>NW_017263588.1:609473-815288 GCF_001500285.1 Mollisia scopiformis
CGCGCTCTTTCAGGCACATCGTATAGTAGGATCTTCCTAACTGTGCTGTCTCCTAGGTGGTAGTAGCCCTGGAGCTGTTGCAGGCCTATTTTAGCGAATTTGAAGAGCCGGCGTATGCCCTCTTTGTGCTTGGTTCTGATCTCTGCACCTGGGAGACGTGGAGACATAGGTGGAGTGGTAAAAGGATCCATAATGGTGGAGTTGTTGATAGTTTAGTCCTAATGTGAAGAGTTTTAATTTCGAGGTTCTACAGCCTGAACGCACGGACTTTTGTCCCCATGTTCGTAACAAGATACAGGTTCAATTCATTTATGAACTGATCTCAACAGAAACCATGACTTCCAACTTGTATTCAAATACATGTAAAGAATCAACTGACTCCTGGGAGTGAGTCAAACAGCCACACCCATCTTGTAGTGCTAGCCTGCAAGTAAAAAGCCACGGGCATTTTCGGGGGAAAATGCCCACAAGAAACCCGCCAATGTTATGTTTATGTTCTGACGAGAACATCGCATTTACTGACGCAACAGAAACCATGGAGTAAGTCATTTCTCTCTTAAAAACCTCGACAGCTTGAGCAAAACATTTTTTTGCCAAGTTTTTCTACCCCTAAGCTTCTCTAGGCTACTCGAATAACTGGTCATATGTGCTTTGTGTAATATTACAGAAGGAAATTTTCATCTTTGGAATAGCATCGGGGCTTGATGGGGAAGCCACATAAATCCTGATGATGTCTTTGGATTCTTCGACCCTGGGCACATGAATATGAGATAGAACACCTGTAACATCCAATCAATGCCTGTGTCGTTTGTTCTGATGAATGTGAGCTTTTTTGTGTGTATCACTAGGGCTTTGGATTTGTAGGCAGCCAAGTGCTATGTTGAAACCAGTCATCGGTATCGAATCAAAATCCTCTTGTTCTGTCTGTACTCATGGCGCTTGAAAGTCACAAGTAACCCATTGACATTGAAGTCCTCCGATAGTTTCTCTTTGATGTTTCAAAGTCCAATGTTGGGGACAGACGTTGGAAATCAACACAATTCCCATGACAAGTCCTCACAACAGTCTCACGTCACAACACGATTTTGCCGTACAGCATTACATACGCATTTTACTACCCTCTATACGGATCCAACCTAAGCTAGGCCCCACACCTAGCTTCAGTGGCGGACGGTCTCCTATCTTTTCGAGCAGTTACTTTTTGGTATTTGTTGTATTGCGCGAAGCGAGATGTAGCGAGTTCTCCCCCCTTTTTGAGCATGACAGGCATGACTTCAAAGATTGGATGGCGGACTGCGATGTATCTGCACGTGTCTATGTCACAAGTTCTAAAGACAGAGAAGCTTGGTGTAATGTTCATGAGTCTGACTCAAAGGTTTATTTGGGTTGCCTCGATCAGCCCAGTTTTTGGTCCTCCAGCCATGTCATCGTTCAAACATTCGCCTTGACCACCATCTAGATTCACTCATCAATACAATCTTCGTCGCTAGTGCGTCGCTAGTGTCGATATAAACGCCTCTTCGCTCTTTGCGAACTCCTCAAACAAAAACATCTTGACGATTGAGCTTGGGCGTGTTGAGCCGGGGACAACCGATGTTTGGGCTTCGGTACATGCGGTTCACCAGTTCCATATAATTTATCAAAAGACGATAGTTGAAAGTCTGAAGACTGTGAATGTGGGGTGAATAGTTGACAACAAGCTTCTTGCGCGGCTCAGCCAATGACCCCCGGCTCTTTGCTTTATTGCAGAAAGGTGCTGCCTCCTCTTTCTTTGCTGTCAATTCGGACAGTTTCTGTGGAAGAGGTTTGCTGCTAACTTCAGGCCTTCGTCTGGACTTCAACGTTTGACTTACTGTCATGACTTTATCCAACTTTGCCAAAGGTTCCACAAAGATTCAGCATGAAAGAAGCGATTAAGGGGCGGGAGCAACAAACAATAGTTCAAAATCCTCAAACCAAACCACGACAATTCCAGAACTGAAGTGACATTGCCAATCTCGACCTTACTTTCCCAACCCGACCCCTCGCCATCTTAGTCTCCACCACCTCCAAGCTCCTCAAATTCCCTCCCAAACTCCTCACCCCACTTCAACCCCCACCACCGCCCCTCCAATCTCCCACCCGACCGTTCCATTCCTCAGCCTCATCCACACCTCAAGCAGGAAGATCGATCTTCCGCCGCCGATCAAACATCACTTAGAGTTCGATCGGCAGCAGGGATCCTCGATTCCTTCCCGGTTCGTGGTACGAAGGATGCTGAGAAGAGGAGTCGGGAAGGTGGCCGAGATAAAGGTGGTGGTGCATTGATTTTGTTCGAGAGGAAGGTTGGGTGGTGGGTGACGATGGAAGGAACAGTTTGGAGACGGGAAGGTCGGGATGAGAGGCCGGATTTCGGTACGGAACCAGTTTCCGGAGAGCTGGGTTCGAGGGAAGACAGGAGCTGTAGGGAATGGTTCAGAGGGAGCAAGGATTGGATGGATGTACTGCTAAGTCTGCAGTGCTACTTTATTTAGAGCAGAGGGTTGTGTCGACACTGCTCAAGAAGAAGAACACCGCTATTGTTAGACGTATCTAACTCACTCTGGTGAAATGAAGTAGAATGATGTAAATTTCAGTCTCGGTATATTGTTATAAATGCTACGCTAATACGCAATGCCGACGCTACTACTAAGTATATGCTAGATGGGTGATTATTAATATGTCCAACTCTTGCTCTCTTCTATCCACCCCTACAGTGCCTTCCCCACACCAGGAGTATTCAATACACTCTTCCCTCCAGGCGTGCTGGCATTAGCACTCCTATCACTTCCCATCCGACTCAACAGACTTCCCCTATCATTCAACCTCCCATCTGGCAAGAACCTGTTCAGACCCTGCACATACCCAGCTTCAGCCTCTGAACTTCGAATCTGTCGACTTGGGCCAGGACGACTCGGTAACCCCATTCCCGCACCGAGTCTCGGCCCCCTCGGCAAGCCGAACGATGGTCTATTGTTCTTTGAAGTTTCGACGTAGGCTGAAGATTGGTTCCCGTACTGGGGTCGAAATTTTGGTTGATATTGAGGTTGGTATTGAGATTGCGAGACTCGAGAATCCCTTTGCGCAAAGTCCATGCGATTACGTTCCGCGAACCATTCGGCTGTGTTCCGGACGGTGTTTACTGGTGTAGGGATCTCCATGTTTGTAACTTTCTGCATCGAGTTGATCGGCCTTCTATCCAGTGATCTTTTTCCTCTCAATTCTGGTGGCGGAGATTGTAGTGGTGGCGATGGACTGGGATCTGGTATATCGTCGGTCCATACACTTGCTTTGCTCTCTCTATATTCAGGGCCAGGCGTCGAGTGTTGAGGTAGCGTATCGGGTTTCTTGGGACTTGTAGCTGCTACTGTTTGTGTGAGCGGACTCTTAGGGACCGCGGTTATGGTTGATGCGTTCCCCGCTACGGAGATTGGTTCGTTCATCAGGACGGGTAGTTTGGGACTGCGGTTTGGTGGGAGGCCAGGACTTCGGATCGGTATTGGCATTCTTGAGGACATTCTAGGGGAGACGATGGGTTTGGTGGTCATGGGAGATTTGAGTTGACCTCCGAGAGGTGAGCCGGATTTCTCATCGTCGAGAGGAAGCTTGATGGGACCGAATGGTGAGACCCCATCTTGGAGCTTGAGCCAGGAGCCGAGTGTTGGGGCTTTCGGTGGTTTGTTAGGATTCCAGGGTACGGTAGTGCTTTTGACGATCGATCTCCGTAATTCTTCGTTTTTCTTTTTCTCTGCAGCTGTAGGCTTCTCATCTCCAGCTCTTGGGAACAGTGAGAAAGTTACTTGAGAGCCACTCATGGGATCAACATCCCGATTACCAGTATAAGCTGGTTGAGATGGGACAGCCGTAGTAGCGGCTTGTTCTGAAATTGGAAATTTTGGGTCTGAGAAGTAGACATTTCCAAGAGAAGCATCAGGGTCACCACGTTTCCGTTTGGCGGCTTTCTTGTGCCGTGCAACAAGGAAGAAGATCAAGATGGTGATCAGAGCCGATGCAATGATGCTTCCAACGATGGCCAGAGCAGCTTGAGTTGCCGTCACAGCTGCATTTTGAGAGGCAGTGACTTGCTGACTCGCCTGTGACACTTGCTGTGAGGCTTGTGCCTGAGGTCGTCAGCAACAGTCAATCATTTTTATTTCACAAACTTACGCCAATCGCTGAAACAGAGGCTTGAGCACTCTGTGTAGCTTTTGATGCCGCTGCAAGAAACGAAGAGCCGGCTGCCGCTGCTGAACCTGTTTGCATTGATAAGTTTATGAAGTATAAGGTGCACGGTCTGTTGGACTGAAAAAGTATCACGTACCTGTTGCGGCTGCAACTGCCGCTCCTGCTTGCATCACTGCTGAAGAAGCTTGTGCCTGTTCGTAGCAGTTAGATTCATTCATCTGATGTCTACGCTTATCAAGTCTACCCGTTCATAAGCATACCTGGGCTAAAGTCACACTGGCTTGCGCATTCACCATAGATCCATTTGCCCTTGATACAGCTGCCGAAGCAGACGACTGTATACTTGCAATCTGTGAGCTTGCAGATGCCACAGCAGCACTAGCAGACGATACTGCACTACTAACACTTCTTGAAGCTGCTGCTATTGATTGCGAGGCAGAGTTAGAGAATTGTTGGATGGCGTTGGAAGCTGACTGAGCGGCTTGTTGTGAGGCCTGAGAGGCGGATTGTGATGCCTGCTGTATTGACTGCGATGCTTGTTGGCTTGCCTGTTGGATTGCTTGAGAAGCACTTTGATCGGCCTGAGAACAATCGGCGGCATTCTGAGGTTCCGGTACTGGGTTTCGCAGTCGAAGTTCTGGAGGTGTTGTTATGAGTATGCCCTGACTTTGAGTTTTGCTGATCTGACTGCTGAATGTAGATGAGGGCGCGAGTCGCAAGGTAGGGCTGGACGAGCTGGGTGGTGGAGGAGAGTCCATGTACAGATGATAAAGAGAATTGAGGCCCTCTTCCAGCGAGGAATCGAGCAGCATGTTTCCAGCAAGCTCTAGATAGGTAGCACAAATTAATTTTCTATAAGTATTTGCAAAGAACGTAAAAGAGCATCATGACCTGCGATGCTACAGCAAGAGAGTGGGTTGCGACATGTGGATCGTGGAGAAAGAAGCAATTCCACAAAAGATGAACATGAGAGACGAGATGAAATCCAACCAGAAACTAGGCTTGCGAGGCTTGCGAGGTACTGCTGCCCTCCGTTCTCTCGCAGCGTGACCTTCGGCCTGTACCTCCAGAATCGTGAAGTTTTGCTATGGCATTGCCGACCCACGCCATCTGATGCACCTTGTCGAAGCATATTTGGTCGATCATACCCGTTCTCACGTCTGAATATGCACTGGTCAACTTTCAGGCGAACGCATCTGGCAACGCTTGGCCGAGAAAAGCCAATGTCTGTGTGGTTTGGTTGTTGTGACGGTTTCAAGATGAGATCCGAGCTCCGAATTCATGCGTTCGGTTTGTGCGACGATTCATCGGCCTCTCCACTTGACGGCGCGGGTCCGCAGGCGAATTGAGATCAAGAAGATCAGATGGAATAGCTGCGTAGTCAGAGCGCATGCAGATATCGAGAATGACCATCAGAAGATGATGCAGATGGATAAATTGATGAAAAGGGGTGAGGATGGAGAATGGTTGAAAGAAGATTTGGTCGCAAGCGAGGTCACCCGAATCTTGACCTGGCCGTTCCAAAGGCTAGCGAGTGTTTATCGTCAAGAATTGGTAAATGTCAAGAGCATGTCAGTTTCTAAGCTTAAGAAACAGTGATCAAAATATCTCAGCAATGCTATGCTATGCTATGGCAAAAGTCGCTATCATAACTCCAGTTGGAGCATAATGACAGCATGTTCAACACGTTTCACACACTGCCCAATGCAGCTTTTCTCAGGCAGGGTCCCAGCTGCACGCTCCCGAAACCCGCAAGAGCTGGGATCACTGCGAATATTGGATGCACATGGAACAATGACACCTGGCTTCCAATGACGCTTGGACGGGATGAACACGGGTGAGCTAATGTTTTAAACTCTATGATGAAAAGCTTTTCTGTTTATATAAGAGGTTGACCCCGAACGCCAGTCAAATGCTCACAAAAACTCCAGGCCGTCTTGCCATTCAATGCCATGCCATCCGTTACCAACATTTTCCGACTATGGTCTCGCATTCAAAGAACACTAAAGGAGTTTCCGAGGCCGTTTGATACTAACAATTGATGCCTCTGGTGTTCCAATGGCAATGAAAGTTCAATGTCGTACCGGCGTCCTCATTCCATTACAACGACGAACCGCAACTCAGCCCCAAGCACCAGCTGTAGCATGTGATGAATAACTCCGAAAACACTATGCGCTCTCCTATAGAACACTTATCGGCTCTGGATGGAGTTCGTGATCCCATTCGTCTTCCAAGACCTTAAGTCTTGCCAGAAAGTCGCTCCAACTCTCATTAGAAGTCTCAGAATCAAATTCAATCGTGACATTCTCGGTTCTGCCGTCGTTGACTCTGCCTCCCATCGCATCCGGCGTTTCAACACCGCACTTCTTCATCTCAAACGAGTCTCGAAATGCGGCTTCGAGTTGATTGGCTGCGTGGGTCAAGTGATGCATTGACTTGAAAGCCTGCATTCAGACGTCAGTGAATCATCGTCAAGATAATGGCTTTATTATGAACTTACAAATGACCGGCTTGGAGCGTCGCCTCGAGCTTCTTGATTCTTCAAGATACTGACATTCAGGTGCCACATTGGTTCTGCCTTTGGACTGTCGGTTCTTGGTGGTGTCCATAGGCAATGTTTGTTTTCAATGTGCACCTTCTCTCCGTTCCCGTTCAGATTGCATGAGCAGTCTGTCGACCCCATGATGCCAAAGTATCCTCTCATTGTTTTTGAGAATTCGCTTTCGGGACTTGGTGGTTGTTTTGTTTTGATTTGGATATGTAGTGTTTTGGTATCCCGCACAATGTCGTGGGTAAGAATCAACTGCGGGTTTCGAGTTTGCTGTGGTGAACTATGTTCAGGTGGTAATTGATGTTTTGCTTTTGAACCTCTGGTTCTGTTTGATGAAGACATGATTGCCTACCATAGCCCGTCCTTTATATACTCTTCGTATACAGTAAGCAATACGGTAGGGGGATTGTTGACGAGCCACATCATGACGACGTCCCGGCGAGGCATAGCCAGATATGGTGCTTGAAAATGGTGGCGTTACAATCGGATTTCGTGAGCTCGATTCTGGTGTGTACAAAGTCAGATGTCAATGATTTTGAGGTGAAATCACGCCACTCGGATGATGATCCCAGGGTCTCGGGAGACGCCCTGTAGAAGCGACTGTGGCTGCCGACAGATTTCGCCGTGACCCGACCAGCACGTCTCCTGCAGTGGACATCGAACTTCCTGGAAGCTGAAATAGTCAGGCCACTTTCTTCAAAATCTCAACTCGAATTTCCAACCACGTATTCGTGCTGCATTTCGATTGTGGTCTCCATTTGGTGAAGTTGTCGGCATTTCGTATTGATTGGGAGATGAAGGCAAAAGTGGCATGTTCACACACTGTGCAGCTCCCGCTTCATGACGGAGGACTGTACGTCTCACCCGCACTGCCGTACAGTACCAGACATACCAACGCTCTGAACCACTTGGTATTCAACATATTGTCGTCAGTATCTTTCTCTTCCACGGAGTCTCTGGAAGTTTGTCGCTCTAGTACCTTTCCTATAAATGGTCGATAGCGTTTTCCCCAACATGCTGTTGGTGATGGGCCTAGGCTGGAACGTGGAATGAAGTGCGCTGAGACTACGAAGTCTTGCAAACGCCACTTTCATGATGTAGAGAGATTCTACAACGAGTAAGCAAGTGCTTTATCTCATGAAAGTTTTGTAGCGAACATTTTTCCATGTGTTGTCCCACAGTCTGTTGGTGCAACGGGAGTCGTCCAAACCTGGAAAGTAGCTATCAAACAAATGACGATGTTGGATTTGATTTCTGCCTCTGCACTTTCTAGCCTCTTGCTTGAAAAGAGTACTTCTGTTGTCCTTCGTGCTTGCCTGAGTGCTTTCCGAAAGACGTTACTGAGGTGGAGCATATCAAGTACCGCAATTGCGACGGTCAAGAGCTGTAATCCCCAGCTTTCCGACCTTTGGATATCGAAGCAGTTATGGCGTACAAATGACAGATGAGTTGAGACCTTCTGAGCTGCTATAGCTTCGATTTGTGCTCAATCCTCTGGAACCATCGACTAAGACATGAGAGCACGTGACACAGGCTCCTCGTCGCTCCTTCCATCTGAGTGTAATAAGATCTATCAAGAGCTAGGAGGCCCTTTCGATTCTACAATTCTTGAGAAATATATCCTTTTAATACAACAAAATCAACAACACCATTATCGCATTCTCAGTACTCGCTCTTCCCCAATCACTTGCAGACATCTCTCGAACCATGGAACTGCCATCACCAGCACCAAAGATACTTTCGCTCCGGCTGAGCCCCTGGATGGCAGAGATGGAGCATCCCTTGTACAGTGCGTCAAATTCTGCCCTAGTCTTGTATTCAATCTGGGAGCCGAGATCTTCGGGTCATCAAAGAAAACGTGTCACAGCTCCTCGGATGTGCTTCTCGGCTCTAGGAACTCTATCAAATTTACATATTGATTTGTCTATAGCTGAGTTCTACCGTTGGGGCTACGCCAATGAAGTCTATACATCAGAAACCGATGCGGAGAAAGTGATCCGAGCACTACATGAAAATCTCGTCGAATACGATATTATCTTGCTTGCCGACGATGGCATTTTCAGAGAAGGCCGAAAGATCCGCATTCATACAGCCCAGAACGGTCATTATACACTATATGTAAAAAAAGAAAGGGCAACTAGTGTCGTAGATGAACATAGGTTACTCGCTACCGCCTTGGTGTGGTTCGTTGGGCGTGGCGGCAATCTTTTCCTACTGAAGAACTTCGTAAAGCATTCCAGTGCAGCACAAATGGAACTGTTCTTCAAGAATTTTGATCTTACTGTAAGTTTGCCAGAATTTCCACTTGCTTGTTCATGGTCCTACAAGTCTTCATTCTAGCTGCGAGGACTTGAAATTCGCTGCCGGAAAACTTGTACACAGGCTAACACTTGATCAGTGGACAGTCTCCCCCCAAAGACGCATCAAGAAAACGTTGTCTTTGAATAGGCAATGCGAAATCCTCCAATCAAACGGTTCGAACAGCTTGCCATGCTTTTACGAAAGTTCGGTCTCCCTTCTTGAGAATGTCAAATCCAAAGAGAACCTTTATATGTGTGGCTCGGCCTCAGGTATCGCGGTCGCGGAATACGAAAACGGCCGTGTTATATACTTCGGAGACGATACGAAGGTGATGACTGAAGCAACCGCTCATATCCTCATCACTTTCTGCGGTGGGAGTGCACGGTACATCAACGAAAATGGTCGATATCCGAGTTCCGGATACTTCTACGATAAAATCCAAGAGCAGAGAGACAGAAAGAAACAAGAAGAGCAAGCAAAGAAGCAAGGCGAACAAGCCGAGGAACAAGAGAGTTTGAGGTCATCGGATCATAGCCAGGACAGAACAGAAGTCAGCTCCACAGAAGAGCGAGGCAGATCATTGGAAAGACAAGGACGCAAGTGAAGATGTATGACACTTCCTTACCGGTTTTCACCTTATCCCCGCATAGACTAGTCTACAAAGCATGAGTTGTTATTTCTCCTTGACTGTTGCTCCTGCCCAACATACATGTGCTTAAAGCATTCTTATTGCTCGAGGGCTGGGTTCAACAGAGAATCTCTCTTGACTTGGAATATTTGAAATCTATTCATCAAAGATAAAGATATCGGCGACTGTCTTCAACTTGACGTTTCTAGCTGCCTGAACGCCTCAATCCAGAACAGCGTCTCTACCAATTCGAATGCTTGAGCTCTCTCTATTCACCACTCCCAAACATGTCAGCCATTGCCTTCAACTTGACGCTTCTGGCTGCCTGAGCGCCTGAACGCATTTCGATAAATACAACCCCACAGCAACAATTCCATCACCCCAGGAATGACACCAAAGTATCGGATCCGAGCAGACGTGCCAAGTCCAGCGGTGTCCGGGACCTGCATATATGTAAACATGCGTGCTGAGATTTATTTTGTGAGGAACTTCAGTTGCTTAAAGGGGGGCTAGAGCTTTCGTTGTCAATATTTTGAAATGCTTTGGTCTTATTTCGGAGTTTTGACGACGGTATTGAAAAGATTTGGCAACAAAATGAAGTTGACAACAAAAAACAACATTTGATTTAAGTCGACTTCAGGCAGGAGTATAAGCAGTGTTCATCAAACACCTGAGGGGTGCGCAGTATGTCATTGCCTTTATTGACCTCTGGCAATGAAGTTGTTGACCTTGTCACAGTTGTCGCAGTAGATCAAGTTGTGAGAATTTCCGCTTATATAGAGTTCTACTCACACATGTTGTTTCTATAAACAAAAATTCACGTTGCCTTCTCCGATTCACCCACTTATACCATTTAGCTTCCAACTTTCCTATCAAAACTCTCCACATTATTCAAGTTTCTCCTCATCATCACACCCATTTCCAGAGAAATGGCTCCAACCGAACGTGCAAGAGTGGTCTCGAATCACTGCTCCTGAGCATTTGTGTCTCGCTGATAACTTGGGGCAGCTGTACTGATCTTTGGGCTTATGCAGCAAGAGAGTAGCTAGTGACTCGAAACTCTAAATCGTGGACTGTACTCTGAACTAAGGACGTGTTCGTATGTATGCCTTTACGGCTTCATTTCTCATATCGGTCGTGTACGTAAGACATATATATCGTGGGTATCCCAATCCTTCTATACTGAAGCTCTAAATCGCAACACCATAACGCCATAGCCATGAAGCCTTTTCCCTCCTAGTATCCCCATTTTCTAGTACGCCAATGTCCCAAAAGCGCAATTCAAAACTCCTCCTTAAATTTCCCAGCAAACCCACTCCCATGACCAATCTCCTTCTCCCTCGCGACTTTCTCATACTCCTCATCACTCATACTCCACCGCTTCGCCCACCAAGCATACTCCCCCTCTCCACTCCCTTGCTTCTTCGGCCTCCTCCTCAATTGTGCCTCCGCATCGCTGCCCTGAGGCAATGGCGGCAGCGGTTTCTCCGCCACGAACCGAACTTTGCGCTCCCTTTTCCCTGAGGTGGGCAGAGGAGGTAATGGTTTATCATCAATCGTGTTATAGAAAACGTATGTGTATGGCGGGGGATCCGATTCGTCGTACTTCTCTGGATAGGACGAGAGAGCGAGGGATAGGGTCGAGGTATTGGTTGAGGAATAGGAGGAGTGTTTTGAATGCGAAGGTGTGTAGGATGGTGAGGGGACGGAGTAGAATTTCTCGTCGTCGTAGTCTTCGAACAACATTGTGACTTGATTGAGGGGTTCAATTGATGCGGAGAGGATTTAAGGTACTGAGTCGTGATGCGGGAGCAGAGGAACCGGAGTGGGTGAGACGGACATGGCGTTCTTATGTATCGTGAGCGGATGTTTGGTTGTTGTATTACGAGTAAGAAAGTATAGTTGGATAGGCAGAATTGTACGATTGACAAAAATAGATGGGTGGTGGTGAGTGCTGCGCCGAGGCGTAGGATTTTAGGTGATGATGCTCAGCCTTGCAGTGGTGGGGTGCTGTGAGACAGGGGTGTTGGACCAACCATGTGCACTGCCTGGGAATTGTTCACTTCGAACGAATCGCATTGTTGATTTGTTTGATGTGATTGTTGGAT
This sequence comes from Mollisia scopiformis, assembly GCF_001500285.1. Taxonomy (NCBI): domain Eukaryota; kingdom Fungi; phylum Ascomycota; class Leotiomycetes; order Helotiales; family Mollisiaceae; genus Mollisia; species Mollisia scopiformis. The sequence goes on from NW_017263588.1 coordinate 621,265, forward strand.
ATACTCGTATAGAGAAAGGGATGTTGCTTGTTGCTGTTGGGCGGCTGTTTCAAGTTTCATTCTCGAAAAGTTTGCCATTGAGATGCCATAGGAAAGGTCAAAACACTGCAACAGAGAGAACTAAATCCTTCTGTACAACTGATTCCATTTCGGGACCTTAACTACCAAATGAAATCTAAAAGGTCTTTCCGATCTCTCCTCAGACTTGCAGCTGCGCTCGAGCATGAGCCAATTGCACCATCAAGACTGCCATACATGCGTTCGGTCTCGATATTCTGTCCGAATCCGTCACTGTTGTTGTGAATCACCAACATGGCTCCTTCAGCTCCTTGAATATCTGTCACATCGTACAGGCCACCAGGTCCACCAGGTCCACGAAACAACTCTTGCTTACTGACTACCTGGACACGTTTCTGGTTCTTCAGGGCCGAACGGACCAAGTTCAAAGCCCCTCTGTCAGCATAATCATTGAAAGCAAAGACTCTCATATTCTCGAATTTGTGATTATCTGAGAGATGGCGAAGAGCAGCCAGCATTAACCGGTTCAAGATCTCAGGACCAATTTCTCGAGCAAAAATCGATGCTGGATCGTAAGTGTAAACATGTCCTCGTGGACACAACGCTTCGAGGGCAGCGAATTCGTTCCGAACTTGGTGTAAAGCTGTGTTGAAAAGCAGTTCCAAGGAGACGATCTGGTCATTGTGGAGTTTGGAGAACACTCCCACAACCTTCTCTGTAGTATTTCCTGGTGTCATGATCAACGTCTCCAAGAACTTGATTGTCTTCTCATCGTCCAAGGCGTGTTCGATGTCCCGTCTTCGCGGGAGTTTCTTCTCCTTTGTCAGATGATATATCATATGTCTTCGAAGTTCTTCGTCGTACTCGTATCGCTGCGTATCGTCCTGCTTTGGCTTCGAATCTAGAATCTCCCATGCCTTGTCCGTTAGGAGATTCTGACCCACAACTGTATGGTCGCCCAACTTGCAGACCCTGAGCATAACTTTACTGTTCTCGAAATCCATCTGAATGCTACCACTCATGACCACAGATCGGGTAACACGGCATTTGCCTTTGTCATGACCATCTAGGCCTCTCAAAGTTTGTTCTCCAAACATATTGACTCCATGACCACCGAGTTGAGGATCATATCTGTAATCGCCAACCATCTCACATCTTGGCACAATAGGCGTGACAAAGGTGTGCATCGCACCCTCCATATCCGTGATCTGATCACCCTTCTTAGTGTGTAGAAACTTAACCCCAAGTGCACTGTCCTTCTTTTTGCGCATCAGCAACTCTACCAACCGTCGAGGGACAAAATCTGAGCATGAAATGAGAGGCGGCGGGAGTTTTGACTCATCGCGTCCCACGGCTTCCAAGCAGCTACGCCGGAAGTCTGGTTTCGAGGGGATAAAGCAGACATGAAGCTCGTCAGATCCGAGATCGCGAGGTAGAGTTGGTAATTGAGCAGGAACATGTGCTTTCAATGGCGAAGCCATAATGTTCAGCAAGAGCAGAAGTAAAGTGAGACGTGAAGTTGAACTTCAAGGAACATCAGGCAGACGACTTCGTCCGAGATAAGAGAATGAAAGCTACTGCAAGGCCAGCATGTTTGCCCTTTTTCGATTCTTTCCCAGGCAGTGCTGAAGAGAGAGCGTGGCTTTGGTCAGCTCGGAAGAATGTTCTTGCGGCCGCGATCTTCATCTTTCTGCGACGAGAACTCGAGGCCGAGAAACAGAACGGCTCCCAGCATATTTATGTCCTCGCAGACTCTCACAACAAACAAACGTATATTCGCAAACCGATAAGATGTCTGCACGACGCTGCAAGACCTACTCTATCCTTGGAACGCTCGGCCAATATTTTCCATCCTCTGCCGGAAATCGTCCCAGACTCAGAACTCAGCTCAGAGAACACTGGCATTTAATAGAATACCATGTTAAGCTAGGATGCTCGCCTACAAACAAGCTCGCATAGTTCTTTCGCAAGCGGTATTATGGTCATCGAGGGACAATTATCAGCATCGAAGGCTTTGGGTCGAGAGCGCTGGAATCCAAACTTCTCGATTGTCCTACGAAGTCCTCAAATCATAATAACTCGGGGTTGGCGACAAGAAGCACCACTGCGAAGACAAACCCAAAGCCTGGGAACATGGAAGCAGCCCAATGCCATAACACGAACTTGGCGATCCCTCTGAAGCAATAGATACCTGGGAGCTCTCAAGGGAAGGCTCTCCTAGATGCCTCGAAGACATGAAGAAGTGTCGCATATCCTGGCATACTGTATACCCAGCAGTTTGGATACTTGTCAGAGGAGTATTCGTGCTTAGTGGCAAAGCTACCTGACCTCAAGGTGGCAAGCTCCAGAAACATTATGTTGGCTTGGTTCCTCCAATTCCTTTGTCTTTGTCTTTCTAAGCTTACGAAGGTGTCAAATATCTTGACACTTCGGTCAAATCGGAACATAGAAGCTCATTTGTAATAATTAGAGAACGGCTCGAGTATGCTCAGATATCTCGAGTTCACGAGACACAGTACAGCACGGACGCATGTCCGCAACACCCGTTGTCCATATCCTTCTTGTCGGTGTTCGGCCTTTATATTGTTTCCAGTCATTCCACTGCAGCGGAATTGGCTCAAGCAAGCTCCGAGCCATCGATCATAGCTTGGCGCCACTGCAAATTTAGAATTGCTACGAAAACATTCCCTCCATTTTTCTTGTCCCTGATTGGTTACTTTCCACAAGTTTGAATCCTTTTAGTCCACATCCGGGGCAACGGCTTCCCCCAGAACACTAGTGCAGATCTTCCCATGAGCCGAGTCCGAGGCCCCACCCCAAATCGTCGTACCTAGGCCTCCAGTGAAAATCTGGGCTTACTATGCCTTCTTGACATATTATCCTCATCTCCTTCTCGGTTATTCGTCTTGTTTACTGATCTCTCAACTCATCCTCGGTTTGCTTTTGACGAGTCACGACTTCACAATGGGATCATGCATGACGAGACTCAAAGCCGAAATGGTTGCCCCTCCATCAAACAGTGGTAATTGGGAGGGTCTAGCACCGCAAAGACCACAGGCTTATGCTCCTAGAGAGCCTCGACAGCGGCAACAGATGGAGAAGGATACGAATGGCGTGCTGTTGGGAAGACGCGAGACTGCAAGTGGCATACCGGGATTGACCTATGACCATGCTGGGCGTCCTGTGTAAGTAAAAACTACCTTCTTCAATTGTAGGTCTTGTCTAATGAATGGATTGTAGTTGGCGAGAAGAAAACGCTATTAGGGTTGAGCATCGGGAGAATCGATAATGAGCATAATGAGATTACCTACGGTGTGGTGTGGCGAGATGGAACACAGTACAACGTTGCAATGACCAAAGATCCCGAGAACGATAATGGCAACATTACCGATTGCACGACTCGATATGACGGTATGGGAATAACTTTGGGACTCGGCGCAAGGAGGAGCATTTACGCATTTGGATTAGCGAAAAATAGATGGCGATGTTAGATTTCTTGGTATGATTGGATTGCAATACAGAATCTTGTTCTTGCTTGGATGTTACTCTTCCTAGCTTTATCATATGAGATCAATCTTGGCAATGTTTTGCAACACATGTACTGGTCCATCGATTTCCTGTGTTTCCATTGCTTTCCCACCGCCTATCCGAATGATTTTCTTCTATTCTTACAAAGTCCTCTGCCAATATCTACTTGTGTTAAAGTATACACTCTTTCCTTGCGTCCAAACCTTTCTCCTCAGCAAGTTTGCACATGCCAACGAAGCATCCATAGACTCCAAACCCCAAATATACATACAGCCCCTCAACAATTCCTTCAACACATCAACCATGACCCTCTCCTCGCGACGTTTGCCTCGTCCAACAACAAGCATGCCATCAAAGTGGATGCACAACACCATTTTCCGCCATCCAACCTTCAACTGGAAACTAAACCACACGTCCCTCAATCCTCACAGCGATCGACCTCCATATCTACAAGACCCCGCATTCACGTCTTTTTCTCCCCCTTAGAGCAAGATTGATAGAGTTAACACTCTCATCCCTTTTGGAGAAGTTGTTTTTGTCTTATCATCATCTTCTTCCTTAATACATGTCTGATTCTTGTGCCGCGGTTTCTTCTCAGGCACTGTGCTTTCAGATAAAAAGTATTATAATAAAGCGTCGTATATGGAATGATATGAGATCTCAATTATCTCTTCCTATCCCTGAACAACACAAATCCATTACACTCTTCACCAAGCCTCTCCATCGCAGATTCCTTTGACATCAAGATGGTGCTTCCCCGCCACCACGCCCCCGACATCGCTTTGCTGATTTCCATAGCTTTCCCGAATTTGGAAACCGGGGGTGGTTTGAGCAATGATGTTTCCTAGAGTAAGGAGAGGAGAGAGAATAGAGTCAATGATATGAATCACCCCGGATACCGAAACTCGTTACGCTAGCTGCTTTGTTGATGAGCAGTCCCGTTGCGTCGTTTTCGATGGGCCGTTGATCAACGTAGACTCGTAAACAGAGCCTCAAATGTCAATCTCGTCTGAGAGTATTTGGGAATATATCAAGCCAAGCTGGAATAGTCCAGACCACCGCAGACCACCGCAGATCCCAAGCAGATACAAACAGGAAACAATGTTTACAAAGTCATGAGCTGGGGAGTCTCGAGTTAGTACGGTGCAGTCCAAGAAAGCTGTCGATTCTATCATCTTGCAGCTTTTGAACTCGTAACCCAGCTCGAACCTACAAACGACGATGCAATCCATACTAAGGAAAAGGGTACGCTCACAACACTTGTTATTTGGGTGACTCCACCCTATTTACTATTAGATATCGCAAGGCACTCACTCGTCTTTGACAAATACTCGAAAACAAACGTTCTCGCCTCCACAATGTCCCGTTTTCAGAATATATCACCTACCTAGCACCCCACTCAAGACATACAACTTCAAGCTTTCTCGTCCCAAATTTTTGGTGTGAAAGAGTCAGCGGCACCATCCTTGTACTCTCTTCCCTCCCAATACTGAATCTGCAATCCGCCCTTGCAGCACCCTCCACTCCTTGGCGAGTGGGAGGTATGAATGTCCAATCTCCTCTCAGACACTTGTTCTCGTTTTCTGGGAAGGACCTTCTTGGACAAGAACGTACATTCAGTCTATCTTACTAGATAGCCTTCTTAAGTATGTGGTTGCCAGACGGTTTTCAAAGATCCGCAGACCTAGTCTCCCGTTCTGTTGTGGTAGTGAGGTGCTTATCAAGACTTCTCAACGCCTTTCACACTTGCTAGCTAGTAATGGTCTCCGAAATGTTGCCACTATCCCACTTTTCACTGAGCAACAATACTCAACGATCTCATCTATATTAAAAGAAGAAGACCAGAAGATCCGGAGCAGCAAATCATCATCAACGGCTCGGCTCGCACCCCCTTCTCTCCATCTTCCATCCTTCCCCACGATCGATAAGGAAGCGTGAGACATGTCCAATAACAGCAAACCCAGGTATCAGGATACCAGACGAGGGTATCCCGCGTCTCGGGAACCGAAGATATACGTGCCTTGCAGATATATCCCATCTTTGATAAACACGCAGCATAAAATCTCCGAACGAATGAAACTCGAGACGGTGAAGCATCCGTCGAGGGAAAAGGCTCTTGCTCCTGCACGCTGAGACACTTGGCTCATATCCCATTCTTGAACACCGCCTTCTCTGTCCTCATCAAGTACCAAATCAGACTAGGCAGAAGACCCAATGAATGCGGCTCGTGTGAACCTTCCTCGCTACCAGCAAGTCTGGTCTCGTATCCCATTCTTGGGAACTGGGATCTCGGTACCGAAGAGAAAGTTTGCACCTTGTCTCCGCCAAACCACAATAGCCAAATCCGGGGAAAATCTCCTAAACCTAGCCTTTGGACCGATCAATGGAGGTCTTTGACTGGGTTTCGAGATCTCGATCCTCTTGAGTTTAATTCAACCTCATCTCTTTACCCCATCTTTGTCCAAGAAAAGACTGATGGAGAAGTCGGCAAGTGGCTTCGCTAGGACCTTGTTGGTCTTGAAACTACCAATGATCGGTGCGTTGAAGGCAGAAATGATGATGACAGTGCTTGGTCTGAGCTGACATGAGAGGACAGATCAGGCTATGACAACTGGCATTTTGTCGTCTCATGTCTTTCCATCCCAACATCATCCCATTCTTGGGGATTATATAAACGAGGCTCCTATTCCCCCCCCCTGAACAGAAATTTCGCTTGAACAAAAATTCCGTCCGCGAACACTTCTATCAATTCGACTTAGAAGTTCATCGACGTTTGATAATCACAGATGATACTCTCCCAAAAGACCTTCGAGGAAAGGTAAGTCCTAATTCCGCTCCACGTGACACAGCGTCGCCGGAAGCCATCTTCCCCTCCAATGTCCTTCTCCGCAGTCGGCGCGGTCTCGTCGCTCTCATCGTTTCCAGCCACTGTTCGGTTTACGCCATCGAGTCATCGAGTTGGACTCTCATGTAACGTCTCACGAATTCATGACTACGCATCGTCAAATCGCATCAATCACTATCGCTGCCCGCCAGCAGCACGTTGAGCAGCTATCTCTTGCACCAACAGTCACAGAAGGTTTTCCGAAAACCGCATATCCGCATACCGTCGGGTTCACCTGCCGAATCTATTTCCACTCCGCATTTCGCATACGCAGTCCGAGGTCGCTGTTTCGATTACACATCGGGGTCTCTTTCCTGAAGAGGAACGCCGACCCCTCTTCTCTATTAACTGGTAATGTAAAGGGCGTGACTCGACTTGATTGGACTCGGTACTTGTCCGAGTATCAACGAGGATGCATGCTGATCAATCCAGAATGAAAGACTCGCGTTGTACCAACGACGTCGTTGAAGATAGGTTGAACCACGGTAATCTTGTGTCCCAACAACGGCAGTGAATTGCCTCGAGTCTCGGTGCGACTTGACTCGAGACTGAAGTTAGGATAAAGTTCAACTACCACGATCGGCTAGATAGCCTAGATAATGGACGTTCACTGTACTTGCTACCGTACTTGACTCATTGTTCAACCGTTCGTTCACGTCTTGCATCTGTTGATGACGAGACGGCAAACTTCTCTCCTTTGGGTTCGCCGAGAGCCGACTTAGACGAGTTGCGATAGCCGTCGTTCGCGAAGAGAACTCGCCCGGATTGCCCTTCTCGAAATACCATCTGCTCTCTAGTCTCAGGCCTCCACAACTCTCGTCGCATGAGCCAGGATTATCTAATCTCCTCATCAAATGGTGCAATCCGAGTCCCAAGCAATCAGTAGCAATGTTTCTCCAGAAATAAGCCAGATAGAGACATTAGTTTCAAATTGCCGGCCGGTGTTTTCCTATCAGCAAGCCCCTCATCCGCCGAAAATCTGATCTGATTCGTCGCTTTTGCCGTTAGGGAGCGCAGAACGCCGTCGGGGTCTGTGCCCGATAGCTTGATAAAGTTGATACTTACTCGATAGTAGAATATAATGCCGTAGACGATGCTACTAGGCCTGGGACGGCTTAGTCTTCCTTGGACTCGGGTCCGATGCAATGGACACTGGATAGCGTAGGCCGCGATAAGCAGTTGCAGCCGTCGATAAGAGCGTTCGCCGTTTCTTCGGCCAAGTGTGGAGTTACATGCGTTGTGGTGCAGAAGCTGGCTTGTTCTGCGGGCATGGCTGGCATGGCTCAGGGTGTGCGCCATGGGGGAAACCGGCTCACTGTGTGTCGCGTTTGTGGACTCGTTTGGTGGGGCGCGAGGGGTTGGAGGGGTAATTTGCCTGGCTTGGGTCGGCTCTTGCGTTACGTGAATTATGGGGAGGGCGTTGTCTGAGTGGCCTATGGAGGACCCTGATTGTTGTACACAGCAGTCTCAAAAAGTCCCCTCCAATGATAGCAGGCCAATTCGAAGACAGCGTGTAGACATTCCCTCTTAGGAAGTTCGTTGATCGCGCAAGCTCGTGGGATGAGCATGGAAAAGTGTCATGCACCATGTAGGCGAGCGAGGCGAGTTCACACTCTCCGTAGGGATCAGTGTCGTACATACAGGAGCCAAATTGTGCATGACAGCACCAGTACAGCTTAGGACGGAGTTCAACGCCGTAGAGCCACCCTCAACGGTCATGTATGCTAAGCTAGACGCCTCATGACAGGTGCCCGGGCCAGAGATGGAGCGCCGCCATGGATGTACACGCCCGATGATCGGTGGCTGGCATGGGAGAGCTCCAAAGCTAGGTGGAAATTGTTCCGCTGCGTTGAGTAGATATACTTGTGCCCCTCCAAATTTATTTAGACCCCTCTCCCCCATTCTCTATCCTCAGAGCTTCGAACCCAGTCTTCACTCGTCCTGAAAGTTCAGAATCGTCACAATGGCTCCACCCAACACCAGATCGTCCTCGATATCCTCAGCATCGACCTCGAGCTCCAAGTGCTCATATACTTCAATCAAGAAGAAATTCGGTTGCAACCACCCAGGTTGCGGCAAGTCATTCTCTAGATCTGAACATCTCCATCGACATGCTTTGAACCACAAAGATGGCAACAATACGTGCTTAAGATGTAGTGCCCACTTCCGTAGGCGTGACCTGCTAGGTATGCTATTTCTCAATTCCTGACGTAGCTTGTTCTGACATTCCAGACCGCCATATGGCTCGCCACAAGGAGAAGGACGATGAAGCCGGAGGAGAAGGATTGGGGATATTGGCAACCAGAAAGAGACTTTGGAGAGACTCGGACGGAAACATTGTGAACGCCAGACGACCATCATACACCCAGGAAGGCGCCAAGAGAAGACAATTGAGTCAGGCAGACCGCAAAAAGTCGACATCAAGTACATCCTCCAGCGACAGCGACGGCGAATACCAACCAACCAAAGGACACTCACTCATGTCATCACTTCCTACACCCCCCGTCGCAATGTCCAGAAGTGGATCCTCTTCCTCCACAATTGTTGTTGATACCGGTGCGCCGGGATACCCAGAGAAGGATCAACCCCAGAAAACCGAGGGTTCCTGGCTAGGCATGTCAGCACTACCCTCACCACCAATTTCCGAGCCTCAATCAACAAAACAGAGCCCTGAACCTGAGATGGATGAGTTGGATACGCTCTACGAGGACTCGTGGCCCGTCATGCATGATGGATTGCCTGAGATTGTGAACAACAGCCCCGTCCTCGGTCGTCAGTCCGAATATCCAGCGAGCCCGTCCTGGGGTCCCCAGCCATTTCAAACATTCATGGGTGCAATGGCAGAGTTGCCCTACGATGATATATTCAAACCAGAGACTGGCTTGTATGATTGGCAAGCCTGGAACAGCCAAGTTTTAATGTCGAGATGTCGAGAAGAGAAATATGATCCCTTTGAAGAGCGTAAGAGAGAATGGGGAAGTTCATACCCGACCCAGGAAGGGGCCTTCAGAAGGACATTTGGATTAGGAACATGTTAATGCTGTAATTTGGGGTAGCAATAATACCTAGAATGAATCCGTCGAAATTCAACGCCAGTCTCATTCGACTGCCCAGTGAAAATGTGAAGATCGGAGTTGTGCGTGGCGATAGCTTCATGTCGATCTCTTCTGAAATGGTTCATGATGCCGGTTGAGTTGTAACGTTCATCTGCAGCCAGCACTCCAGAAAACAACCCTACGCCGGCGGCCCTCCGGCGGGTTGACCTTCCTTTGAATTGAGAAGTACGGGATAGCGCGGTGACGATGGCAAAGTAAATGATAAGCTAGAGCTTCTGCATTATTTCCGTTGTGATCGGAAACAAATTGCCGCTTATTACTCGCTACCCCACTTGAAAGCCGACAGAACGGGCACCTTACCCCGAAATACAGAGCGTGGCATGTGGGGTCATTCCAAGATCTGGTTTATCTTCGGGATTGAAATAACGTTGAGAAGTAAGTGAAAGCCCGAGATAACGTTGGACCCTGCGTATTGGCTTCCATCCCTATCAGACCCTATTGTGAAGTTAAATCTGCTTGTATCCACATGACCAATTCCCACTTGCAGAAGACAGCATGATTGCTGACACTTCGCAAGACCTTGTCCAGACGACCTCGATGATGTCCAGCTTGATGGTTTTCCGGACCGAAGCGGTTGTCCTCGATCACCAAGAAGATTCACTTCGGTAGATGGCGATGCTCAGCTCTACGGAGAGCTGTCTTGGTGCCCAGTAAGTTGTTCTGTTCGACACCAGTTGTGATTCGAGGCTTCGTTGAAGGACTAGTCGCACTTCCAGACTTGCTGAACGCAGTCCATTTCTTGTATCAGTCATCTTTGCTTTGGTGCCGTCTGATCCCTTTCGTCACCTGCTATCGAACAGGCAAGTGCTTGAGATTCGTGCACTGGCGCTTGAGCAATCGTACACCATCGCTCGACGTGCTTGCCAATCACTATGTGTTCTTTGAAGCGCAATGGCTTCCAGGGGTAGGACTCGGCAGTCCTCCGGTTCTTCGGATGTACTTCCACAATGACCAAGCCGTGCAAAGTTGTCCTTCATCAGTGACATAAGCTTTGACAGCTCAGATATGGTCTGCGCAAGAGCAAAGGCCATCTGTCCATCATCTATCCATCATCTGTCTATCTTGGTGGAATGTTGAGCAAGGCAATTTTTCCAGATGAACTTCCACTTGTTGAGCATCAAGCGCTGAAAACGTGAGGATGACCATTCTCAGCTTGATGAGGAGCATATGAGATTGCCTCAGTTGGTTGAATTCTCGGAAATTCCTGGACCTGGTTATCCCTGATGTATATCATGGAGGTTTCGTCCCGACGACTGCACCATAGTTGGACGCGTTCAGTAAGACGCGTCAGCGGTTGCGGACACGAAGGAGAGTGTGTGATAGAACATGGAAACAATGTGTACAAACTATATCCCGATCTTCGAAGATGATATCGCTAAGGACGGTGCTGAGAGGATGGATTGTCGTGCAAGATCTGGCTAATCCATTGCTCGGAACTGCGAAGATGCTCTGATCTCTTGTTATCAAAAATGAGGCGGGACTTCAGCCATAAGAAATTTGTTCCGTTGAGGCGATGGCCGATTGAGGATCTGTTGAAAGTCTCCTCCTCACGATCAGGAATGATGGATGGAGATGTTGATGAGGTAGAGACGCAATTGCCTTCGAGGGTAAGAGCTGAAAAGAGAAGGAGGCAGACACGGCCACGTGATGCAAATTTCTTGCTAGGAAAAATTATCACTTTCAACAAACCAAACATACTTACGTAGCTATCAATTCAGCAACAACTCAATCTGCGCTAAGCCTGATCCCGCATACTTAGCCACTTTACCTTATCATAACAAATAAGCATTGTTCTCCCATCAATCCAGCAAGCGCCTTGTCGACTTGGCGCGTCGGTTGGATTGTAACATGCTCCCCCATCCCGGTGACCCCGACCGGGTGCATGTTCGGACGGACAAGTTTCGCACTTGGGCGTTTAGACTACCTACGGGTAGCCTAAACGTTTTGTCTTTTGGTTCTATGTAGATATTGAGTTTTCAGGTGGTTGGAGTTTTTTTCATTTTTCATATATTTGGGCGGAGGGGTTAAGCGAACTCACGCCTTTGTCTTGCCCTCGCCTGCCGAGCCAGCTTTTGGATGTGAACCTTCCATTTCAATGTTAGAGCTTGCTTCATAAAGGAGTAATGGATCAGATTTTTCATCGAGTGTCGTAAGAGGAGGTGAGATGGAGGTGTGGAACCAAGTTGATATACAACAGATCATCTATGCTTCGTCGAGTCCGCTTCGCTTAATCGTACACATTTGTTTACCTTTATCATACATCCCAAGTGTACGAGGATCGAGTCCCTGCCTTCGCCCATCACTTCCCACCTCCATACTCATGATTCCATTCCAGCTTTAGTGGTCCACTCCTCCTCGAGCTCAACCCAATATGACCAGGTTCAACACCATCCCCTGGTTCAGCGTAGTACTTGATCGGATCCTTCCTTCTCAGCGCCTCAGCCAGGTCCCACTCGTCATACGCGCAAATATTCGGGCCAAGCTCTTCTCTCATCGCTTCCGAGATATCAGCCACAGCTCGCCAAAGTCCCAACCTGCGTCCCTTCTTGCACAGCTCGCTCCTCAAATCGCAGTCTACCCAGAGAATCCAGAGACCTAAAATGAAGACGCTATTCACGATAGCGGCGATCATGAGCCATTGACTTGAAAAGCCCCACTTTGAAGGCGTCAGTATTTTCATTGATATGAGCGTTCAAGAGTTGATTGAGACGCACCTGGTAGATCCCATTCAAGGGAATGCATCTATAGTTCTGAGGCATACTAGGCCAGAAGCCCCACGAGTCCCAAGTTGAGGGATCATACAACGATGTAGCGTTCTTGTAGAACTGCGCCCACCATGTTGTGTTGAGGAAGGCGTCATCCCAATAGTATACCTCCAGCGAAGAAACGCCATTCCCGCAAGCGCCATCGTTATCACCACTATCTTCGTCCTGGTGCGGAGCCAGAGAAAAGGTGAAGTTGGAAGGGTTGGCGGGATCCGGAATTTCCAGACATACGTAGTCATTTGCATAGGTTACACCTGTGTTGTTTTGGAACCCTGTTGATAGATCTTAGTATGAGTGCGTTGTAATCATGGCTATGTGCAAGAGTTGTGTGGACGCAACTCACAGGCACTCTCATTATCAGTGACCAGAGAAATGGTGCCGTTTTCCCATACGATATTGGTAGTGTAGGAGGGTTCGTAGCCACTACATACATCCAAGATGCTACGCATATTAATCAATGACACTCAACATTTAGATGTGTTAGTGTATACCTAGGGAATGAGACGAGGTAGACAATAGAAAGAAGTAGCCATATAAATATAGATCTATCTTGGTTTAGCTTCAATGCAGGGCGCGAGAATCACAGAGACGGATATCATCTGCCACTAAGGAAGAAAAGTGTGTACCTCGTTCGCCAATTGCCCCTCTTGCCAAGTCCTTTCAGTAGATGCCAAGCCATGTTTCCCTTGTTCGTATACAACGACAATGATGCATAAAGGTCATAAGAAAGGTGAGTTATTTCAGCAGAACGAAGCAACGCATCGCTGAAGACCCGGTACGCTATCAAACTTAAGATTGCCTGCACACCTCGACCCACAACTAAATTCCAGGCTAGATCAATTGCTTTTGCTTGGTCGAATGTGAAGCTACCAAACTTCATATCAATACCAAGCAGTCCTGGCTGTAGCGTATCCATGTTAATCTTCCCAGGCGACGAAGAGCAGTCAAAGGAGAACGGGGACGCGAAATCAGACTCGTTTGGAAGGATATTGGACGGCACCATAGCGGCGTACCATATTGGGACGAAAATTGTAACGAAAACGGCGGCAAACATCATGCCATGGCGAACATGTATGCGCCATCGTCCACAATTGAAGCCCATATAGCGTTGACTCTGCTGAAAAGCTTTGGGCGGATGGAGTTGAGCAGTCCGCATGTCTTCTTGATATGTTGACCTCGCTGAATTCTTTTCCATTTCGACCTCGGTGTATAAATCATCGCCAATCGACTTTTGGGGCTTCCGATGCGAGAATTTGCGATTGAGTAATTGGTCATGTTCAACGTTCGATGCGACTGTTACTGATGGCGATATCAAAGGATCCTGACTGGGTGGTCGCGATGGCCGTTCCCTAGCACGAAGGGGTGCTCGGTGCGAGTTCGTGATGTCGTCCTCCATTTCAGATCGCGACTGATTGATTTGACTTGTCTGTCCTGCAAATATACTGACCAGCAGCAAAGAAATGCCAAGAATGAAGGGCGTTTGGCCAAAGCTAAAATTAATATCACGAATTAAGCATAATCGTAGTAGACCTACAAGAATAAAGAAAGATCAGAAAGATGGGATCAACGGGATTTTAGGGGTTCGCTGCACTGTTTCAGAATTAATGAAAAAGACAATGCGTTGACAACTGCGCCGCACATCGAGTGTTTTCATAACCTTGACAATAGCTTTGTTGCTGTTGAAAATCTGAAGAATACCGATCAAGCGGGCAACTAACATGCAGAAACCCCAGGAAAGAACGGTATATGGAACATCTTCTGCCATGTTAATTGGCTACTTGACAAGAATTTGCACAAATGAAAACCTTCATCAGCTGAAAACTCAAACAAAGGGGCCGGCTAAAGAGTGCTGTGCCATTGCTTGATGTTACACAGCATAGACGAACAGTCTGTTTGATGTTCTTGGAAGTTATCCAAGATCGGTAACAGGTCACTCACGCTGATAATACCTGGAATGCTCTGGTCCGCTCCGTATTAGTTTTAACGAAGAGAAGTATTCTCCACGTGACCTGTATCACCTGATTCGATCTTTAAACCCCGCTCCAAGGTCCAGGTGTGGCTGAAGGCAAAGAGTTCCAGCCCATACCCATAAGGAGTCCTTCTATAGCTCGCATGGCCATCAAAGACGGCTTCATATTTCTTATACCGAGGCATACTCTCGGAGAAACGTTGAAGCCAGCTCCGTGATTATTTTCAGATGGAAGGAAAAAGATTACTCATACATAATTGCTGAACAGCCTTGCTTTGACAGATCTCGTAATCCCTCTTCGTACCGACAACGAATGATCTTCGTATTGACAATGACTGGTGTGCGCTTAGGGGAAAGATCGTCGTTTAGACCAGGAAGCCAATATTTGCAGCTCCGGACTTGAAGTTGGAGATGTTCCGGCAACCTCAAAATCGGGAAAGAATGCGAGCAGGATGCTGAAAGGATACAGAAGATTCTGTAGTAAGCATGTAGCCAGGGACTCGATTTGCGTACCAAAAAATTCGCAAACATTGGGGACAATACGAGACAGTCCGTACGATACACTCGTATCACGGCCTTTAAGATGAAGTGAGTATGAATGATGGAGCTTCCGAGTTAGCCGAGATACTTGAGAAAATGAATCTGAGGGTTCAGGCCTGTATGAAGATCTTTCTCTACCATAGGTTAGGAGTGCGATCATCCTAGGTGGCGGCACAGCCCTAGGTAAGTGTCTGACTGTGCTATCTTTGCCTAGCTCAGCCTTGTAAGAGCCTCAAACTCGAATCTTCAATCGAGAGCGCACTGGAGCAAAGATACCACGGTTCCTGCGCGATCTCGTAAATTCGGGCCACTAGTCCTAGTGGTTCCCAAGCGGCTGAGAAGCTTGTTGTGCGGGAGGTGTATCGGTGCCTGAGATCTGCTACTATTCAAAGATTCAGACAGAAAGCGAGCCCAGAAGGCTCCGTATTGGACTCAACAAGGCAGCGACGCGAGCATGAACCAGGCTAGTATCGTCGTTGTTGCTCGTGATGTGTTACAGTATGTGGTTTTTGGATCGACCTTGCATTGAAGGCATTTAGCCTACTGCCTTTGAAGAAGTGCCAATGCAAAGGGTGACCAGGAGTATCCAAGATTTCCCTCATCTGGATTCCTTCACGATAGAGGATTTTAGCAAGAAAGCTTCAGACTCGTCGGTATCCAATCACCAAAGCGACTGACGGTCAACGAGGGTTAGCTATGAGTGAGAGGTGCTGGTTTGTGTGGTACCGAATCTTGCAAGCAACATGATCCCCCAGATAATCTTATCAGGTCTATCAGCTGTATCATTCGCGGGGTTTTGTGGATGAGTGTGATGCTGTATGATGTCGTTGGTCGTAGTTGCGACAGATTAAAAATAGAAGCAAAATCACGCATACACTAACCATGATTAGCTTAGCTCTGAATAAGCGAGGCTGGTAAGCATGAACGATTGTTTTTGTTGTCCAACTGCCTTACACCATCTTGGTGAAGAACGAAACACCTGTCAGTGCAGAATATCAGACGGCCAAGGCTTCAACGTGGATGGCATTGACATCCTCATACTGGGCTCGCTTGACTACTCTGCGACCCTCGGACATGGTTTCCAGGACCGCAGACGAACAGCAAACTCGTGGCAGCCGCTGCCATGACTCCAGCCACCACGTCTATTCCTTCCTCGCACTCATCCTTTGCAGAACGGACATTGCTGCCCAATCGTCTTTGCTGCTGTAAACGGGAAGTGGTCTTGCTTCTGGCTTCCTCTGCGAGGCAGTTCCTGCAGCTGAATAGGACATGAAGTTGATACCTATTTTGAGCATTTCTATAATTCAGTTTGTGTTGATTTTTTTGGCATTGTTCCCAGCCACGAGCCGGTCACATTCTGCTGTTATGTTAAACTATGTCTTTAGACCAAGCTGTGCTCTTAGAGGAGATGCTACGAGCGATTGATGTCAAATGGTCTCGGGAAAAAGAAAATCCGATCTGATTATGATGAGGCTGACAACCCGTCAGCACGTTTCCTAATCTATGCTTAAGCTGTAGCCTTGGAGCTTATCATCCCAAGCAGGGCCTGAAATTGGATAACCAGGCCACGGACCGAGTGCGAATTGCAGTAAGTGGCGAAGTCGGTATAGCTTGAAGTGGACTGAAATCCAAATCATATGCTATCACAGCAGTCGCTCTGATGCTCAGCAAACCCCGCCTCTGCAGGAATGACTGTGTCTTGTGTTGAGCCGCCCATCGTAATTGGGCATTGTTCGACGGAGAATTCCATCAACTGCTGACATCAGAGGACCTGAAGCAGATTTCATCTCTAGCCACTCCAAGAAACGACATCGGATCTTATCCTGGTCACAGGTGGCCAGCGCCACCGTATCTTTCCCCAGTGGACGTCCGCCAAGCTTCAAGCTCCACTTGGCCATGTGGCGGTCAGGACAAGGTCCTTCAAAAATCCATGCTCAGATCGTGGCACAGACACTATCGAAATAATTCTCACGTTGAGATACGAGGATAGACATCATGGCAGTGGGTCGATGAAGCGGGAGCGAGACATCGTTCCTAAGCATCAGCCTTGCCCACACAAGTATGCCTCAGATACCGTTGCCGGTAGCCCTAAGCCGCAGCCTTACTGCATGCTACTTTGGGAGCCCTGAATCCAGTGTCTCCAAAGGATGCTATTCTCAGCCCCTTGTGTCCTTTCAACAACAGTCATACGAGGAGAGTAAGCGCAGTCCACCCTATGGGCCAAGATCAGCTCGCAGTTCGTGGTGTGTGCCTGCATCCAAGATATAAGTCTCAGAAACATTCTCATATTTTCGCATCAAACAAGGTCAGCCTTCTCATACTCTGCATCTACAACATAGCTTCGAGAGACTAGCCTTGAGTTGTAATGATGCGTTTCACCTCTTTAGTGGCCCTCACCTGGGCTTCATTAGTTGCGGGACAAAACAACTATCCTAATTTGCCGGTCAATTTTCTTCAAACAAGCAATCCTGTCACACCTTTGCCAAATGGATATCCTTGGGGAACCTGCACTGTTCAAAATACAAATCCTTACACCAACCCTCCAAACACTGGTGTCATCAGATCTTACGACTTCACGATAACAAGAGAGACAAAATCACCTGATGGATTTGAGAGAAGCTTTCTTCTTGTCAACGATCAGTTCCCAGGGCCCGAGATTGAAGCAAATTGGGGTGACACGATTCAAGTCACTGTTCACAACCAGATTACCGGGCCCGAAGAAGGAACTGCTATTCATTGGCATGGTTTATTACAAAAGGGCACTCAGTACATGGATGGCGTTCCAGGAATTTCTCAATGTCCTATCCCACCTAACGGCACCTTCACATACACTTTCAATGCTGACCTATACGGGACATCCTGGTACCACTCTCACTACTCGGCTCAGTATGCTGGAGGTATCTTCGGCCCAATGATAATTCACGGCCCTGCTATTGCTCCATACGATATCGACATTGGCCCAGTAATGCTAACCGATTATTTCCACAAAGACTACTTCAGCCTCGTTGAGGATGTGGTCTCGACAAATTTCAACGAAGTGCTTCAACCTTCAGACAACAACCTCATCAACGGACAAACCAACGCCACGTTCCAGTTCACGCCTGGCAAGACTCACAGACTGAGATTGATCAATTCAGGCGCAGAAGGCATGCAAAAATTCTCCATTGATGGCCATAACTTGACCGTCATTGCTCAAGACTTTGTTCCAGTGCAATCATTCAGTACTCAAGGTAAGGCGTTCTAGATGTCAAATAGATTCTTTGCTAACATTGATACAGTTGTCACCTTGGGTGTCGGTCAGCGAACAGATGTGCTCGTGACAGCACCAGCTAATGCGGATGGGAAATCCTACACTATGCGCTCTACCCTCGCAGGAAACGGCTGCGCAGTGACCAACCAGCCTTTTGCCACCGCCACTGTCTTTTACAACACAAAGTTGCAACCGAACACTACTGCCTGGCCGTCCTTCCTCACCTCGGTAGCCAGCCAATGCGCAAACGACCCCATTGATATCACTCAACCCCTCTACTCTCTGACCCCGTCCGCACCAACCACAACAAAAGACATCGCCATCAACTTCACCCAGAATGCAACCGACTTCTGGCTATGGACCATGAACGACATCTCCTTCCGAGCAGACTACAACAGCCCAGTCTTCCTCCTTGCGGCAACTGGTAATGATTCCTACCCAGACCCACAGTGGAACGTCTACAACTTCGGTTCCAATACTTCCATTCGCGTCGTCATCGAGAATCCAGGCCCGGCAGCTCATCCCATGCATCTCCACGGTCACGATTTCTATGTTCTAAATGTTGGAACTGGAACCTGGGACGGAACCACCATCGTCAACGCTGCCAACCCACAAAGAAGAGATACTCAAATCGTTCCTGCTGGAGGCTTCCTCGTGATTCAATTCGAGGCAGACAACCCAGGAGCATGGCCGCTGCATTGCCACATCGCTTGGCATGTAAGCGCTGGTCTCTATGTCACCGTACTTGAAAGACCCGCAGATATCGCAAATGTACAGGTACCCAGTATTATGGCGCAAACTTGTCGGGATTGGAGTACTTTTACCGGAGAGGATGTCGTTGATCAGATCGATTCGGGGCTGTAAACGTATTGTACAGCATTTTCTTTTCTTTTTTACGACTAGATAATAGAGGCGAACGGAAATGGCATAGCACAGCATTGTCGGCGTTATTGCATTGTATGAGACGGAATGAGCGTCCGTCTGGAGTTCTTCATTAAGCGTTAATGTATACCTGAATAGTTTGAAGCGAGCATTTTCAAGCATATTTTGCTATTTAGCGAGCATAAATACACCATACTCTTATTTTCACAACGAACAATTCTTTTCGCTCGTGATGAGTCTGAACAAATGTAGTCTCATGGTATGTCATCATAAATATCTTCCCATTCAGGAGGCTGGAGAAAATCGGTGGGCACACTTTCTGGTAGCTGTCTCTCCTCAGCCCACGTCCTCACAGCCTCAAAATCCCTACACGTATGCTTGGTATTGAAATCCGTGAAGGCTTCTGGTTCATTCTTATGCACCCAAACCTGTCCCAAAACGCCAACATCCACAGTACACATCAATTGCTGTCGCAAAATATCTAGACAATGACTGACATGTTTCTGCACAATGAATTCTTCGTTCCGAAAAGCTCCTTGTCCAAGATCGCGGTAATATGGATAGTTGTACCAAAGGGATTGGCGCAGGAGGTTGAGACAGTGAAGGTGGTGGAGTCCTTCGACATTGACAGGGTACCCTCCTCCGTACTTGGGAGAGATTTGTACTTGGAAAGTGGAGAGTCCTGATTTTGAGGCGAGTGATGGAGGGACTCTGAGCGCACGGTAGTTGATGCCGAGCGCCTCCCAAGCCGAGTCGACTTCAGGACTAGCAGCTTGACGATAAATGTTTTCGTTGAGAAAGGAGCCGTTGAATTGTGTCAGAGTGTAGGTGAGGGGTATATCGTCCAGTACAGGTGCTTGGATCGGAGTCAGCACTTGCAAGTCAGGTTGGGATGAGGATAATTTGGCTGACAATATGAAGTGATCTTTGATATTAATGAAGAAGTGTCTAGACTTGATACTCTACCGAGGACGAAGCCCAAGGATAGTATGCCTACTGCAAACAAAAATAAAATTATCGTTGCCACCAAAGGGTATGTTCGCCATCGCTTGGTTTTAGGAGTGAGAGTTTGCTCATCATCTGAAAACTCAATATCGGTATGCTCTGACGAAAGAAGAGGACTGAACCGAATCCTCTTCTCTGGTTGAGGATGAAACATTTCTTCAAGATGGGGAAAAAGTTGGCCGCATTCTCTGTAGACTCAAGGAAAGAAAGAAGATTGAATGAGAACACTCACCGAGGATACCTTCTGGACCTCGAGCTAAGCTCGAAAGAAAAGTCCACATCCAAGACTCCGAGGTACAACTTTACACAAGCAATGCAACCCTATCAACTTTTCTGGTTAAGTACAATGCACCTCATACGGTTGCATCCCTAAAATGGCGCATTGTGTTCAGCTTGAATAATTTCGTGTCTCGACCCCGCCATTACTTCTCCACAAAGTCTAGACCAGGACAACGGGAGCTAGGTAGATGGAACACTTGCCTGTTTTGGCCATGGTGTCGATCATTCAGCCCTGTGAACAGCCAATCGGGCAGTGATCTTCGATGTGTGTGAAAAAGCCCCGCCAGCCACAGTAGGACACTACTGAAGCCATCAAATATGCGTTTGATGGACTTAGATGCACCTGCACCTATATGCATTTTTTACCCAAAAGCTTCTAGCAGTAGTAGCCCAGACGTGGAACACGAGCTGTAAGTCCTAGTCCTTTTAGCTGAGACTAAGACGAAGAGTGTAGAGTACTATATTAGGTAATTGATTAAAGGCAAAGGCGTTTGCTGAAAAGCCAGTCACCACGAATATTGCTGAACGTTCTTCTCGTATTCCAACAGTTAGACTCGCTAAGGTGGCAGCTGAACAACCATTTGACAGCCTCATCGGAGCTTCTCCTCCTAAAGGTACCTGGACTGATGCATCCAAAGAACCGCTGTAATTAACGCCAACTTGGTAACGATGTAACTGTAGAACCTGCTCTGCATATATCCATTCATTGGTAGAATGCAACTAGATGAGAAACTCGGACCGGCTCCATTGCTTCCTTATATATAAACACCTGAACCCCTTCCTCATTCTCACCAACCTCACCACACTTTCAACTAAAATGAAGTTTTCACTCCTAGCCATTATGGCATTTACCTCCACTGCCATTGCAATCCCCGCTGCAACCACCACGCCGACGTCAAAGGCAACTTCCTCGACCGCCACTCCAACCTCCACTGCAATCACAAACTACGGAAGTTACAAGAGTTATGGGTGAGTGACGCTCGATACATGACCTTGCCAGAGAACCTATTGCTGACTTTGGTCATTCAGGAATTATGGAAAATATGGGTAAGTGCCAATTGGCATATGACGTTTCAGGAAGCTCTAACTGAGGTGTTTGTGCAGCAACTATGGAACATACAAGAGAGATGCAAAGGCAGAGGCAGAGGAGGAGATGATCTGAGAGAGAAAATGCAACAAAACGTAAGCATTGCAAATCAACGCGAGATACCAAGTCCTAGGCTAACAGTACCAAGCTCAGTAGTAACAATGAGAAACACAAGCATTGTGAGGATGCTGGGATTTGATTCTTTAGTTTGATGTAATAGAAAAAGTATGCTGCAGCACATGATCAGCAATTACCACAATTCAGCAGAACAAAACAAGAACACAAACCATCGTCACTCAGGAACTTATCCTCTTGAAGTCAAAGTCCCTCAAGAAAGTCCACTCTCCACCAATCTCATACCTCCACAAACTAAACCCCTCCGCCTTCCCTGCCTTTTCCACCCACTCGGCACTCAAAACATCCATCGTCTTCCTCGCCTCTTCCTCTCCCACTTTGTTCTGCACCGTGACATGAGGTCTCAACCTCGTTTTATCCTGCTCTGTCAACTCTACATCGTTCTTTTGCAATCCGTTTAGAATTTCCTCATGCAAGTTTCTGAGCTTGAAAGAAGCGATGTTTATCGCCACACCTTTTTTACCAAGCAGAAAAGGAGACTTGAGTCCAATCGTAAAATCGTGTTCTCGAGAAGCAATATCAGTGAGATATGTGTTGTAGAGAGGGAGGTGAACGGCAGGGAGTACGTGGAAGAGGGTGATGTGTGCAGAAAGATAATTTCGGTGGGAAGGAAAGAAGCGGGTCCGTAGAGAGGTGAGCAGTTTCTCTGACGCTACATCAAGGCGTAGAGTAAGGATGAGAGGCTGTGACATTGTAGGACAGCACAAGAAAGAAATTACTTATTTCCCAATTATGCTGATACATGATAGAGACTGGAAATGAAATGAAGAACTATGCGCTAATGAATATATGACGACATTACATTTTGGAGTCGAAAATGAGGAAGGGAGAAAAGAACAAATAACGGATCAAAAGGATGAGAGAATTCTGTAGAATGGCAGATCAGACAGAAGAAACAACATGGAGTGCGGCTTTGAGAGTCTCGAAAGATGATCCTAGAAAGTGGCCGTCACAATATCAGTTACAGTAACGAAACTAACCTCAAGTTACTCATCCTGAGTAAGTCACACTTGAAAGCACTGAGCTATACATCAATTTGTCGACTTTTGTGATGCGCAACAAGAGCGCTGTCTCAGTCCTCATCCGCGAAATGCGCATATAGCGCAGACAGCGCCCACGGCGCGGTTCGCGAGCAAAGCGCAAATATCTGGTTGTCAAGCAGTGAATAAAAAAAATAATCTGTTAGAACGTTGAAGCCGACAAAAGATCCCGATCCACAATAGCTAACTCCATAATCAACGAGAAGGATGGATTTAAGTATCTATGATTGAGATATGCTGGTCAATTGTTTGATATGGTATTCGAAGTCGCAAAGGCACCCTTTCCTAGCGTCATCAGTGAAGACTGTTGAGACATTCCTTCAATGTCTCACATTTTCAACTCCTAAGACACATAACGGATTACAACACCTCTTCCTCTTGTCCTTCTCGTTGGAGTTTCAATTATTACGATTATCTAACTAGTTTTGATATCAAATGTCCTAGACAATGAATTCATGTGATGGCGGGGTAGACAGTCAGGCTTCCAGGGCAGGCGGGCTGAGCCGGGCACAGCCACAGAGACGACAGCCTCATCTCTCACAACTTCTATTTCATCACCATCTCCTGAGCTTTTTCTGGGTTCCGCTTTGTGTCCAGAATACGTCTTGCTAAGAGACTCCAAAACAATTTGAGGATATAATGGACGTTACTGGTCTTGTCCTCAGCGTGGCTAGCGCGGCGTCATTGTTCATTACTTGCATAGAGTGTTTTGATATCGTGGTCAAAGGCAAGAATTTTAGTGAAGATTATGAACAACTGTACACATTGGTGTGTAAATCAACGTTCTTCATTTATTGCCTGCTTCTCGAGAGGTTTTTGAGACAGTCTGACGAGTTCCGGATGCTCTAGAGACATTCAATCAGAATGCCGCGTGATAAGAATGCTGACTTGAAATGCTGCACAGTTTTCAATACAAAGAACTCGCTTTGGGCTCTGGGGAGAGTCCGTTGGTCTGATTCCTGACCCTTATGGCGTGAAAAGGGGCTACAATACGAATCTAGATCGGCCGGACATACGGCCGCTTGTGGCGGCTACCCTCAACAACATCCGACTGTTACTACAGAAGGCAAATCAAGTCGATGATAAGTATACCCTCGACGCCGCCGCTCCACAGGGTAGAAAGGTCTCCGAACCTCAAGGTCTGCAGGTCTTCAAGGCCCCATTCGACCGATTCAGGAGCCAGATCAAGAGGACTCAGAAAGAGACATCGACTTGGAAGGTCACACAGTGGGCCATCCACGATGAGGCCAAGTTGAGAGGAATCATAGATCGGCTCCGAGAGTACGTTGATGGGTTGGAGAGCATTACTAGTTCTCTAGGCTTGTGGGCAGATCAGCAGGCTAGACTCAAGGATGAGATTGAAAATATCTCTGATGTCGAAAGTCTGAAGCTACTCCGAGATTCGAACTCAGGCAACCTTATCACAGCCTCACAGGACATTTCGGATACAGCCAGTAGACGTCTTGTCTCACTCGCAGAATCGATCTTTGAGCAGAAAGCTTTGGAGGGGTCGGTGATTGGACGAGAGGATGATTCTTTCGTTACTGCGTACTCAACCCCTTCAACATTCAATCCGCGGATACCGGGTTCATGGCCGAAGTCGATAAGCTCTGCTATCCTTGGACCTCGCCTGGTTTCAAATGCTCAGCCAGCTGAACAGAAGCTTGATCAGAAGAATGCCCCTAGGAACTCGTGCAAACAATGTCTCAAAGCAGTGCGCGATTGCGAGTCGGGCGACCTTCCACAATGTTCCAACTGCACTTCTTTCAATCTTGACTGCAGTTGGCTTGTTGACAGCTGTCGAAAACCCGAGGACGATAACTTGCCCGTCACGGACCAGGATGAGAATATGCAAATGCCTCAGAATCAACGTTGGGTGGCCGAGATTATGCAAAAGGCGAAACCCCATGTACCACAAAGCTTTGAAATGGGAGAAGCCAATTACGGGAAGTGTCTTTCTGTCATCAAAGCTGAAGACGGAGAACATTGCCAGAACACTTCTGTCAAACTCATAGCACAGGCAGAAGTTGGCTTGTCTTCAGCAAAAAGAATGTTCCTGGAGCTCCGCAACATACGCACTGGAAAAGTGCCATTTGTGAGTGCTACTCCAGTTGGCGACAGTCTTGATAAGGTTTTGGCCAGTATAGAAGGTCCTCTCGAAACGCCATATGAGGGAGGAGTCTTTTGGATCACAATCAGACTTTCGCAGAAAGACTCACTTGGGCCACCGCTCATGAAGTTTCAGACCAGAGTCTATCATCCGAACATCTCTCCACAAGGACATATTTGCGCGGACTTTGGCGATAAGTGGAATGCATTCCGCACGCAAAGACACACCACCAATGTCACGTCGATGTGGTATCGGGGAAAGTCTTCGACACCACAGTGGACACTTGGTGCATTACTCACAGCAATATGTGGCCTATTGGCTGCGCCTGATGTAGACGACCCACTGGTTCCAGAAATTGCCCAGAAATATTTAGAGGACTATGCCGCTTATTGTGAGAATGCTCGACTTTACACGAAGCGATATGCTACCGGCCAGCGTCCGGAGGAAGCTAGTCTTTCATTTTTGGAAGAGGAGGCAAAGCCATTTGAGTCTGGAGTGACAACTGAACCAGATTCACTTGACCTCGATCAGAGTGATGGGAAATCGTCGCACGAGTGTGTACAAGTTAGTAACAGGATAATTCAGGATTATGAGGATCAGTATCCTGGCGGACTTCTTTCTCAAAGTTGCAGAGCATCTGAAAATACTTATGAAGACTCGGATAGCAGTGAGGACGAGCTATCAGACGACGCAACGTCGTTTTCAGAATGCAATGGCGACTCCATTCAAGACTATTCAGCTCAAGGAAATCTACCGAATGCGACCGGTTCAACAAAGCCTCAAGCAAGTAATCCGTCGAACTTTGCGAAGTATTTCCACAGTCAAAGGAAACTACTTGTTCGTCACAATGATAGTGTAATAGATGGGGATGCGAATATTCGCGTCGATACTGAGATCGAAGAAGATGGACACTTGATCCTATTGACACTCTTTCATGTGAAGATAAACGATCTAAGATCTCGAAAGTTGTCAGTTCGGCGATACGAAAGGCATTCTGGACGAGAGGTGTGCCACACGGGCCGTGGGCGCCAGCTTAATGAAAAGTCTACCAGCGAACAAGCAACATGGAGCGATGTACTGACAGCATCGAGAGCTTATTCAAGATCCCACCGAAGAAGGACATCATCAGTAAGTAGTGCTCGGTCTAGAGCATCGAGTTTAAAATCAGTTCCTGAAGAATCAGCCACTGTAGATGACGATGACGACCAAGACGACGCGGCTTTTTCTACAGAGTCGGCACCACAGGGACCAGCGAATACAATACAACTTGAATTCAGTAATTATGCTCAGGTAAAGTTGATTCGGAGAGGGAAGATGATGGTTCGTTATGAATTCGAATACTGGGGCTCCGATTACACATGGAGACGCAATCTTTCTGATCATAATGCGTTCCATCTCCAGAAGATAGAAATAAACAACGCTATCGCAGGTATTGTACCTGAGACACGAACGCCTGATCAAATTCGAGATGCGGACAAGGCTGGCCATTTGGTACCACCATGCTGAATATGGATTGCAGACGAACAAGTCCTGAGTAGCACGATCGATATTGCCGATGTTATCATGTCCACAGGACTTGTGGTGCTCATCGATAACAGCATCAATCGATCTTTGGAGAAGCAAGATAATGGCCATCAAACGAAGGAAAGCAAAATATCCAAAACGACTCGCACGAAGTTCGTTGGTCCCAGTACAGTGCGCAATTTCTTCAGAAGAAAAATCTCCAAAACTCCTGTGAACAACAACATCGACTCTAGTCGTCAACTTTAACGTTATCTGAAAGTTCATGTTCACCATCAAGTCCGCCCTTGTGCCGTTATGGGGAGGATGCGGCGGAGAAGGAAAGAGCCGCCTGTTCTCAAATGGTACCACGTCGTATCTTACCACATGACAGAAACGGAAGCAGATACCTCTCCCTTGCGTCCGGCTAAATATCGACTTCCTAAATTGATTGAAACAAGTCAGTAAGCATTCCAATTCGATTGAATTCAGGCCGAACAACAGCATCAAGTTCGCCTATACATCCAAGGAAGAACCATTTGCGCTCACAGCTCGTCTAAAGAAGGTTCTTGAGCGACGGCTAGCGTGAAAACTGGGAATGAAACAGTATGTTTTAATCATTGCGATCGATGATTTGGAAGAAGTTGCAAGAAATGAGGGGAATCTTACTTCAGATATCGAGAACCTTGGTCGATGCCTAGGTCATCTCGTGTTAGGAGCAAAAATCAAGATTGTAGCGGGAAGAGAATTCGGGTCGGAGTGGAAGATGATGGACATCTCGAGTGGATATTCAGGTAGGATTAAAGAGCCTGATGTAAAGTAGTTGTATTTGGAAAGAGCAGAAGTGTGTAACAGCTTTTAAATTTGGATTGTCCGCTAGTACGTACAGGACAAACAGCAAAGAGTTTGTCCATTAGTAGCGCGGCTACCTGAACACAAGATAGTCTCTAGGAAGAAATGACAGATAGGGAAAGATGTGTGTGTGTGTGTGTGGCACGTTAGCACGGTATCTATTTCATTTCGGCTCCTTGCGTATGTCGTATAGCTTCCAAAACATCCACAAATCACTTGAAGAGTACCACAACACCAATCATTGAAAACTCACAAAACTCCGTGTAAACGAGATTTCACAAACGATTAATGCCATCCTCGATGCTCGGGAGAATATGATGTACATCTAGTTGCTGAATTGTCCTTGAGTGCAAAATCTCGACCCCGCATTTTGGCGGGGCTATTTTCTCAGCCTTACCATAAACGCTAGAACACAACGGTACCAAAACATTAACTGAATGAAGCTTAATCTGGATAAAATGGCATGTTGTGTCCCACTTGCTACCCTCTGCCTATCATCGCCAGGAAAATGTTCATTTTTCAGATATTTCATGTTTCACCCTACCAGCACGAGAATCCTCAAGATTGCTCGACGTCCCCATGACATAACTTCCCGGCAATAATGACAAGGGATGAACAATGTTCAGAAACAACGGCATTATCAAGAGCAGAGTGTACGAAAGGCCATGCAACGAGTCAGATAATGAATACTTTAGCCGATTTTTCGGTTAGAACATGTTCTGCTAAACCAACTTGAATCCTTGACCAGATACACTTGCTGACACGCCCTTGATCAAAGGAACACGAGAGTATTCTTATCATGAAACAGAAGGCATCACCTGCAGCATAGTCCTGAGGCTTGAAGGTGGTAGCCTAACGTGCTCTGCCGAATTCTCAGAATAGCAAGCGAACCGAACCCCTTTTCTTTGCTCGGTTATATTTGTGTATTGATTATAGAATGCACCCTTTAAACAGTTTATTTGAGAGACCTTTTCATGGACAATTTGGAAGTACTATTAAGCAGGTAAGGGACGTCTTCAATTCTTCCTTGCAAACCGAATTGCTTCCAAAAAGTAGAGCTATGATATCTATGAAACACCCAAGCTCTATACACTTATGGACCCAGCCCCAAAAGCCCATCGAGAGAGCATTCCGCAATTCAAGCACCACCGAATCCCTGCTATACCAACCTTATGTGTCCCATCCCCAAATTGCCATTCCATCATGTCTATTTATCCTCTTTTCCACCTGGCAAAGATCCCAGTATATCCATTTTATTCCTCGGGTTGCTGAATCGATCTCAGCATATTGCCCGCAAGGTTTCGAGTCGTAGATAGCATTGGTCAAGTGGTCAGCAGAAGATTGCTATTTCGCACGAGTACGAATCTCCTAATCCTCCTTCCCATCTGCCGCCCTGCCATTCCACCTAGATGTGCGTTCGGATCGCCTATAATCGGGTTCGAATTCGATGTAGATTTCGGAGGAGGAATCGGTTGAGGGTCCTGAGAAGGAAGGACGTCAGTACGGGTAAAAGACAGCTGAAATGAAGCTCATACCGGTTTCAATGGACCAGAGGGTGGTTTCACCACACCGTGCAACTCAGCCAACGTCTCGACCTCCTGAGTTTGCAGGATGGAAACAATCTCCTGAATGGTGTCGTGCGAAGGCTTGAAGCAACACAGATCGCGGTAAGTCGCAAATTGGACAAATACTGCACGGGTCCTAAAAGTTGCTGGCATTTCCATCTCGGACTCGGGTATTATTGCTTGCTTGTGGATGCTTCGTATGCGTTGTAAGAGATTTGATTCCTGGTGCTGGACAACTGCTGCTCACTCCAGAGGTTCCGTGTTCTCGTCGTCGTTAGCGAGGAGCTGCAGAGAGCTCTGGTCCTGTCGCGGCTCAAGATCTGGCTCGCCATGGATGCTAGATACAGTAATAGAGCTCTCTCTCTGGTGACTGAAATGCTCGAAGAATTGTGTCTATAGCAGGACTAACATCGATCACTTCTGTCAAAAAAGAAAAAAAGGATCACAGTTGCCGACGAGTTTGAACAGTTCGTAGTCGTGCGGTGTTTGCATCAACACTGCCATCATCGGCTTGACAGCCTCCTGCAAAACCCTACCCCTCGACCTATGCTCTAATAATGCAACTACGCTTTCTGCATGAGTAGTAGAGCGTCTTCATCAACTGCGCGATGCCCCTCAGCCAAGCTCACGCTGAGGACTTTAGGCATCACGTGTTGATAGCTTGGGCGGGCAGTAGGAACCAAAGGTGTCGATCGAATGCGTGACAGGATTAGGCGGGGCACAGAGCCACATGTGCATTTCTGAAGCTATCCCCGAATTTCGAGAAATGCGAAGCAAAATCGGTGATCAAGCTCTCAGTCAATCAAACCACACGCGTGATTCGAGTGCAACTTCGAGATTCGCAGTATGAGCGGCGGATATGGAAGGCAATCTTGCTCTCCGTGTCGTCGAGTGATGTAATGCCGTAACTTCGACCAGCTGCAAGCCATCTTGCCCTCGATTTACAAGCCATGTATTTCGAAGTCGTTGTGTTGTAGGAGAGGTGAGGAGTTCGAGTGGAACGTAGTAGAATCGTTGGCGTCGAGTCGAATATTCCAAGGGAGTTGATCTTGACCGCGAGGCGAAAGGCTGAATCGAAAAGGGATATATCTGCGGTAAGTGAATAAGTAGTCTCGAGAGCTCAGTGCTTCGCCGACTTCCCCTCGTCTTGACACCTGAGACAGCTCCTCGCGCCAGAGCTTTCACTGAACAGCACAGGAATTCCAGAGAGAAGCAAGCTTACTGGGGCTGTTTGATGACCTGAAATTCGCCCACGGTGATAAATTCGACTTTCCCTGAACAAAGAAGGGACTGAAGTTTGGAGGCGATACGGCCTCCATGGTCGCAAGACTTCGTGCCTCCGGAATGAGGTCTGCCAAGTTATCGAGAACTGCAGTCAACGACGACTGGATGTATGGCTAAATAAGATACCCGCAAGTCGAATGTGTTCCCTAGTATCATGGTATCATCTGTAGGTCGGTGATGCCACATTTCGTATCGTCGAGCTATTCTCATAACATGTTGGTCTGGTTCACGCCGAAAATTGATCGTTCGCAACAGCCTCGGCCAACCAATGGTACGAACCTGTATTTGTTGTCGAGCCCACACAGCAAAGCAAGTTCAGCTGGAGCATGAACCAAGCAGTCTTGCATCGAGCAGCAAGATGCTCATGATGTTGTTGACAACCATCCGAAGTTGAGCTAGGCCGAGTGTGCCAAAAATGACTGTGATCAATTCCAATCCATAGAGCTTTCGTCTCCCCGACTTGTCTGCAAGGAAGCCGAAGAATAACTGGTCAAATAATGATGCAGACAGCACGAAATAGTCTTCGCTATGAGTGTGATTGCATTATTTTCCGCTTCCATTCCATTTCATGGCGATCCGATGGCCATATGCGAAGTATATCTTCAGAGAGGCCTTCGCGGATTCGCGGATTGAGTGTCGCTCCGGATTGGTACAACTTTGCAAATAAAGATCGTTTCTCGGCGCCATCGAATGGTCGCTGGAAAGCAAGTCATCGCAGTTCCTGCACTTTGCTTTGAATGGTACGTTGTCTCTCGGTCATGGTTGTCGTGTGGCAGTATGTTGATTGTCGCTGGCAGACTCATTTCTCCAAGTCGATATATCGGATCATGATCGAGACGGATGTGCACGATGATATATCAAGTGGAGTGTTGCTCTCTTTGTTCACTATGTTTTCTTTGGTGGGAGAGAGCAACATGCTGGCCATGCAAGACGTCGCATCGTCTGGTCCACGAGTATTTCGTGGGAAAGCAGACTGGCAGGATAAAAAATGTAGGATGATCGCAGATCCGATACTAAATGAAAGAAGGATGGTGGTAGGATGGCATGACGAAGCTGCAGTCAAACGTCGTGAGGAAAGAAGGCGAACTGGAAAGAGGGCGTGGAGGTTTCTGACGGTGCAACCAGGCCGTAAGAATCTGCGGTAGCGTAGCGAGCTGGTTCCCCAAACATTTCATTGGTAGCTCAAACGCCCTGTTTTCTATCTCGATCGACGATGGATGTGTGATAGCCAGTGATGAGGAGCGCCTGCATGACAAGGGGCATTCAAACTCCACGCCAAACTCCATGAGGAGGGCACTAAGGAAGGCACTTGCTCACCGAGGCTTGGTTAGGGACCTGTGGCCCGGCTACCATAGCCATGTTCTGGTGGAATGGTGGTGTTCTCTTCTCGCCGATGCACATGTCGACCATCTTGTCGTTATAATAATACTAACATGGTCTTGGTAAGTAGAGTTTACAATACGGGCTATTTTTCGATGTCTGAGTCTCTTCTGACAACGAATTCCATTTATAATTGAACTTGTCGCCATCACAGCCAACCTGCCGAGGCTTCACAGCCATGGTGCGGGAAGGCAATACGGTATGCAAATCGGACGCCAGAGTTCCAGCGATGTTGATCGTAATTTCTTGAAGATGGATCACTTTTGTGTTGGAATGTTCGTACGGACGCGCTACTTGATCGGCTTGCAAGTGTAAAATTGAAGTATTCCTGTTGGTGACTGATATTGAGACTTGGCTGGTATGGCTCTGATCGGCGGGAAAAATTACCTCGCCAATTTTCTGGAGTGTTTATGTTTATCTTGTGGAATTGAGCATGTTTCTAGCGATACCAATCTTTTGTAATCGTTTGGCGAAATTCTCTCTGAGCAGGACCAATTTCTCATCTCATCTCGCGTGCGTTTGGGATATGGCGCACCAGCACGTTTTCTTCCTCGCTTTCTATCATTGGCATACTCATCTGCACCGCCTCTTCTTCTCAAGCCGCCTGCTTTCCTCCTTCTGACCATTTGATATCCCCGATCAAATTCTGTCTCAATAGCACATCGAACTTTCAACACCCCAACAGCGGGCCATACACTCCGATCTCCTCGAAAGATCCAGTCATCCAAGCTAGCCTGTGTTGGTTTCTCGAGCAAGCGGATGAAGTCGCTTGCGGACAGTTCACGCACCAGCGTAATGAAGATACAGGTATATGGGCAAGTTAAGAGATGTTGACAGAAATAAGGCGTAGCCTTGTTTGATGACACCGAGGCCGCAGGTACTTCAATATGGGATAGATATGCAGACTCTGAGGTCGGTTGGCGAGCGAGGTGCATCGCCTAGCCTGATGTATGTCCCAAATGTGCTCCATGAAATTCTTTTTTTGCCCGTCCGCCTTACATTTCCCTTTCCACTCCATGTGCAATTTTTCCCAGAACACCATCAAGAGAGCCTCGTATCAGGCTTTGATCTTTTAGCAGAGCCATGTGAGAATTTTGATGCCTTTGAGTGCCGACGAAGCAGCCAAGATTCAGGTGAGGCTCAGTTTTGGTCTTAGAGATGTCTTGTTCTGTTCCACATTCCTTTCCATGTTACGATTCATTTGCCTTGAATTGCAATTTGATACAGAATTTTCTTTATGATTATGAACGAGAGAATAAATACAAGTTCCGTTGGGGAAAATGGTCTCCAAGAGTCTGACATCGAGAAGGCTGTACTAGCCTCATCAGGATCGTGGTCAAGCACCATCCTCGATTCTTCGGCATCTGCCAGGTCTGATACAATTCAGAAAGACCAACGGCAAGGGTTAGAATCCAGTGAGAATACTAGACTCTGTTCTGTACCGGGTTCCAACACTCACGGCAATCTCAGACAAAAGATCAATATCATTGACTGCATTGGGAGCCTTCCTCCTCCATATTGTTTCCTTCTTATCCCCAATGACAATAGCAGCTCAGTTGAGGAATTAACACAACGAGAAGAAGGCCGAGCAGAAGAATCTCCGAGAGCTATACTCTCTTCTCCAAACCCAGCGCCGTATGTCGTCCCAGGTCGGCTTTTCCTCGAAAAGGCTTCTAATCAGCACCCAGCATCAATCGAGGAATACCCAGCTGGTTGGCCACAATTAGCAGCATTCCTCCACAGCGAAGATAACTTTGCAATCTTCAGGCGATTTGGGATGACCCACTGCCGAGTCCTAGTTCAGCTGCAGGCTGAAATACAACTCCTCGAGCAAGAACTAACAAACCTCGACAGCGAGGATGCCAAGCATCCCGATAGAACATGGAGACTTCAAATGGCAGACATTGAAGAAAATAGGGATCTTTCCGATGCAGCTCAGAAAATTCTGCTGAAGAAGTTGCAAGAGAAACTTCTCGTCTATGGTAAGTGGCCGCTTTCCGGCATCGCCGACTTATTCCACGTCAACCATCAGACTAACGACTAGACCAATTACTGCTGAACGACCAGAAACTTCGTGAAATAGGACACGCAAAACAAAACGACCATCTCAGCGTTTATCACTGGATATGCCGAGAAAAACCTCTCGGGGCTGGCCAGTACAACTGGATCTTCCACGCAACTGATTTCGTCCCACTTTCCAAAACGGATCAGTTCGAATACTCTATCTTGAACTCATTCCTCAAGGTATGCCCAACCTCCTCACATTGTTCCCGGGAAATCTCTCCCTGTTAACAACTCCATAGCGCCTCTTCCTCTCCCCAAAATCAAACGGAACAATAGACCACTACTCCAAATCCGCCGTAACCACATTCACAAAACTGATCAGCGTGCTCTTCGCTGTCGCGATTCTGGTAGTCCCAATCTTCATCCTTCTCTGGATCCCTGAAACCCGCGCTTGGATCTCTGCCACTGTATTGATCTCCGTGTTTGTGTTCTCGGCTTTGATGACGCTCTTTTCTGGTGCCAGGGTGCAGGAGATCTTGGTGGGGACTGCTGCGTGAGTTCTTCGGCTTCGATTTTAGGAAGATGGATGCTGACGTGAAGTACTGTAGGTATTGTGCTGTTTCGGCGACGTTCTTGGGGAATACGCAGACGAGCTCGGGAGTAAGATGATCTGTATGAGTCTGGGAGCCCCTTGGGATAGGATGGGAGCGAGTCTACTACTGTTGTGAAGAAGGATAAAAAAGGAAGCAGGATGAGAAGTAACGTATAAAACATAGCTTTATATGCGTGGGTATCTATATTCTTTCAGTATAACGCCAATACATCCAAGATCATCGCTCTCCACGACGCCTCTCTTTCTCTCTTCTTGATGCTGCCTCAACGATAGCTCGGTCTAGATCTGGTACTATACCCTGCTTCCCATCTTCACCATCTGCAATGGCGAACTTCCACTTTGGAGCAGCAGCATTTACATCAGGCCACAGATCGACGGGCAGATAATCCCCAACATCGACTCTGAAGCCTTCTCTCTCTTTCATATCGGCCTCATAGACCTTCTCAACTTGTTCCATAGCTTTGCGCATGATTGCTTTGACTTTATCTTCACAATTCTTCCGTCTATGTACCTCCAGAAGAAGTCCATCATATGAATTGAAATAGTTTTCGTAGAACATTCGCATGGATTCAAGCTCTGCAAGCTGTTCGTGGATGTTGCTTTTGATGTCCTCCCATCGCATTCGGAACTCCTGACTAGCGATGATATAGTTCGATAGGCGGGTTCCGACTGCTTCTAGCATGTGATAAGCCGCTGTTGTCTCGTTATTGGTTGTTGTAAGAACAGAAACGTGCTCGAGGATTGCCTCATGTTTGGTTTCCATGTCGTTTAGGTATTCTCTAAGCTCCATCACAACCTCGTCTACCTGAGCTGCATCTTTCTCCAGCACATCAAGCATCTCTGCCCTCTCTTCGTCTGATATAGGCTCGTCCATCGAAGTATCATGTTCTGTATTCATGACTCCAGACACAGAGACAACTTCTGCACCAGGCGGCTGAGACGAGGCTGCCTTACGGACTGCTGCATAACCACCTTCTGTATGCCTGACTGCATTTACACAAAGGTCGAAATGCGAGACAAGGGAATCCAGAAGACCTGCCATTTCCTGGGCATTGATCTCGAGGGTATGCAGAAGTGTAGGTATCGGAGAAGAGAAATCGTTGTGGGACTGGGAGGCACTCGGTTGGGGTGAGGCTTTCATCGCAGCTTTCAGAGCTCGGAGGTCGTCATCAAAGGAAAGAATCGAGGAGTCGAACTCGGTTTGTGCATCCTGCAGATAAATTAGCTTTACATTGAGACCATGGGGAAGCTCTAATACCTTCGACTCTCTGATGGACTCTTTAAGAGCATCTCTCATAGTTTCGACTCCTTGTTCATCCACAAAGTCGAGTAAGCTTCGGGGTGCCTCTTCATCGGGCCTGAAAGCTGCCTCTACCATTGTACCTCGTAGAATTTCCATCGTCGATTCCAGCCTCGAGTTCGCTGCATCCAATGTCCGTATGACGCCCTAACATAATCAGTCCTGCCACGACTACTTGATGGAATTTCGTACCTTGAAATCTCGTTGCCCATCTTTATACATAGTCTCAATACCACCTCTTACTCTCCTCAATATCTTCACCTGCTCCGATATGCCGCTTCGCAGAAAGCCTGTTCTAGCACTCAGAACTACGCTTTCCTCCAATGCAGACCGAGCGGATGTTACTATCTCATTCGCCCTCCACACAGTGCTTATAGATGACAACGAGCGTTTCGCTGCAAGTAGATGCGAGACAAGAGTTTGCAAAGAGGCATCTTGATGTGTCATCGAATGTGATTGTGAGTTGGATGGGGATTGTGAAGCCTGGCTATGGCTGAGGGGATTGGGAGGTGAAGCCGACATGGCACAAGGATAAAATTTCTTTTGTACTATTCTGTAAGCCTGTACTATCGACTGGGATGGGTCATTTTGTGTTGGACGGCTTTATCGTCTTGTGCTGGATGTTTCGGGATGCATTATTTGATCTTGTAAGACGAGGCTGTAATTATGACCGGGATGATGAAATCTACGGCGGGCTGGTGAATTTCCAAATGCGCAGATCACTAGTCCCTTTTGAGCTGAGCTTCTACACTGCTGTCTCAACTCTGTTCAACATTTACACTTTAAATCCACTCATAATAATACCCTGAAGGTGATTTTGTGGAGGATTTAAGGATCACAGGCCAACAAAACAGGCTATTAATGTTTTACGGGCCTCCACCAAAACGTCGGTCCAGCCCTTTTGATATTTGAAAAGATACAAACAAGCAGCGTCATCTTAACTCTATTTCTATCGATCATTGATTTAATATAAGAATTCCCAGTCATTTATTGCTGTCCATCGCTGATACAAGCTGTATTATCAAAGACAGAGAGTTTCCGGAGTTTAATCATGTCGCTCAAAGCGCAATTGTGCAGCCATTCCCGGGCCCTTATTTTTTTAGCTTTGCCTTTCTTTACTTCAACACTTGGATCTCATAGGCGTGCTCTGCCAAATCATTTTCCTGATGCTATATCTCCACAATCCGACGTGAGGCATTATCCTTCTACTGTACGACATACTTTCAAGTATCTCTCTGATGTACGATCCTGGTGCAGCTGTAATGATCCTCAAACAAGGTTCATTAGCCGATTGGTTGCCCTTCTGAAGGGCAAGGCAGCTTTCTACCCCATGCAGCCCGCCCCCAGCATTGCGATCCTCCAACATGACTTCTATTTCTGTGCCAGCGATGTTCTCATTTCTTATCATGTTCGAGGTTTCTTGTTTCTGTTGTTGTTACCACCGCGATGTTGAGATTTGTTGCGATGCACGAGACCGGGCTTTGATTGAAGATGGAGGTCGCCCACGCAGATTTTGAGATCGCTTCGACAGGCACCGTCTGGGGTAATCCTTCCATTGCTATTTCTAACCCAACATCAAGTGGGTTGAAGAGGAAACTGGGTGCAGGTAATTCGTTCTGGAGTCCTTCTGCTCCAAGCCGCGAATTACCTCCATCTCCCAGCTGTGAGAATCTCATATCTTGTCTTACATCACGAGCTTCAGAAAGCTGACTAGCTAGTAGTAAGCGCAGAGTCTACTTGTCTACGAGGCTTCAAGGATGCTGAGGGCTATTCTATGATATGCTTCTGCACTGAGTGTCAAGATTTGTTCTTGGCTCAAGAAAGTAGCGGCTCCGAATTCAATCCCACTACCAATGCTTCTGATGACCAGAACCTCGTCTCATCTGTGACGATCTCGACAGATGTTAGCGTGCGCTCACCGTCCACCTCATCTTCTTCAAGATCGCCGCAGAGACAGCATAAGGCGACCAAAAACTCCGGAATCAGCAAGACAGCCTCCAATGCTAATAAGACTCTCCGTCCCGAAATCCTCATCGATCAATTGGAGGTAGCTCTCCATGGTGATGAGAAGACGTCTTCGGAATTCAAATGGAAGGCATCGGTCTTATTTAAGGAATTAAAGACGCTGATTGAGAATGAATCGGCCAATCAACAGCTCCATATTGAGATCACGACACCAGTTCCATCCTCTTTGGGTCGACCACGAAAGAAAGGCACGAAGAAGAGTGCTGGGAAGAACGAACCTTACGAGAAAATTTACCACTGCACCAAGGCAAAATGCAAATACTCAACCAGCTCGGCCATGGACTGGAGACGCCACGAAGAGACTCACTGGCCTCAGAAACGCTACATGTGCATTCAATGTCCGAATTCGGCTGGGAACTCAGGCTTATCAAAGTGCTCGTTCTGTCTATCCATGCTCGCTACAGTGGAGACTCAGTCACATTACCTACAATGTGAATCTGCACGAAGAAATGGCCGTACTTTTGCGAGAAAGGACAAGCTTAGCGAGCATCTACAAAAAGACCACTCCATCCCGCCCGGCTCTGCTATGTCACAAGCAACAAATTGCACATTTCAAGTTGACAATGGTTGGCCTAGGCAATGTGGCTTTTGCAGCATTCTTTTCGAAACATGGGACGAGAGAGCGGGACATCTCATCGAAGGGCATTTCAAGCGAGGAGAAGACTTAAGATTATGGCAATCCTCTTACCCGACTCAATATCGCAGAGGCAATCTCAATGATACTCAGCATTTCGATACCGAATTCTGCGGAGAATATGGAGAACTTCCATCTCCATCCTTCCCTCAAGTCCTTTCACAGACAATGCAAAACCAGTTCCAAGGATGGTCATATAACCAACCCTCGCAGGTTACTTACGATCCTACAATAGAAGACAGTTCTTATACTCAGGATCTAAACACCACCGCAACACGATCACTCGTGCCAGAGATCTACCATAGCCCTATGGTGACTAACACGACCGCACCCATCCCGATACCCGAAGACCGAAAAGCAGAACTCGCTCGAAAGAAGGGAGTCTTAACTTCCCTCAGCGATCTAAGAAAGAAACGAAATCCAACCAGAAACGAGCCCCTCCATCACATGCTCTCGACCCCCTCAAAAGATCTCCCCCCTCCTCAGGTTCTCTTACAACCACAAGCAACACTTCCCAACGAACAATCTTCTCTAGACACCTCATCCAAATTCCAACCCCCCACCCAATACGTATTCCACCACCCCTCAGAATACGACCCCACAATCGAAGACTTCGACTACGCCCCAAGACTCCCCAGACAAGAAGAAATCACGCAAATAGCGCTCCCAGAAACCGTCCTCAACCCCGCAATTACCAACACCTCACCACCCCTTACCAAGAAATCCCGCACCACCCTCCAGAAAGCCGCATTCGCCTTCCTCAGGAAACCCGCACAACCCAAAGAACCGCCAACAACCAGCCGACCCCAGTATACTCCCATCAATCCAACCGCAGAAACTCCCCGCAGCACCTATAGCCGACCGGCACCAGAACCCAGAACCGAAACACTACCCTCAATATACAACAACCCCTACAACAGCGACCCCTCCCCCTACGACCCCACAATCTCAGACGACACGCCTCGCGACCTTTCCTACGAAGCCGCACTCCTGCAATTCGAGCTTGATCAAGAGATCGCTGCTCGAGAACAATTCTCAGCCAGACCACCTGTGACAGAGCAAGACCTAGAGTTCAGAGCACGCGTTGCAAACATGAGAGCCGCGAACGAGGCGAGGCTAGCTTTTCAAAGCCGAAGTATGGAGGGGGGAGCTAGTCCGAGATTCCTCAGCGCGAAGATAGATTCGCGATCGCCGCCGCCGCCGCGCCGTGCGTCGTGGTTTGATGGGTTGGCGTTGAGGTTGAGGGATAGGGGGTCGGGTGAGAAGACCCAGGAGAGTGGACAGAAGAAGCGGAAAGGGAAGGAAGTGGAAGAAGAAGAAACAGGATTGAGTGCTGCGATGGGAGGACTATCTGTTAATGAGAAGAAGGGTAAGAGGAAGAGCGGTTCTAGCAGCAATGAACAAGAAGGGGGGAGGAAGAGATGGAGTGGTATATTCGGCAAGGAGAAGATTCCACCACCACCACCAACAACGTTACAAACACCGAAATCAGCAGTAGACTCCACCAGCAACGACTTGGATGAGATATCGTTCCTCCCGCCTCTTGAATTGGACTTAGGGCCTGAGATAAAGCTGTATTAGGATTTTTTCTTGTATAGATATGATTTTTTAGTTCTTTAGTTTAGAGAGGGCTTTGGAATAAGTAGATATATAGGACATCTATGTAGGCGTGGCAGTTGTAACTCGATTCAGAACTCCGCTCACCTGATTGTTGCCAAAGGCTGGTGGACAACTTATAACCCCTCTCCATTCTCTATTTTAACTTTCAAATGGCCTGTTTGGCTCGGGGATGAATGATCAACAAGAGTAAGGTTTGAAGAAGCATGCGAAGGAAAGCAATTGATGAAAATAACTGGGTGACTGACTTTAAGCAACGAGGAGCTAGCTAGGTAGAAAACCCGACTATTGTATGTGGATGAACGAATGAATCACACTACAAGACTCAACGCGGGACTCAAACCTAAGTACCAAATAAAAAACAGGACTTACCTATTCGTCACTTTCTTGAAAGGGCAGCACAGCAGCGAGACTAGGGAAATTGGAACAAAGTGGGAGAGAGGTAGTGCTCATAATTACCAGTCACAGCAACATCCCTTCCTTTTCGTCATGGGAGAGGATGTTCTTTCGACAAAATATCAAGTCACGGTCTAAAGAATAGCAAACATATCAGGGGAATCGTATATGCATTTTACTACCCCAATCTACCCATCCACACATCCATCCATACATACGTACAAAAAACGCAAAACTCCAACAATCCATTAATCGCACGCCATGCCGCCAATCATATCATATCACATCTCACATCCCAAGTCCAAAGCCACAACCTACTCCCCATCACTATCCGTCCTCCCACGCCTATACCCCCCGTTCCTCTTCCGCCTCCTCTCCTCTGCGTACTCACTTCCAGCCGTCGAGCTCAGTCCAGGAATAACATGATGATAGCTCTTCGTGCCAACCTCACTGCTCGTCTCGGTGGATCCCACCTCACTCGTGGCCACCTCATGATAGCTGCCCGGCATCTTCTTCGTCGGACTCCTGCTCTGACGTCTCCTCTCTCTCTCCTCTCTTCTCTCGCGTCTAGCGGTAGCTTCTGAAGCAGCACTTGAGCCGCCAGTGACGGTACTATTATCGTCTCCGGCCTGGAAGCTAAAATCGCGTTTTTGAGACGTTGCTGCACGGCCTTTCTCTTGCAGTTTGCGGGCTTCGGCTTTGATGCGGTCTTCTTCGATGGATTTAGTTTGGGTGTGTGTGCTTTCTCTGGTTCGGACACCAATGTCGCCGCTGGGTGTGCTGGTACTGACTACTTTACGGATTCCGCCTGTACCGCCTGTATAAGTGTCTTTGCGTTCCTTGCGGACTTTGGTTGGGGTATTGGTAGGAGTCTTCTCGCGGTGAGAGAGTAGTTCGGACGCAGCTTCGTTGGAACCATCCCATGAGCTGCCATCGGGTTGCTTGTTAATACCTCCTACACGAGCAGGTTTCTCGTGGCGGTATTCGCGGATGGCGTCTGCGACACTGGCATCCATGTCTCCATCCACGGTACCGACTTCGCTCATCGCGCTCTTATCCTTCTTCTTATCCTTTCGTCCCTTCCTCATCTTCTTCTTAAAGGCAGAGACTTCGCTCTCAGTCCCAACCGTGCTCGTACCCAGACTACTCGTAACCTGACTCTCCTCGTCATCAAAATCCTTATACCGCATCTCATTCTTCTTCACCTTCCCCTTACTACTCCTCCCCCACCTACTCCTCTTCTCACCATGCACCACACTACCACCCCCAAGATCCGTACTCTCACTCGCACCACTCAACAGCGTTCCATTCGGGCCTCTTCTCCGCAACACAGTCGTCTTGTAGTCCTCCCAATCATTCTGCTTGAAATGGAACCCGCCGTTCTTGGCCCAGAAAAAGAACCAGATGCCCGTGACGACGAACCCGAAGCCGATGAGGCCAAAGACTACGAAGACGAGTTTGTTGGGGATGCTGTCGGGCGGAGTGACGCCTACGCCGGCGACGGGGTTGGTGCTGGAGCGCGGGAGGATGGTGCGTGCTTGTACGGCAGCGAGGTCTAGGTCTGCGGATGGTGAAGCTGTGCGGCGGAGGAGAGAGGAGAGGTAGGATTTGATGGTCGAGGCTGGAAGAGGCGCCATTGCGAAGAATGTAGATGCTGCAGAAGTGACGGGCCGTCACTGTCTGGAATGTGTGGACCAGCCGTCAACAGATTGCGTGCGTGTCTGCCGTGCCGTTCGATACCTTCGTAGTTACGTTTCTCTCAGGTAACTTTGTGAAGTCGTGAATGTTTGATGGATGGTGTATGTGTGAAGAAAGAAAAGGTAACTCGTACTATGACGAGTATGTTTGCTATTCCTTGGAAAGCGCGAGGTTGGGAAAGTCGATGGCTGGCGGGATGCGCGCTAAAAATCAACATCGTCTGCATAGCAACCACAAATTTACAGGGGTCAGGATTTCACGTGCTTCGCCTCCTTTACCCCTCCATCCTCGCCTCCCAGTGCCAGTCAGTACGATACACGTTTAAGTATCACATCACATCTCATGGTAACAGATTGATTGGCATCATAATTTTCATTGTAAACTATCCATCCGACCCTCCCGATCTTCCCGATCCCTCCTATCGTTGCTACCCACGCGAATACTCCCTCCTATCAATCTTGATAAAATCTCCCTCCGTCCCCCCCCTCCATCCATCCATCCCTTCATCCCAAAAAAGCATACAACCTGCACATTAAAAATTTCCTGTACAGATATTCTATGCTCCAAACATTTACGCCATTCCATGCGAATATTTGATATAGCCGCACAGAGCTGCTTAAATATAAAAAGGAAGAAAAATCCCATGCCATTGCTAGCAAATTCGCATGTCTTTCAATTTCCAAAAAGCGAGCCAACAGTCCAATTTGTCCCCCAAAAGTTCAATAGGTAACATACGTGGATAATCATGCTAAGGTATCCATCATAATTCATACAGTCATACAAATCGTATCGAAACAGACAAATTTCCTCTGATGATAAAAAATAATAGAAGCAGAAGGA
The DNA here is from genome assembly GCF_001500285.1 of Mollisia scopiformis. NCBI lineage: Eukaryota > Fungi > Ascomycota > Leotiomycetes > Helotiales > Mollisiaceae > Mollisia > Mollisia scopiformis. The sequence goes on from NW_017263588.1 coordinate 663,581, forward strand.
AAAGGATTATCTCGAAGTGCTCTTTTGGGGGGTATCAAACTTTTCCTCTTTTTAGACTTTTGAAAAAAGGGGGAGAAAGCAAAAGCCGCCCAGATAATTGCACAGAGAAAAAGGAGAATTGAAGTAACGAGGTGATCCTGCCCGAAGACCATATGCATGAAAAACGTCAAATAGATAAACATCAAATATCGCTTGCAAAGGAAATGCTATCAAATATAGTTATCCATAGGAGGATACTGTGGTGACCGAGTATACGATTGCGCTGATTGCGAGCTCATCCTTGAGCGTGCGGATGGCCGGGTGACACGGCTTTGACGGTCTTCGATACGTCTGTTCTCCCCATACTCTGAATTGGATCGCTCGCTCCCGGTCCTTCCAAGGCGTTGATTTCGCTTGATTTCGATGGCTCCACCATCCGTGCAGTCGATCTGAGCTCCGCCGACCATAACGCGAGCTTGACCTGTGACCTTGATCGTCACATTCTCATCATCTCCTCCGCTTCCACTTCTCGTTGTCCGAGTCGTCGCGGATTTTTTGTAATCGCTCTCATCCCGACTAGCACTGCTCTTAGTGCTTCTGCTGCTGCCAGCTTCTCTTCTCTGTTGTCGCCTCAAGACTTCGGCCGTGAGAGGCACTGTGGGTCCACCGACATCCTCTTGGTAGTTGGCAGCTGAATTCAATTTGTCCTCGTACGCGCTAGAGGCGCCTGTTCCAGAAGATGCTCCTTGATCATACCAGCTCTGTCTCCTCCGACCAGTGTTGGCTGGCTCAAGTCTCACCCCCTCAGATCCCCTGTCGAGATCATACGAAACAGAGTGTCGATTAATGCTGGGCCGACGTGGCCTTGGCTCCTCGCGATATTGTGTCCGAGTATCGCGATACTCCAAATCTTGAGCTGGCTCGAGAGAGTAATCAGCAGTCGTCCTTCGAAGGATCCCTGGACGAGTTGTGGGTGGTGGCATAGTAATTGAATCATGATCCGCTTTGCTGTAAGTTGACTGAGCAGGTGGAACACGAATGCTACCCCTTCTATCTTTCCTCCGAATTGTAGCAACTTCATTCGCAGATGTATAGCCATCATCATAATAACTTCCACCTGGTGGCTCGTAACTATAGCTCTCATGAATGGGCCGAGGGTTCATATCTCGAGTCCCAAAAGCCGAGCTGGTTCGAGGGACAGTGTCCATGGCAGACTGAGTGCGAGCGATGGGATCAAATCGTGAAGCCAATGGTCGGGACATGGCGTGTGGTGTAAAATAATCCGCGCCGCCAGCAACCTGATAAGATGGGGCGACGGAATATTGGGGTTGTGATGGCTGTGGTGTTGCGGCGTATCGCATGTAGGATGATGAGGGGGAAGGGGGAGGGTAGGAAGGATTCATGATAGGATTTGTTTGATAGAATGCTGAATATGAGAGTGGAGGACCAGCACTTCCCTGAGAAGTTGAGGCCGAGTAATAGCTGCTCGGTCTTGGATATGTTTGCGACGTCTGCGCTCGTGGTCGGATTGCAAGATTATGCGATCCGCCAGGTGTTTGAACGGCAGGCGATGGAATTCCATAATAAGTCGACTCTGGTCTCGTCGAGCTATTTGGTATCGAAAGCGGAGGGAAGGCACGATTGCCATGAGCGGACGGAGGCCTGTTGGACTTCCGAGGCGACTTGGTACTGCTGCTCGTCGAACCGCGTCGCTCGAGTTTCACTGCCTTATCTTTGTTGCTGACTTCGATATGTTGCGCAAGATTGGTACTCTGCTCTGCAGGATACGCCGATTCTCTCCTGCTCTTGCCTGTCCTCGTTTCCTTGTGCGATACTTTTGGCTTCTCTCTAGAGACGGCGCTACGCCTGGTTCCTCGCACGGCCTTTCCCGACGTCTCGTCCTCCTCCTCCACATAGGCGGGCCGGGCCTTGTCGGATCCCATTGCTGCTGCTCTGCTCTACTTCTGTCTCCGTATGCGACGGGATGAATGCGTCGACACGGCGTCGCGAGACCTGTCGCGGCGACGAGGGGTCGAAGATATACTCAGGTGGGGATTACCTGAGGGTTGCGGATGTTTGGGGAGGGATGCCTTTTTAGGTGTGGTGGGATGGTTTTTCGGGCAGACGAGGAAAATTAAAAATATATGGGGGAGCTCAGACCTTTTTGGGTGCTGGCGCTGGGCTGGGCTGGCAAGCGAGGAAATGGAACTGCGGGAGCAAAGAGCGTGCAGGAGATGATATGCGAGTGGATAGGAAAGAGGCGAATGGACGGGAGTGGAGTCGATGTCGATGCTGGCCCCCGTCAAACTGCGACGAGGTTTTTTTTCTTTCCCTTCTCTCTCTCTCTGTCGATACTGACTGGTCCTTGGTTTCTCTTGTTGATCCTCGCTGGCTGGGCTGCGACTCCTCACTCTCTTCTCCTCTCCCTTTCTGGTACGTATTTCGGCCACCGACGTCCAGAGGAAGCACAGGATGCGTTGAAGATGGATCAGAAGACGTGACCAGGACAGCAAGACAGCAGACGACCCTGCTTCTTTCTGGAAGGTCAAGGTGGAAGGTAGAGAGACCGCCACGAGAATAGAAAGAGGAGTTAATTCTGGGTCAGTTGTGTACTCGGCCTCTGACGCTCCACTGACTCCCAGTGCAGCAGCAGCAGCAGCAGCGCGTCTAGCTGCGGTTGAGGAGATTCGACGTGATGCTTGGCTGGGTAGGGTAGGTTGGGTTGGGTAGGTACGGCACCCACGCTGACCAAGCAGGGAAGAAAAGAGGAGGAGAGGGAGGCAAAAAAGGTACAAGAGGTCCTGCTCGCACGTAGTATTTTTTTTTTCGTCGCTGCTGCTGCGTTGTCCTTCAGCCTGATTGTCGTACAAGTTGTTGGGTAGCAATGCCCTTATGAGAGAAGTGGGGACAGGAAGGTGAGCGAAGTGCGATGTCGCATGGCTCTGTCTCGGATTGCGATGCGAAGCGAAAAGTGGTGATGGTGTTGATGATGATGACGATGGAAGAAAGAAGAGGAGATGAGATGAAGAGGAAGGATGGGATAAGAGTGAGAGAGGAGGGGTAAAACAAAGTATGGTATGTCAGGAAGGCTGAGAGCTCACGGTGGTGAAGGGATGCGATGCGGATGTGGAGAAAGTGATCAAGTGAGTCCGTAGTACGACTTCAACAACCACGCCGCTCATGGCAGTCTTCCTGACGACTGGGGCACGCACTCTCCAGCAGCACTGTACTGGACTGTACCCTCACTTATTTTACTCATTTGCAGTGCTGCAGTGAGTCTTGTCTTCTTCCAGCCGGCCGCCTCCATCCTCTAGCCACTGATCGTGATGGATGATGCATTCTGCTGCCGAATGCTGCAAGGCCAACACCAAATTTTGATTCTGACTTACGCCCACACCTACACACCTACATCCATACGTACTTACGCCCACGCCCGATGATACAATGTACCGTCCGTATCCTCCAGACAATTTGTGCAGATAAACGAGTGAGTGAGTCTAGAGTAAGGTAAGGTGAAGAAAGAAGCTAGACTTCCCTTTCCCATCCGGCACTCACTGGCTGAAATCGACTCGCTCTCCTTTTCGCTCGCTCGCTTTCTTTTCACCCAACCTTAAGCGGGGAGGAGGAAGAGAGATGCCTGAGTCCTCAATGGCCAGTCATCCATCAACAACGCCATCCATCAAGCCTCCATTCATGCATTAAAAAGTCCCGAATAAACTCATTCGTCCCATCACCTCTCTCATCCAACGAAAGGAAACCTAATTCTTATACCCTCCTCCTCATCCAATATATCCCTCCATTCCATCCCCAACTCGTATCAAGAATCTGGAGCGCAATACTCACAATCCTGCCATCCAGCACCGTCGATTGGTATCCGGAATGCCACGGAAGACTGACACCTGCTGCAAGTCATAACGCCCACCTCTCCAGTTCCCAGCGAACGCGTACAGCAGTAGTGTAAGGTGTGGGAGAAACTCGGAAGACCACATCTGGAACCTGTTCCTCTCTCCAGAAACAAAAAGCAAATAACAGAAAGAAAAAACTCCCCGAACATACATCCAGTCTGTTGATATCTGAAGGATTCGAAGAGGCAGCAGCAGCAGCCAGTGAGGAGCGCTGCTCAATAGAGGTTATTATGCATTATATGCAAGGTATAAAGTGGTGTGGCTCGTTTGACCCCTGCACTTCGTGGAGGGGAGCTCGAGCTCGGCTGCCCGCATCGAAGATGGATGATGAATGATGGGAGCGAGCACGCGCATTTGCGCGAGTGAGCGAGTGGGAGGTACATCCGAATACTTACATCTTCTTCTTCCCTTCTATTCCGCCCGAAGACATCACCTTCTCGTTTCTTCCGGGCGGAAGATTCGAGACAAAAGAAAGACAGAGAAACAAAGAATACCCCTGTGGAAGTGGAACTACGACAAGGCTGATATCACACTTCATTCATTCAATCACAGCAGCTAAATCAAATCCACAAACCAAAGAAAAAGTAAATACGAGTTACCAGTACTGGTACCAGACTCCCTTCAAAAAAAGAGTCCCACTATAAATTAACTAGCTAGTGATCTTCACTCGCAGCACACCATCATCAGCCTCCTCTTCAACACACACGCACACACCGCCTTTTTGACTCCAGCACTCATCCTCGCTCAACGCCCCATACCTCAGAACGCCACACTGAAAAGACGCCGGGACCTCGACGTTTCTTTGGCTGTCGAGGACGGGAGATGAGGTGCAGTGGTATTCGAGTCATTTGATATCCTCTTCTCCGCCCGAGGGAAGTTTGTTTGCTTGTCAACCAGCAGCATGCTTTCCTCGATATCGAGTCGCACGCACCCGGACAAACCCGACAGATAGACTTGCCACCGCATCTATCAGAGGTCTCTCGATGGAATGGGCGTCGTACATACTGTAGGTATATGCATATACATGAACAAGGGCCATCTGTCGGTCTTAGACTTGGACGTTTTTCTTGGGGGCTAAGGGCGTCACGTGGAGCGGTGAGGTGAGTGAGAATGGTGCGCACGTGAGACTAGTTCATTCGAGGAAGCAACCAGGGGTTCGCTTGTTCCGTAGTCTCGTCGATAGAGAGGAAAGAAGAAAAATAGACTGTTCGCAAAGTAGCGTGATGGTAAAAGACATGCTTTTTATTCCCTACATCCGAGAATGCTGGTAGTGAGACCACAGTTGTCGGTGCGCTACATAACACTTTCACTCCGCTGCCCACGACCCCGTCATCGTAGCCCAGAGATCGTGATACAACGGCGTACATATCGCCGAGAAACTCGGCGTCGAGTTCCCCGTATCAAACGAGCTGCCATACGTCGAATCAGGCGTACTGAAATAGATACTCAGACCCGGATCCAGGACTGGACAATGGCCCCTCGCGACTCCCATCGCGTTATCGACGAAGAACTCGGGCTGGATTTTATTAAGGCGGCGCTCGTAGGATTTCTTGACGCTGCCGAGCATCATCTTGAAGACGTAGAGGACGTCTGGGTTCTTGGGCGGATCGGTACCCTCAGAGGGTGTCGAGGAGAGGTGCTGGAAGCGGTAGGAGAGAGCGTCGAGATACATGGTGAAGGGGATGTTGGCTCGGGTTGCGTTGGCGTCCCAGCCCATGTTTGCGGCCATTAGGAAGGTGAGTCTTGAGATTACGACGATGGCTTGTACGACTTGTGCCCAGGCGACGACGGTGAAGTCTAGGTAGCTGGACTCGGGGAGTGACAGGATGTATTCGAAGAAGGTTTTGCAGGCTGTCAGACAGGCGTTTAGGTGTGATGGGTTGGCGGGCTCGGCGAATGCTGTGGAGACGAGATGCTCGCGGTATGGACGACGTAAGAATCCGAGTTGGTAGCTGTAGACTGTGATTTCTGCAAATCTTTCCGCTATTCCGATGTTGACTGTACAGAGTTAGTGCTTGCGTATCAGGTATGCCTTGGACTCTTACTTAGATTCCTGATCACATCGTTTGTAGAGTGTCGCCACTCGTTCAATTCGTTCAGAAAGATCTGAATGTTGACTTCGGCATTCAGAGCATCCATCTGACTATCGCCAGCAGGCTGTTTCGAGGAATGCCACATCATGATCTTCTCTGCAATTCTCTGTAGCTTCACCAGAGAGTAGATCTCGGGAGAATGCTCGTCAAGCATCAAAACTTCTCCGTGAACATCCATCAGGGACTGATATTGCAGATTGTTTGGTTTCTGAAACCCTTGGGATAGACTGCAAGACAGATAATAGCAGCCAAGATAGGCTCTCTTCGCCGCTTTGGAGAAGTCATCACCTTCCGTCAGACGTCTAGTATCAATTTCGTTGAAATTGACAGTTATTGGCTTCTCTTGATCCAGTCCAAGATCAGCAATGAGACTGATGCATAAATTCATATACATGAAAGACTGGTTGTTCTTCGGATTGACGTGATGCGGATACCTGCACTTGAAAGTTAGTAGTCAATGACCAGCGGGCTTTGAGTCTCTCACCAGGCGCAATAGACCAACAGTCCTTGCAAATAATCCAAACTCTTCTTTCCTTCCACGATAACTTTGGAGCTCAAAACACGCCTGAATTCGTGATTCATTTGATGATAAAGTGGAAGATCTTCAATCGATGCAGAGGTCAAAATCGCCAAAAGCAAGAACGGTGAGGTTCTGGCAAGTGACGGCACAGTCTCTGATGGCGGAATGTACACGAATGGAAAAGAGGATGCCCGATGGCGGTACGACGAAAGTAACTTCTCTGCATCAAGAAGGGTAACTTTACGTTGTTCGATGAGCGATTGCCGCGACGGACTCGTCCGATGGGAATCTTCCGAGGATTGACGATCTTTCAATGCTTCTGGGATTTCATCACCGAAGAAGTCTTTGTGGTGATCATGCAGAGCCACCAATTCTTTGCGTGCATCAGGTTGAGACACAGTAGGTAGATTCAAGGAGAATTCTGAATGGGCTGAAATTGGTATCTGGCTGGTACTGGAGCTTCCAGGGCGTCTGGTCACAGAGGGTCAACAACCGCACAGATGTGGGGTTAAGTTTCATACGCTGTTCTTGTTCTCATCGGACGGGCTTTCGCCCTGACAATGCATTGCGCACCACTAGCTTCGCACCTTTGGCACACACCTAATTGGCTTTTGTAGATACATTTGCTCTTGCTTGCGCGACAAGCTTCACAAGCACGGGCATTTCGTAATTTGGGAGTATTCGCGGAATTCTCGGCCATCGTCAACTCGACGATTGAGCACGGCGACGCTAGATGAAATTGGTATATAGGTTCATTATGGAGACCAGCAATCGCTGTGGCAAGAGACTGCACAAATATCTCGAGTTGTCAGCTGGAACGAAGAGGTTGAGGTTGCGGAACGGATGTAAGAAGGATGTAGCTTCCGAGGCTAATGCGTTTTAGGAAGGGCAGGGATTGTATATCCGTTGACCGCACGATACAGCTTCCTGAGAAAGCGCATCGCCGCTGAGGTTTGTTGGATATTCACGATATTGTATGTATACTTGGAAGAACACAATTGTCTCTGAGATAGTGATGAGCAGCTAAATTGCTTCATACCGCAAAATTTGCTAGTGGCTGAGAACTTCATGCTCGAAACCTGTAGGGACGAGAACCTCCCAATATGGAGGCAGTTAACAAGTACTGTAGTCACCTCTCCTGTAAGGTGTAATGGATGGATATGTTCCTATTTCAGAACAAGATCCGCAACACAAGCTCTATGGTCTGAAGAGTAGACGCCATCATCAAATCGATTCGCCAAGACCGCGTATGTACGGTACGTGACTTCGTCATCTTTTCTCGAAAAGATGAAATCAATACGAGTAGCCGTATTATCGATATATCCAAATGATGTGAAAGTCATCTCATTCCCATATCTCTTCTCCTCTGGAATCTTAACGCCGATATCTTCCATGATCGAGTCTGGTGAGGTCATAATCTGGTAGGCCCCATCATCTGGAGGGCTATTAAAGTCTCCCGCGAGCAGAATAGCTGAGACATCTTTCGTGTCCGTGATAGTCTGGATTTCGCCGAGGATTATTTTCGCACTTTCCCGTCGAGATTGAGATCCATCATTGTCTAGATGGGTGCTGAGAACGATGATCTTTCGTCCTGTCTGTGCATGTGTAAAATGCCCAACAGTAACAATCCTGATACTTGAAGCATCCCAGCCTTTTGAAGGAACATGAGGAGTTGGACTCAACCACTGTGTTTCAGATCGGGTCAAATGCCACACTGAAGGCCTGTAGAAAATCGGCGAATACTCTCCAGCTTGCTTCCCGTCATCACGACCGACTCCAATATACGCCCATTGGCTACCCGGGCTTGAAGACTTGTTCAAAGACTCGAGAATATCCTCCAACTGCAAGTGGAGCACTTCCTGAAGACAGATGAAGGAGTTGGGCTGAATTGAATTGAAGACAAGCTCTGAGCATAGGCGAGGACATCGGATGGGCCATCGTTCTTCGCCCTTGAAGGGAGCATTCGTCGCATAACGAATGTTATGGGTAAGGATTCGGATATCCAAAGATTCGTTGTGCTCCTTCGAGGACGACGAGTGGACCTCGTCGTGGATGCTGACAGGTTTGTTCCTAGTCATTGTCTTCACAAAATCCTCCGACGCTTTCAATATCCGCCGTGAGCTGGGTGAATGGTGATTGCTGACGATAGAATATGTTTGACGCGGTTGTGTTGATGTGATGAAAGCGAGACACGACTTGGAAGTCGATTTCGAGGCCAATCCACGTGACAGCTCAAGTCCACGTCAGTACCCCACATTTGCCTTCGCGCTAAGCGATCAATATCAAGCATCTTTCACCTTCCCGATCATCTCTAGATCTCAGCCTTATCGAAATTAGCTGTTATGTTGATATCCACTCTAGATACAACGTTGCCGAGTGGCAAGAATGGGATGAACGTCTGTGATCCCGGCTCATAAGGTCTACGCGCCTAGATGCTGGAAGAATCAGTGTTTTGAGCCTCGTGTATCATTGAATCCCCATAATCATGTTTCATTCGTTGCCCAACTACAATTTGTCACTTCTACTACTGATTCTGTTCTCTCAAGTCAGTCGTGCGTCTTTAGATGTTGTTCAAGCACAAGTACCGCTGAGAACTAGTTTTGCTGGAACAGCTTGCAAACAGACAATCTTCAAGCACAGCTTTGCAAACAGTTATGGAGTTCCATGTGTCGGTAAATCGAGATTCTCTCATTATTTCTCACATGGAATTCTGACAACTGCAAGGCATTTACTTCCCACCAGAGAATTGCACATTCACCACCACCATCTTCAACATCTCGGTAACATCCAAAGGCAGACAATATGACCGTCTAGCCCTTCTCTTCTTCGGAGACACCGAGATCTGGAGGACGTCAACAGCAATGCCAACAGAAGAAGGCATTTACTGGTCTTACCAAAAAGAAATGACAGTCTTCGATGCACTGCTGAGGACAGAACAAAAAGTCATTTTCGACCTCAGCAGCTTTTATTCAGACCTGTACACAGGAGCTTTCAATGTGACACTTGAAGCTCTGTACTACAAGGATAACTACGTTTCTGGGCTATCTCCTCCTGATCGCATCTATCCAATTTCCGCCTTAGCTTCAGCACAAAATATCTCATCTGTCATGTCCTTACCAGATGATAACGGGACTGTTTCAATCACGTTTCCTAGAAATGTAAAGACGGCTACAGTGTCGATACTTGCATCTGGAAACAGTGCAGAAGAATTCTGGTACACGAACGTGCCAAGCGAATATGTGGATACTTTTCCCGGCAATCCAGGATGGCTGTATGGTTACAGTCCCTTCCGAGAAGTGCAGCTTCTGATCGATGGCAAGCTTACGGGAGTCTCGTGGCCCTTTCCTCTCCTTTTCACAGGTGGCGTGGATCCGGGCCTTTGGCGTCCGATTGTTGGCATCGATGCATATGATCTGCCTACGTTCGACATCGACGTTACTCCATGGCTGTCTCTGTTATGTGATGGAAGATCGCATGATTTCGGCTTGAAAGTTGTCGGTTTCGACAACTCTGCTGAGGATAAAATCGAGACTGTTGGGGAGAATTGGTGGGTCACCGGTGCAGTATATATCTGGCTTGACGACCATGGCAACCAAACACTTGGTGGTGTGAGTATATCAGAGCCCAGATTTTCAATTGTCTAACCTCAACTAGAACATTACAACTAATATATCTCCACCAACATTCTCCTACCACCCCATCTTGACCAGTACCACCACAAATGGGACAAAGACAAATACTTCCTTCTATTTCTCTCTCACAGCGCACCGCACCCTTGCCATTTCATCCACAATCCGCACCTCAACCGGTTCAAAACAGGTGTCCTGGAAACAAAACCTATCCTTCAGCAACATCCAAAACATGACCGACCTCGCATACAACCAATCCCTGAGCATGCTTTCAACTGGCTCCTACTCTGATTCCTTCTCCGGCACAGAATCAACATACTCATATCCCATCAATCTCTACAGCGCCTATGTCATCGCTCCCACAACTGCGACTCTCTCCTCTGTCTTCACACTGATCGATCGTAGCCTCATCACGAAAGGAATAGACATCCTCTCTTCTTTGACCGGTCTCACTCTTGGAAGTGAAAGCTTGGCAACAAGGCAGTTTGGTGAAAGTATGTATTATTGGAACGAGACCATTGTTGAAGGAACAGCAGCGGATACCGGTGTGACCGAACAATGGTTTTCGTATTCTGGACATCCTGGATTGGGCGAAGATGGAGTGAGGGACTTTTCGAGACATCTCAAGGAGGTGGATGATGCTATTGTGACCGACGACGAGAGATGGGAGACAATGGTGGTACCAAATACGAAACCGTTGCCATATGTTGAAGGCGAGCCAGTTGTGTAGCTGATCTCGAAGTCTGGACCATGATGATTTGGGAAGATAATGTTGCCTGTGTTGTATACCAGACCTACCCGGTTCAAGTCCTTGTTCAAAGCTCATTATATGATTTATGGCAGCGCCTGCTTTGTATCCTGCGCCTTCTTCACTTTTCTATTTTACTTCCCAGTTCCAGTCCTAGCTCACTTCCCATACCCGTACTCTTCCATCCAGTATTACCATTGCCTTGCAACTTCCTTCTTCTCTAAAAGTAGAAGAGCGAAGAATTAGGCAGCGGGTGCTTGTTGAGGGTAGTTAAGTCTTGAGTCGCCATTTGATACTTCGATACCTTTCAGTATGCTCGCTCCTGTTTCGATCGCCACTGATTTGTTTTTGCCCGTCCAAGGAGCTGAAGAGCACAGTTGATTGAATGAAGAGAGAGGATCCACCAGAGGAATTAAAGGTTGCCACATACCCATATGGCAGCCTTTCTTGAAATGCTCCTCTACAAGATGTTTGGATCTCTCGTTCCACCCTCTGAAGCTTATTGGACAGAAGCCGCAGTATCTAGGCCAATTGCTGCTGACCTCGAATTTCCACTTCTCTGCTCTCATTAGAGCAGAGGCTGGAGTTACTAGATGATCCTTTTGCAAATGCCCACTAAGCTTATCTTTGCGATTGAAAGTCCGAGCTCTGTCTTTAGCCGAGTCGCAGGAGTTGAGCAGATGAAGACGCAGGTCTTCAAGACTCAGAGAGAGTGTCGAGCAGTAGACACATTGCATGGCATCTGGAAAGTCTGGAGCTGGTAGCGATACAGGACATTCTAGACACATGTATCGGCCTTGTGGCCAGTGCGTTTCTTCGTGTCTTTTCCAGTCTGGGGCACTTGCTGAGGAGTAGCGACATGGAGATGCCGTGCAATGGAAGACTTTATCCGGCGTTATCGCTTTGTCGCCGTGTTTCTTGAAAGTACGTCTGTGAGGCGGATTCGTGATTGGCATTTTAGTTTGGTGTGTATGGGTGTCTGCGCAGGTGTGCTCCCTGTCAATGAGTCTCTTCAGTTCCTGGAACAAGATTGAGGTCTTCCATTTGAATTCGGCAGATGACTTGATATCATCTGCGATCACAGCTTCTAGTTGGTTGATCAAGTCTACAGGATGGTGTACTTGATATTGGCTCGCGGATCGTTTGATTCCCTTTTGAATGCCTGTGCATTGATGTTGGGAGGACTTCGGCCGCAAGAAGGGAGGTGGGACTGTATTTGGGAAAGAGAACAGAGGAAAGTCCTTGCCTACGGGCTCCTGTGACACTGTCGAGCTCGCGCGTCTTGAACGTGTCAAGCTTGGCGTCTCTAGACTGCCTTTGATTGTCCAGAAGGATCCGCCCAGGCATCGACCACCAAAGCAATATGCCTCACCATCATTCGGTCTCTCAGACGTTTGATGGCAGATCGAAATGGGGGTGCCTGTGAATTCTATTAGCGAAGATTCAGATGGGGCTCGAACAATACATACTCCTAGAGCCTGATCTAGCAGCGTTCTCGCACAGCAGTGCCGGGATTTGTGGGTCTGAATTCACACCGGAACCTATCGTAGCGGCATAGGCACCGAAATCAGTGAACGTGTCGAAGAGATTCTCAGTCTCTGGATTGAACGGAGAGAACTGCTGGTTCACGAATGAAGCCTCCATTCCGACTGTACCAGGCTCTGGGCTAGTTTAGTTGGCTGTCGAGGCTGTTGAGGGTATCGAAGTGATCAATGGAGGAAATATGTCATCAAAGACCAAAACATTAGACCTGATCGAGTACGTCGGGTGCGAAGAAACAACGTAAGTGAGGAACAAGGTGGAAAAGATAAATACTGTAGATGCAAGGTTACACATTGACCAGGATCAGCCGGGGAAAGGAGGCTGAAGCTAGCTGCCACTGCCACCGAGGGCAGCCAGTCAGCTTTCAGGTAAGAAACCACCATCGCTGCTCTCGCCCTAATAGCCTTGAATATTTCGATCAAGTTACGTCAATTACCTAGGTACCTAACCATCTTGGGAGAGGAAAGCTTGCTAGGTGGAGAAGTGACAAGGAGAGCTCAAATACAAATTGGGTAAAGTGGCACGTGCCAGTGGGATTAAGCTTAATAAGGTTAGATGCAAGTTCTGATACTGCGATCTTCTTCACAACCTAACGACTTCTTCACGACGGGCCGAACGTACCTCAACATTGTACCGTATGCGTTGAGCCTCTCTCCCTTGATGAAGCACATGTCATCATTCGAGGTAGCACGACGATATTGTTGCCATTTGAGTCTGGCTTCAGCAGATGCTCCACGCTCGTCGATGATCATCATGTTTTCATCATCATCGGTGTCTGCAATCTCCAATGCAGCTTGATGTGGAGGTCATATTGGGGGCCGGGGGCAGCCTCATGAATCCGCCCTCTTTTCAAAAACAGACATGTGGCTGCAGAATGAGGTTTCAGCTCCATCCCGTCCCAAAATTGATACGCGATCATTGGTCGCTTGCAAAAAGGGGCGTTCGCGAGAATTGCGAGGGCAGTGGCAAGAGGTTGCAGAGCAGCAACTACAAAAGAAGGCTGTCGCAAAATTTCATTTATGTTTTGAATCTTCTATTTCTTTACTTCTGTGCTTTCTGCGCTTTCTGCGCTTCTTGTCTCTGCTACTCACATCTGGTATTATCACCGTTTTTTATTTCCTGTAACGCCGCATAGTGAGTGATTGCGCTCTAGCCTCACGGCAGTCATGGGCAGCCTTCTCCAGCCTCCTCTTGAGCAACATCTCTCGGGCTCTTCCAGTGCTCCTTCGAACTCTCCTTCGGCACTGGACGACGTACGGAATCTTGCGGCTTCGCAATCACGTAGCAGTCAGACTACAATCGAGTCTATTCCCCTCGAGACAGTATCTGCTAATGAAGGCCTCCGACCTCGTCGACAACAGGCTACTCAACAGCGGGCGAGGATACGTCCGAATATTCGAAACAATGGTATGCTTACAATCTCTTGCTGCACTACATATTCTGATGTCTTCTTTTTCGCAGTCGTTCTGCGTCCCATACCTGTACCACAAGGCTATCACGAGCTCAACTACAAGCCTATCATGCTCGAGACTGGGACTTTGCTGGCGATGCTCCTTTTCAACATTTTATGTGTGGTGGGACTTGTTCTCATAGTTGTCGAGTCCGACGCATACGCACAATACCACTCCTCACACACAGATATGCGATTTGTGGTTCGTTATGTTCCTACCATCGTTGGCACAATCACAACTCTGATGTTTCGATCAATGCGAGATACTCTTGCGCGAACGAAACCATACATTTGCATGGCAAGCGAACCTGATCGTGTTGGGTCTCGAGGCTCCAAGAGCGTGGGCTTAATGTTCACCACGGGACTGTATTGGGGTCGTGGCCTGAAGAAGCGACTTTCTCCTCAACATCAAGATTGGCTCCGTTGGGCTATGTTCTTTGCTTCCATTCCCGTCGCTCAAATCACTGGATACAAAGCAGCGTTATTTACAGCATCCGTTACATCTGACGGAAAATATGTCCTGACTGTACATAAGTCCATGGCATATGTTCTTATCAGTCTTTACTTGGTGGTCATCATTCTGACTGTGATGACCTTGGTAAAAATGCTTACGAACAAGACGGGCTTGAAGTGGGACCCAGTGACGATTGCGGATCAACTTGCTTTATTTCATGGCTCAAATGCGCTGGATGAGTTTGAGGCGCTGGAACAACTTCACCGAGAAACGGCTTTCGATCTGTTAGCCGAAAGGTCTTTTAGACTCGGATACTGGGAAAGGACTGAGGGAGGTAGAACTACAATTTGGTACGGCATTGGGAAGATTTCACCACCACGTAAGAATCCTTTTCTTCCCCAACTTTAATCTCCTTTCTATGTTTGTCTTCTATCGTTATACTTCACCACCATGATCAGATCACGTCTCTCGTACGTCTTTTAGGAAAATGCTAATTACTTATTCCTCAGTATCAGGACACGACCAAGAATCCGGCCAAGCTCCCCCGCAGCGATTGCCAGATTGCAAGAAGTGCAACAAAGGCCAACACTACACTTTCTGTTCTTGCCACGACGAGACGACCTGTACAGTCTACCCATGGCTGAAGAATTCGCTCTTCAGACCCTGGGCCGTACTCGTCTGGGCCATCCCAGTTCTCGCCAGTCTATGTCTCTGCATTTACACCGCCTCCTCCAACCGTGTCAACGAAGGCTTCACGGTCCACAACACATGGTGGTCCTACTTCCCTGAACTCGACACACCCACTAACACCACATCCAACTCTACCACCTCATTCAACACCACTCTTCAAACAAACATCACTTCCCAACCCGGCGATCTCCTGCTCCATCTCCCAGGTCTAAACATCAACGCCGCGAACGACCTCGTGCTATACATCTTCGCATTTCGCACCATCCCCACCGTCTTCGCCTCTTACTTCGCCCTAACCTGGTTCAGCGCCGTCGATAAAAGTACCCGCTTCTCGCAGCCTTTCGCAAACATGTACTCCCACCCCGCTTCAGCTTCCGAAACCGTGCTTCTCGATTACCTATGGGGACCACCTGGGATCGTCACCATCAACGCCTTTCAAGCGGGCCATTACAAAGTGTTCTGGTTTTCGCTCCTCGATCTTTTGTCTCCGATCTTTCCTATCTTGGTCGCGGGTTTATTCACCATCACTAACACAGGAGAATTGATTGTCGTCGCTATTATTCCTGTAACGTTCTATTTCGTGCTCTCGTTCCTGGCTATATACCTCCTGACTCTACCTTTTGTGTGGCCGAGGACAAATCGAAGGCTTCTGAGGTGGCATGCTAGTATCGCTGATTATGTGAGTTTGTTTTATGCTAGTCGGCTATTAAATAACACGAGGGGGAACGGGATTGGGGCTGCGATTAACGAGGAGGATGGTGAGAAGGTGGAGAAAGATGCGTTGGATATTTCGGGCAAGGAGATTACGAGTAGACATCTATATTCGAAGATTTTCTTGGAGGAGAAGGAGTACAGTATGGGGTTTTATGAGGGCATCGATGGTAGAAGGCATTGGGGGCTTGACCGGGTTGATTTGGCTGAGGTTGAGTTTGTGAGTTGGAGGGATTGGGAGAAGGAGAGGGTAGCCTCAACTTCGAAAGAGCGAACACATGAATGATGAATGGACGATAGTAATGAGTAAAGTAATATAGTTTCAGAGCATAGTGATATCCTGGAGGGCTTTCAATTGAGCACTTAAAAAATTGAATCTGGACCAAGCTTCAGTTAGCACTACAGCATATGACCCCAAACGAAATGCCGTGGAAAGAACCGAAATCTCCGTTCCCACTGTTCCTTTCATTCTTTTGTAGTAGGAGAATATCAAGCAATATGATGCTCCGAAGAGCTCCAAGTAACTGCCGATGACTCCAGCAGTAAATAGAACAACCTCGACCAACCTCAGCAATGATGAAAAAAGGCAAAGCATAAGAAGAGACGACAGCAGCAGCAACCTAAACCACGAAAATATCGTCAACAATTTAAGTCCCCTATTTTTGATGATTACAATCCAGATTCGACAGCTTGAGTGAACGGTGCGCTTCGAACTCGACACTCCAACCTAGCTGTGGCAATTTGACTACCTGGTCAAGCTTCACTCAATATGCATTCAATACCCGCAACACAGACACTGAACTCTGATTTCGTCTCGTCTCCAGTATGACGACAAATGTCTCTCCTCCAACAGCGCATACATCCCGAATCCGAGACTTGCCATCAGCAGCAAGACAGAAGTCTGAGAAATGTTTCGCGTACAAGATGGCAATGCCAAACTTCAGGATGCGAAATACCGCGTTCAGAAATATAATCAGAGGCTTCTGACCGTGGCTGTGTCTAGCAATGACGTTGGTACGAGACACACGGCTATCTCGGGTACGGGGTACGAGTAATCTTGGGTGGGGCTGACCACCCTCCTCTGTTGTATTGTTATGTTTGTTCTTTGCGTAATTTTAGAATCTTCTCTCGCTGGGTTCCGAGCGAGTATTCGGGTTACGGAGTCGGCTCCTTATCTTCTCGCAGGTCTTTCGTTCTGGGCTGAGACTGGGGAGTATCTCACATCCACGTGACAGTGTGAGGTCTTGTTTGAATCATTCCATGTATAGCACATACGTTTCATCTGGATAAGTGCATGTCAATGTCAAGGAGATCGTCAGAATCCGGTTTGAGTAGACCTTTAGTCGCCGAGCCTAGAGACAATTGTCTTAGGCTGCAAAAACTCAATGTGCGTCCTTCGATTACCGTTTATGAAGAGTGCCTCGAGGGCTTTTGGCAGTGATGATGAGACATTGGTATACTGCATTTGGTCTAACTTTCTTCCTTTGCTTATGCTCTAGAATAAAAATTGTTTCCTGAAACAGATGTACACTGAGATGTACTGTAATATTGACCCTGGATGCAAGAAGATCATTCTGCACGTCGGCATTAGCGAGCCCCCTATGCTTAGCGAATATCGAGACCCTGACTCCTGGATCAGGAAGGGACTTGGAAGGTAAAGCTTTTTCAGTGATTCCAGAAATTTTCATGGAGAGAAATCAATACAGATCTAAAGTTTCATTAGCTCAATTAGGAACGTAGATGGTGTAGACGCAAAGAATTGTCTTGTGAGTTTGTAATATCCTATTTGACTTGGATTCTTCTGAAAAGTGTGCCAGAAAGTGTGGTGCTTGGACTACGTTTTAAAATGTGAAAAATTATGGGCAGGTTAAACTGCGAAGCGGTTATCCGTGCAGGCGTTGAGAAAAGATTGATTGTGCCGTCAGGAAGCGTGCCAAGTCGTTCTTTCACTGCATTTGGCGAAGGGTTCGGCATTGTAAGCTGAATTTCTAGGCTTCGATCGCTAACTTCGGCGTTTTTTGGGCTGTGAATCACTAGCTTCCAGGAACTTGATCGCTAAGTTTTAGGGCAATTAAACCAGGATAATACCTAAACCACGAATGAAATTTGATTTGAATCTTATATCTCAATATTGAGTATAGTTGTGAACAAGCTGTGTGCTTGTAGCGAAAACTATATATTTACGTTGTACCCTAAGATTTTCTATTCGAGATAAAATCATTCAAACTGCATGTCCTGGAATCTATTTGTTAATCGTTCCCTCTATCAGCAAGAATAGCGATACCTAAAACCACGCCTATTCGGGCTACACTAACCTTACTCGTTACATAATCCTAAACTAGCGCAATCCTAAAGTCCTGGCACTTTAAGAGGCAAAAACAATTCATCACCAACGTCGCAATCAACAACCATCTCCAATTCATCTGCCCCTTCCACGCCAGCCACAATGACCACTCAGTGCTTCGGGCCTCGTGCATCCCGATGCGGGGCAGAGATCCGATCCGCCCTATTGGACGCTGCAATGCAGTCACACCTTGAAAAGATGCGGCTGATGTGGCTTTTTTCCCTACGAGAAAACAGTCACCGGACATAGGCTGCCATCCACACCAATATCTGACGCCCTTACTCAGATCAATAGCCAGATTCCCTATCCGTCTTTGCCATTTCCTGTTTTGCGATTCTGTCTTCTTCTATGGTTAGGGCAACGTGAGTACATTGTTTCATTGGTTTCCTTGATTCGTTGCAAGGGAAGAGGGCATGTGGGAGGGAAAGAGGTGAAGGGAAGTGAGACATCCTTATGAATCACCACCCCCTCCGTCTACTCACACGCGCTCGCCGAGCGAGGCGCATGGCTTTTTCTCAGTCATGGTGTCTGTATGTTGCAGCCTTCTGCGTGACCCTTGATAGGTATTTAACTCATTGCATTTCCTCTTCTTTCGTTGACCTGCATCGCGCCCCAATTTCTCAAAGTACTCAGTGGTTTCTTTTTTTTCGTTCTACTGTCGCTTTCGAGATTTATTGAGGGGAGCAATTCCCCGCATCGTGAAAAGGGTACATAGACCGGCCTTGCCGGGTGCAATACTCCTCACCACCAACCAACACGAAGAACGAACGTCCAAAATGCCTCTCCACGAACTCCAACGTCGTGACTCCTGGCCTCCAACCCAGGTCCGTCTCACCCAAGACCCCAACACCGTCCGCCAAGATATCGAAACAGCAATCGACGAGAACCCATTCGCCTTCTTCCTCACCTCTCCAGACGAGATAGATATCGACGATTACCTCTCGGACGATGACCTCAATGCCGGCATCGAAACACCAGATTCCTCGCGCTCACCGGTCCGAGAAGTCTCTCCCAGTGCTTTACAGCGAAATCCTCTCCCATTAGACGACGACGAGGATGATGACGAGGAATACGAATTTGGTTTCGGCCTAGCAATCCCCTTGTCACTCAAAGACTTCACCAAAGCCTCTTCAACCACTGTATCTGGGCGTCAATCGAGAACTGGGAATAGGAGCAAAGAAGAACAAGAAGAGCTCCACGGGCTAGGCATCAGTCTACCGGAGTTCTCAGCCAGAGGAAGAGCAAGAGTTAGGCTTGTGCCGGGCAGGGGCAGAGGGTACAGTCGGAGCCTAAGTGCCAGGAGGCCCGCGAGTTGGAGGGCGCCGAGCCCAGAGATCTTTTCGATTAGGGAGGAGAGGGAGAGTGATGAGGAGAAGAATGAGGGGATGGGA
This sequence comes from Mollisia scopiformis, assembly GCF_001500285.1. Taxonomy (NCBI): domain Eukaryota; kingdom Fungi; phylum Ascomycota; class Leotiomycetes; order Helotiales; family Mollisiaceae; genus Mollisia; species Mollisia scopiformis. The sequence goes on from NW_017263588.1 coordinate 683,037, forward strand.
ATGGAGATTTATTCTGCGAGTGCGCCGGCCACGTCGCAGATGAGGCAGGGAGGAATTATGGCGAGTCCGTCGGCGGCGGCAGCGAAGCCGAAGAAGAGGGTTCATTGGGCTTTGTAAGGGAGGGAGTGTAATTTGGAGGGGAGAGATTGAGTTGCATTGCAGGTGTTTTTGGGATTTGGGCATGGTTTGCATTGTGATTATATTGCATGGTTAGAGGGTTGGAATTGGCATCACTTGCCGCACTGTATTGGGATTCTTATGGACAGTATTTCTTTGCTTTGCATAGGGATGGAGGCTCTGTTATGAGTTCGGGTATTGGTAGATTGACTGAAATCAACATACATGTTACAGATTGAACAATATTGATTCCTTCGCGGTTTTTTTCTGATTGTGGTATATGTAGGTTCTGGCTGCATCTGCTGACCCGACAATCTGCATACTGACAGGTACTTACCGATGATGCGACTTTGAAACCCAATAAGAAACCATCTGAATGTGATGACTTTTCTTTCCAGAACAAAGAAAAGAAACGTGGCTTGGAGGATCCAGCCCTATGAGTGGATACCCGGAAAATGAATGGCAAGATGTCAACCTAAGGACACTCTGTATAGTAGGTACAGATATTTCAACCCTGCTGCCTATGGGAACCATACTCGCAACCAGCTCAAAATGTTCATAAGTGTCCAGACAAAGACGTCCACGCTGATCCGAAGGCGTGCTTGGGCAAAACCTATCTCTTTGTCCTTTGCTCTGAAGGCGTGATCACTGAAACCCCCCGCCATGTGAGGGGTCACCATTCACATGATCCCAGAAATAAGGACAGACATTTCGACAGCCCGAGTAATCAAGCCGAAGCCAGACTTTTGTGACAAAGAAAAGAAGTACATTACATCATCGGAGAATTGCGGGTATCTCATGCATCTGATACGAAGCCACCCCCGCAATCCAAAGTCGAAGCAACAAGGCTAGTAATTCCAGGGTCCATGGCGGAAGAGCCGGTGCGCCGACGAAGATATGCACTCCGCGCCGCAATGATGACCCAGCAAAAGGCAGAGCAGGGAACATACCGCCAATACTTTATCTGATGTTTGATAATCAAAGCGCACGGAAGAATGAAATGTTCCACTAGGAATCCATGGAGATTTGATCAGATTTGCAATCTGTTGAGAATCTTGTGTGACTCCCTTTTTTTGGGACCGGGAGTCGATGTCGAAATTCATAATCGCGTGATTGAGGTCCAGAGCACGTTATCGACTTTTGCCTTAATCCTAGACCAGCGATAAGACGCCACCGAATCAAAGAAGTCCACTCTTTCAATACGATCAAGAAATTCATTCACTTTGAGTATCAGCTCTTCACAGTTCACTCTTTGATTCCGAAAACAGGTCGCAATATCTACCAGAAGTCCATACGATAATTGCCTCGTCTTACCCTCTTTTGCAACACAGAAGCTGGGCGACTCACCGCAACGAAATCCTGATCTGCAGCTTTCCCCTCCCCAAATCGCAGCCGTATTTGCGCCTCGACCTGGTCGTCTACCAAGCACGCAATTCCGCGCAAAGTGACCTCAACCTCGAACCTTGCGGTACCCTACCAACATTGCGACTTCTACCAGCATTCAATGCACTACCAAATAACCCAGGCCAGTCTGTGAGGGCCGTTTGGAAACCGAATCCTGGGCCGATAATTTGTTGCGGCGTACCGGCCGCCCTCCCTTACTCTTCTTTATCCTGGGCAAGTCGCCATGCTGCCAACTCACACCGACTCGTCGATGGCCTTGCGTCAGTCTGTTGAAATACCGAGTGATTACCCTGGGCGAGATGATTTGAAACGGTGGCATCATGCCATGGCGACACAAATGCCGTCAGAGTCGAGGATCGAAAGGGATGGGGCTGAAGAGATAGTTGAGGAAGGCGAACCTCCTTCTCTAGAGAACTGTGGTGAGGATCATTCGGATCAAACCATCACTCTGTCTTCGAACAGCAAGATGGCGGGACAAAGCGTTACGCCGTTCCTGGCGAAGCACATTCCTCAACAATACGCTCCGCTTGGGAACCAACCTCTAGCTACGAACACCTCGCAGAAAGATCCCAATACAAAATACTGCTATCGGCATCGACCGGACTCGAAATGTAGGAGGACGGCAGATGAACCGACAATGGAGAATCTACAAAGGGTACGTTGAATGACACGTTGGAGAGCTTATAAGCTGACAGGAACAGGAACTCGAGACGTTGTCGCAAGCAGATCAGCAAGGCATATCGCATGTCTGGTCACTATTCTCCGCTGCCCCAGCCAAACATAGAAATCTTATGCTACAAGGCATCCTGACGCAATGCTGCTTCCCTCAACTATCATACCTCTCCGCCACAGTACGCGATCTCATTCGAATCGACTTCCTCACAGCTCTACCCTCCGAAATATCCTTCAAGATCCTATGTTACCTCGACACAACCTCTCTCTGCAAGGCGGCACAAGTCAGTCAGAAGTGGAGGATACTAGCCGACGATGATGTTGTCTGGCATAAGATGTGCGAGCAGCACATCGATCGCAAATGCACAAAATGCGGTTGGGGATTACCCTTACTCGAACGAAAGCGACTACGAGATTGGAAGCGTCAACAACAATTGCGTGCGACAGGTCGTGGTCTAAATGAATGGTCTCCAAACCTAACTCCGGTACCGGATGATGTTACCAATGGAGTGGTCAAAGCCTCATCATGCATAAAGAGAGATGCGGCTGCTGCTGCACTATCTGATGGATTACTGATCGCTTCGCCTGAAGGAACCAAGAGACAACGTATGAATGCGGAAGATTCGTACTTTGTTGACAAACCAAAATTTCGACCATGGAAAGATGTCTACAAGGATCGATTCAAGGTTGGGACGAATTGGAAGTATGGACGTGCGAAGATAAAGTTGTTCAGAGGACATTCGAATGGAGTCATGTGTCTTCAATTCGATGACAGTATCCTCGCCACTGGTTCTTACGATGCTACTATCAAGATTTGGGATATTGAGAGTCAGGAGTGTATTCGAACCTTGAGAGGCCATACCCAAGGCATTCGAGCACTTCAATTCGACGACACAAAACTCATTAGTGGAAGTCTCGACGGGACTATCAAGATCTGGAATTGGCGTACTGGAGAGTGTTTGTCTACTTATACGGGACATACAAATGGTGTGATTGGTCTTCACTTTGATGGAAATCTCCTCGCATCAGGTTCTTCGGACAAGAGTATTCGAATCTGGAACTTCGAGGATAAATCCGTCTACTCACTCCGAGGACACACCGACTGGGTCAACTCATTGAAACTCGACCTTCCTTCCCGAACCCTCTTCTCCGCCTCCGACGACTGTACCGTCCGTCTCTGGGACCTGGACACGAAACGAACCATCCGCACTTTCGAAGGTCACGTTGGTCAAGTCCAACAAATCACCCTCTTGCCCGCCGAGTACGAACCCGCAGACTTCGAACCCGAAGACGACGACGGCGCAAGTAGCACAGCCAGCACCAGCGACCTCAACGCCCCCATCCAAAGCAAACCCCCCACCCAAACCTTCGACTCCTGGCCCTCAACCCGCTCCAGACCACCTCGTTACTTCGTAACCAGCGGTCTCGATTCCACCATCCGCCTATGGGACGTCAATACGGGCCGTTGTCTGAAGACTTTCTTTGGCCACGTAGAAGGTGTTTGGGCTCTCGCGGGCGATACCCTGCGCGTTGTATCCGGAAGCGAAGACCACACGATCAAAGTCTGGGACGCGAGGACGGGGAAGTGCGAGAAGACGTTCTTTGGACCGACGGGGCCGGTGACTTGCATCGGGTTGAGCGATAGCGGGATGTGTACTGGGAGCGAAGATTGTGAGGTGAGGCTCTATAGCTTTAAGTGTGAGGATGAGGGGTCGGAGAGTGTCTCGCAATAGGAGGTTCCCCCCCCTTTTTTTTGATGATTTGAAAGCAAAGATAAGATAGATACCTATGGCTTTACGGCTTGCATTAGTTTTTAGCGGGAGGATAACTTTGCGATTGTTTGGTGTTTGGGGGATTTGGGAAAAGCTAGTGAATGGTAGCTTACTTAGAATCAATGGACATGGCGAAGGCTTTCTTGATTAATTTAAATTGTTTGTTTATTTGTGATCCTGTGGGTCGGAGTTTGGTTTTGAGATTACTGTTACTCTTGACTAATGTCATAATTTCATCCTAATTCTTGCCATTATATAGAGCATGGAATTGGATTTAGACGGTGGAGGGTTGGTTTCGATGAGGAAGATTTGTGGCTACCTGTCTCATGTGGCTGTTCATTAATGTGAGCTGTATTCTCTAGGTACCTGCCAGGTGGAGGTTCACCTGCTTGATCACTACCTCCTTAAGTAGACTTAATCGTCTCAACAAGATATCGCATATCTGCTTGATACTCGTTTTTGTTGTGGCTGTACGAGTACAATCAGGTGGAACTGATACGTGATTTTATCGGCCCAAAGACAAATCAGTGCCGCTAAACCTATTTGGGATGCTAACTATATTCTCACCCTCCGTTTGCTTCGATACCTGAGCATACAATATCAGCATTCACCATGAAGCTCTATCACGACAAGGATCATAAAGCTTCGACTGAGTTATCTTTCCGGCCCCTCCTGATCTAATCTTAGCATTTTCGTCAAACGTTGTTCGGACAGTATGACAGGAGTGGAGAAGAGGAAAAGAGCCTCAAGACCAAAGAGCAAGGGAGGTTGTAGGACATGCAAGTAAGAATTCAGAAACATCAAATGCGTTGATTAGCAAATTGCTTGGCTTTTTTCGTCAATGCGTGACCTTAAGCTGATATAAGTACAGGCTCAGACATGTGAAATGCGACGAATCGAGACCAGCGTGTAAGAGGTGCACGAGATGGGGCCATCAATGTGACGGTTATGACGATGAAATTGTCGCAAAAAAGACAACGCGAGTTGTCTATCAACTTATGCCCAAGTCAAATGCACACCCTGTGGTCATCACATGTCCATCACTGGGCGGGATTGGCTTTTCGCATGAACTCGAAGCTCGGTACTTTCGTCTATATCAAGAAGAGCTCTCGGACGAACTTTCAGCTGGATTCGAAACTATTCTTTGGAATCGAGTTGTTCTGCAAGCTTGTACCAACGATTCAATCCGGCAATTGATAATTGCAATTGCGGCTTTGAAGAAAGCTGGGAGGGAACCTTCGGCCAATCTCGCATCTCAGCATCGCAAATATGCACTATATGAGTATGGAAAAGCGTTGAAGGGGGTCCAAGCCGCCCTTACCCTACGGCGCGACGGTCTTCGGATTGTACTCATCGCGGCTCTTCTCATATTTGTCCTCGAAAGTATGTTTGGAGATACAAAAAGAGCCGTAACAAACATCCAGACTGCTCTGGATCTCATCAATCAGCGATTGTTGCTCATGTCGCATGCATGCCGTGGACCCTTCATTACACGAGGATTTCTCCCCCCAAGCTTTCCAGATCTCATTGAAGAAGAAATATTGAATAGCTTCTTGAGACTTGATCGACCTGCTGTGGGCCTTCTGAGTCGAAGTAAGGGCTCGCGTCCTCAGAACAAGATGTTCAGCTCTAAGTTGTATCTCGAAGACTTTCAGATACCGGAAACTTTCTCCTCAATAGGCGAGGCAAGATTGTATTATGAAAGACTGAGGTTCAGAGTGTTTCCCGAGCACGCGTTTGAAACGAAGCTCAAGGATACAACATCATTGCCAGAAGGAGCTTCAGCACCAGCCATTCTTCTGATGGAACTGTTCTCTGAGATCACTGACGAGAGTTCTGCACCAGCGATTCGCGACGACCTTGCACGATGGCATCAAGCTTTTGGTCCTTTGCTAAGACACTCGAGAACCAAAGAGGGGTCGTCAACCTACGTCGCTGCCATGATGCTGCAGATTCAAGCAGCGGCGATAAGCATTCCGCTATTTATCCTGAACAGTATACGAGAGTCTACTGATCCAGCTGTTACAGCCGCACGGGACGTCGTGCAACTTTCGAAAGCTCTTGTTGCCGATCCGAGGTTTCCAAAGACCTTTGTGTTCGAAATGGGGATCATTCCATGTCTTTGGATCGTTGTTATACTATACCCAGACTTTCATCTGAAACGAGAAGCTATAGCTGTCCTGCGTGCGATGGAACCTCGGGTAGAATGCGTATGGGACAGCAAAATCGTTGCTGACACAGGAGATGTCGTGGTTGAGATGCTTGAAAAACAGCAGCGCCAAACACACTAGAACACAAAGTCTCCACTGGAATACATACTGGACCGCTGGAAATTGGCGAGAAAGTCTAAACAGCATGTTCAACTGCCTTGGACTCGACGATGGTAAGAATCACGTGCGACTCGTCATGTGAGAGCATCCCGTCCGTAAAGCCTTATGCCTGAGGTTGCAAGCCAGCTCCTGCATAGCGTTCAAAATTGAGGGCATTCATTGTCCGCCCGTAGCCTCATGCCCTTCAACTGTCGTACATCCTTACATACCCGCGACCCTTTGCACACACCCGGAATCTGCCCAGTGGCAGTGCCCTTCTCCCCTCACAATGCTTGGAACGAATGTCTCAAGTTTTGTTCTTTAAACGTCACGGCCGGCAACATGCTTCTTGACATCTCAAATCCACCCTCGCCGTAAGAGTCAGTACCCGATAGATTGTTCAGCAGATGCATTGATGGAGCAGCAAATGGCAGATCATTGGCCCAGTGGCTTGGGGCTGAGGTCCGAAGATTTAAATGGTCACATGACTGTGGATCCAGCACATTTGTCCATTGATTTTCCATCTTCAGAGGATGATATGCTTAGTGGCGTGCATCCTAACCCCAGTCTGAGATACTTGTACCATTTTGATATCCCGCAGGCGGACTATCCGTTAACGATGCACGGCGAGCCCAATCTGGGTATGCATGGGCAGGACGTCGACATGTCAGCGATGCCTCCGTTTGATTTCCAGCAGGAGGGTCCCTCATTCAGTAAGCATATCTATAACCCCGCACACCTGTACGCCTGTTGCCCAAGACTGATAGAGATCTAGCTGACCCAGATTTCGATATCGAACTCCAACCAGAAGCCCGACCCATATCTCAAGAGCAACTCGTTGGTGAAATCCAAGATATCTATGCTGGTTTAGCGATGGTAGAAGCTAAGTTTACTGGGAACGATACTCAACACTCGGAGTTCGCTTCTTCGAGTAATGCAGGTCAAGGATCTCAGGGTCAAGCAGAGTATGAGCGTCGAACTCCTCATTCATTTCAGCAACAATTCGGCCCAAAAGCATACAGTCCTGCAACTTTCACGTCAAGCTACCCTCAGCTGACCGATCAACGCTACGCTCTGGCCAATTCTTCCATGCCAGCTCTTCGTGGGAGTAATTCACACTCCAATCAGTTCTTTCCAATGCTACCTGACTTGGCCGTCCAAGGATCCAACAATAGGAGCATCAAACCTTCAGAGCTTCCAGTAAAAGGACCAAAGCAGATAAGATCTCGTCGCCGTAGAGAGAAGACCTGGTATCGAAGATCTGTTTCTCGAACCTCCGCTAGTCCTCCACAATCATCCGCCCCACAAGAAAGCAGATTGTCCAACCATGGCACAAGCAACAGCACTGCAACCATAGATAGTCAGAGCAGCCATCAAAATGATGCTCAAAGCGAATTCGAGACGTTCAACCCAACTTCTCCCTTTGCCCAACGCAAGAAGGCTTATCTTATCCGAGAGATGAAAGCCCTCGCAGACAAGAAAGCCGACCTCGACCGTCAAATGAGAGTTTTGATGGTCGATGACGAGAAGTTTGGCGGGTACTCGGACGTTGAAAGTAATAGCAACCTCGCCAGCACGCTCTCATCGTCCCAAATATCTGTTTCTAATTCAGAGGTTCTTGAATCCGATGAATCGGCCGATAGTACGTCGATCTCGTCTACTCCCCGCCAACCCGATATTCCAGCATCAATGGAAGAAGATATGCCACAACAGAAACACGAGACATGCATTGATTGTGGATTCAAAACACTATATTCCTGCATCTACCCCGGCTGCGATTACGCTGGGCATCTATTTGCAGATTGGAAGAGACACGGGAAAACTCACTGGGAGCAAACTCGCATCATGTGCCCTGAATGTACCCCTGATCCAAACAATCCTGCCCATAAGGTCCCCACTGACGAAAATGGCCATTCAATCTGCGCTTTCTGCAAAGTTCCCTTCGAATCTCTCACAGGTTCTCCCAAACAACACTTCCTGCAATGCATTACTGCGCAGAATGCCCGTCATGTCACGTTTGGGCGTAAAGACCATACTCTCACTCATCTTCGAAACAAACACCACATCAAAGCAAAGAACAAAGAGGAGCAGAGAAAACTCAGCAAGAAATTGGCATCATGGGAGTTTACTGTTGATAGTGACTGGCCCCGACATTGCGAATTCTGCGCAGTGGAGTTCGAAACTTTGGATGAGAAGATGAAACATTTGGCGGAACACTTCCAGAGAAGACTCACGACGAAGGACTGGAGATTGCCACCACCTCCGAAAGACTTCAGACCAGGACCTGGCTTCCCGTTTAGGAAAGATGAAGACGATGACAATAATGATGATGGTCCTCATGGAGGAAATGGTGGTTCGCGGAGTGCGCCGGGCCATCATGGACATCAGAAGAATGTCACACACCCTGGATCCTCTACAACTAAATTCTCTGAGGCCAACCAGGGACAGAGAACGCAAGGTCGTCAACGAAATTCCGCGCGGCAAGAGTCAAGTCAGAAGCAGCATCAAGAACATCAACCTAGCCCCGTCTCGGTATCATTCATGGCTGGTAGAAAGCATTCTCTGGCACTCGAGCGGTACCTCAATGATCCTCACGACCCTATTGTAGCGCATTTGAACTCAGGCCTGGATTCCACTTCTAATAAGGCGGATCGCACAACAGACAGCACTGCCGAGGGTAGTGTCTTCACATTGACAGACCAACGCAAGCGCACTTTAAGTGAAAGCGAACCACAGTACTATCGAAGCTCCAAAAAACCCATGCTGAATGGACGTCATGAGAGAGATAACCAGCTTGTGAGAAGGCGAACATCAGGCCCATTTCTTAGGCACATGAACTACAGCGATGTCGAGCCTATCGTCCAACTTGGCCGCGCCGCTACTGCCATGAGATTGATGAAGCATTCGTCAGATATCAGCTACGAATGGAAACACACCGTCTCTCAAGCTGTTGACTATTCTGAGAGCGGCATATCAGAGCCTGACGATGATCGTTCGAAGATGATTGAGATGACACATGGCACTACGACACTGCCGGCCAATCGTCACAGTCTCCCATGCTATCTCCAGTCCTGTGGTATGGAATTCGCACCAGACAACTTCGAAGACTGGGCCAGACATAATCTTTCTCATTACGAAACTGCAAGTGCAAGTGCAAGTGTCGAAATGAGTGGTGGGGCCATTACACATCCTCGCGAATTATTGCTCGGGAGAAGTGATGAAAAGACCTGGTCTATTGATACAACGATGATTCCTCTTGCAGCCTTCTTCGAGAGTGCGATGATGCGTTTGAAGCTCGAGTATTGTATCGGCTGCCCACCGTTGGTCCTGCCGTCGTCGTCAGTCTCCGGATTCCAGTGGGGACTAAAACGATACCGTCAGCTTGGAAGCGAAGTATCTCGATGTTACCGGAAAACAGCGGAATACACACCCTCGAGATTGGCACCACTTTCCATCACTCTAGCTGAGATGCGGCAATGTTTTGAGCCTGCGGTATCAGATGTCATCAAGCGCATACAGCAGGAATTCGTATCTTCATACACTCCGCCCTGGGCTGTGTTTCTATCGCTTGGAATGAGCAAGTCCTTGACAGAATTTCTGCAAGCATCCTTGAACAAGAAACCCCATGCTAAGAGAGTGTTCGACCTCTACGCTGAAGCTCAAAAGCTTGCAGGCGGGCTTCAATACCTGCATGATGCCTTGGGACATTCGCACGATCTCCAAAACAATTCTCTAGGACGTCACTCAGACCTCAAGCCAGCCAATGTTCTTGTTGCAGGCCGCCATTCTTCAGTCAGACCATGGAGGATAGTCGACTTTGAAGTCTCAGAAGTGTTGGTGGGGAAACCTTTCCTTCAAGATATTCTGAAGAACGTCAGGACGACATCTACTGTGCTCATCTCAGCTCTTCCTGGCGGAGGCAAGACGCACATTGCACGAGAATATGTATACGCACACAAAGGCAAAACCAGCGAGATTTTCTTCCGGGGCCAACGAGTAGACAAGTCTAAGCAAGTCATCGAGCTTCCTGACGGAGATCCTGAACACGCAAGCATGATCTCGGACAAGCAGGAACATTCAACTGCTACATCGCTCTTCGAATTGCAAGAAGCCGGCCAGAACGATGTTTCAACATCACAGTCTGGCGGTGATTCAGAAATTGCGTTTCATCCATCTCCGTGTTCCCTTGGAAACTGTCGAGGAGTCTATGTGTTCAAGACATTATCCAGTTATCGCGCGCATCTGAAGAGCGTTCATGCCAAGAGCAAATATTGTCAGGCTTTAGTCTGCGGCGAGAAGGCTCATGGATGGACCGATGTTCGATCAAAGAACACTGGAAAGGACAGGGAAAAGGCAACAGTGTCAACTGGCTTGCATACTCCACCGACTACCGATATTTTCACTCCAAGTTGTGAAATGTCACCAATCGCGTGCATGAACGAGGGTGATCTGGTGGCAGATATCCTTAATCCAGAAAAGTCTGCCGAGCATGACTTTCCTGATCATCGTCAGCAAGTACTACCTGTCTTAGGGGACACGTTCGAAGGAATTGCTCATGACTCTCAATATGATCAAAGATTCGACAAGTTTGGTCGAGCAATTTCCATCGCCAGCATGTCTCACCACAAGAACTTCGACAACGAGGACTTCCCCCTATATCCCGAACCCCCAAATTCCAGCTCAGCCTACGGCTACATGTACCCGCCTCCCCCCGAACTGTATACATATACAACATATCCTGCTCTCTCCATGAAGGCCAAGAGCGAGCCTGCCGATACCGTCATTGCCTTTTTAGGAACCACTGGGGCTGGGAAAAGTACATTCATTTCTAGCATTGTCGATGGAAGAAAGCCTTCTCCTTCATTAGCAGCTGCTAGCCAACCCTCCGCATCTTCTTCGGCGATGGGATCGCCCTTTGGATCGGGCCTTTTCCAAGCACCAGAAATATCGAATTATGGTCTAGGCATCAAACCTAGTATCACTGCCTATGACTGCTATGCCTATGGATTTGACTATGGACTTGACAAATGTATGGAATTTGGCAAGTCAGCAAATGGAGCTGTCCACTGCTCCGATGATGCCAAAGGCTATGTTGATCCAAGCATTCTCCACGGGGCATACTCGTATCCTTCATATGAAGCATCGCCAAGTTCGGTTTGGTCATCTGGAATGCCCAATATTGGGAGTCAGTCTCCCTATCATCCTTGTTCACAAGCCTTCCCAAGTTTCCCGTATCCGTCGTACAGCGATTCTCCTTCGGATGACTCCAGCAAAGGCCGCTGTCCACATCTCGATTGCGGAAAGGTCTTCAAAGATCTCAAAGCCCACTTGCTCACGCACCAAATTGAGCGATCAGAGAAATGCCCTGTCCTAAGTTGCGAGTACCACGTCAAGGGTTTCGTAAGAAAGTATGACAAGAATCGGCACACCTTGACTCATTACAAAGGAACGATGGTATGCGGCTTTTGTCCAGGCTCTGGATCAGCGGCCGAAAAATCATTCAATCGCGCTGATGTCTTCAAGAGACACTTGACTACAGTTCATAGTGTGGAGCAGACACCTCCAAATTCCAGAAAGAAGACTCTGGATAACGCAGAAAGCGGGAAAACGATTTCAAATTATGCTCCCGATGCTACTGGCAAATGCTCCACATGTTCGGGCACTTTTAGCAACGCTCAGGATTTCTATGAACACCTGGACGACTGCGTTTTGAGAATCGTGAACCGAGAAACGCCGAGTGACCATCTCCGGAGGCGTTTAAGTCCTCGAAGAAGGTTCGAGGTAGCAGCAGTTAGGAAAGCCGGTTCTTGTCCTCAGTGTCGTCTAAGGAAAGTTAGGGTAAGCCATCAAATGGTCCACAAACAAGAGTAGTACGCTAATATTCTGCAGTGCATGCATGTTCTGCAAAGAGAACTCGAAAACAGCAATGTTGAGTCATGTCCCATATCAGGCTGCAGTTCCACAGCGTTCTGCAGCAGGTTGGAGATGGAAAGGCACGTTCTTATGCAACATGGGAGTGGCAGTCTTCGATTCTGTCAATCCACTGAGGCAAGGGGCCATTTCGGCAACCTACAAGATCCTCACGTAAGACAGCGGTTACAAGAACCAAACCCGGATACCAGACATAGTATGCACAGAAATCACTCAGCAACTATTGATGTCGACTATTTGAAGTATCCTCGAGAGGAAGATCGGACAACGTTCCGGGACACCTCAGGCTTACACATAACAATGTCTTTCGCGGATTCGAGACCCTACAATTCTTCAATTGACAATCCACCCCCAGATATTGTCGACGATGGCTACAGTCAAAGGCTTGATAAGTTCGGTCGGGCAATTGCAAACTCGACTATTGCAACGAATGGATCCATCTCCTGGAGAGAACAGAGGCGGCTGGTGATTGGCGTGGATTATGGATCGAACTCGAATGGTGAGTGTTCATTCTGTCGAAATTCATGAGTCGGGGCTGATTATTTTATCGCAGTATGTTACAAGGTACCCAAGCGCCGAATCCCTAGTCCAACTACTCCTACCTTTGCGTTCAAGAAATACAACGATAGGGATGACAAGAGATCATTCGATAACGAGGTCCGAGCTTATCAGACGCTTCAAAGAGGAGAACACCGAGGAACGCCCCCGGCACCTATGTCACGGAGAAGAGACCAGTCAATTCTTCCAATGCCCCCGGTCATTACGACGCGACCACGGAATCTGCACCGGCACGCCTTTACGGACATTACGCCTCCGAGGAAATTGACAGAAGCCGAATGCAAAGAGAAGCTGACTTCATATACTGCTTATAGCATCCGGAAAGCTCCAAGTCCATTGTTTGAACACTTGTGGTCTAGAAGTGACTCGTCGAACAACGAAAAATCGACGTCCTCTTTCTCCAGCTCAGCCGTATCCAAGGCAACCCAAGGCGATGAAATCTTCCAAGATGTAAGACGCTTTGTTGTTCTAAAAAAGGGTTCATATACCGTGGCCTTACCCATCACCACCTACGCTAGCAAGGGACATCGACATGGCGACATCAATATGAAGGAACACTGTATCATCTACAATAACCGCAAACCGGAGGAAACCCCAGCTCCAACAACAGACAAAATCCAGGGATCTCATTCCAAGTCTATGAATTGGGCACCGTTCGAGAGAAGCTCTTCACATAACCAACATTCTTCCGCATTTGCTGCTGCTGGTGCCTGGATGGAGGACTCATATTATTCATTCGGCTTGCGGCCGTCGCCAAGCTCTTCAAGTTCGAATGGGGCTAAGAGAAAGCATCATTTTCCATCTTATCACAATCACGACCCTGTTAATTTCGACGACCAAGATGTGCTCGAGACTCTTCAAAACGGCTGGGAAACTTTTCTTGGATCAGGAACCGCAGGCGATCGGCCCCGATTAGGCAGAGAGGAAGTCGAAATTCTCGAGGCATCTTTCAAGAAGAATCCAAAGCCAACTATTCAGACGAAGCGTAGGTTTTCGGAGGATATGGGAATTGAGTTATCCAGGATCAATGTAAGCTTCTTTGCGACAAGGTTCACTATTTGACACTAATGTTTTCAGAACTGGTTCCAAAATCGACGAGCAAAGCGAAAGCAGGAGAAGAAGTTTGAGGCACTCGCAGCCAGTGAAGGACCTTCACTCCACGAACTCCACTCGCCGCCAAACACTATATCCACCGAAAGTCAGGCTGGCTCTACATCAATCTTCAAGCCTTTGACTTCACTTTCTCCCACATTCGAGCTCGTCCAAATTGACGACACACAGTCAATAGATGAGGTTACTATCATCCAATCCCACCCACTGGACTTCATCGCGTCTCAAAATCTACACTAAAGGAGGGATAAATTCGTATGACTTGATGTCATCGAAGGTAAGGGAGTTTGGCGTTCGGGGGTGATGAATTGGGTGTTTCTTGTTCTTACTGCTATTTAGTTTCAAGCTTTTCGATGTCTTCGTGTTTTATATGCTTTAAGTTTAGCTGTCAATTACGATCTGTATATCAACGATCCTTAACCACTGCATCCTGTGCTCTCATAATGGGCTTCTGAAATACAACGATGAGCTTTTGAGATATAGCGACTGGAAGTACTATGCTAAGAAGAAGGGCTCCAAATAGGGAAACCAGTCACGTGCATAACGGTGATGTTACCTAGCGTGCGGATCCTCCTTCGAGATATCGCGAGCATTCTATGCAAAGTGAAGATGGACATAAAAGGGGGGAATTTAAACTAGGTAAGAACAAGTTTGCTCACCAAAAATATTTGTCTTCCCTGATTATAAGGAAATCGAGCAAGAGCAAAAGAAAAAGCATTGATTGTCCTGAACGTGCCCTCGCGCTTACCGTTGTAGCTCGTTTTCTCTACCGGTACTGTCGCACAAACGACCGAAACGTACAGACTTTGATTTCGTGTCAGCACTAATTTCCATCCCACCAGATCTTGTATGAGCTTCATATTTTGCTGCCTGTCTGGGTTGTTATTGCGTAGCCTCTTCCCACATTCTGTTATGTAGACACACGAATCTACCACAGGAATGTATGTGCTCACGTTCGATGCTGCAAGTAATTTCTTTAAGCTTCTTACAAATACCTTAGTCAAGTGGGTGATGGTGGAACAGGACCCTGCTCCACAAAACGCGAAGTGATCAACAAGCCACCGGATATACGTCTTCTTCGTGTTGTGATCCAATTAGAATAGCAATCTATTCATCCCTATCATTCCCCGCATGTCAAAGTTGAGAAACCTCCAATCTAATATGAAGATTTTTCTTGGATGCTGTGTAACAGCACAAATATGGCTTAACTAGGGAACCTTTCGTCCGCAAGCCGAATATATGTTAAAATTGTGTACTAGCTAGCTAGGTTCCTCATCATATTCTATCCTCGCCCCTCCTCCCCCCCTCCTTCAATGTCGATGCAAACACAAGCACTATGGCAGACTCGTCATTCATTGTTCTCCTCTTTCAGCTTTTCAAGTCCAATCTGGTGTTAATCGTTTTTACTTTTATTATAAAACATCTTCTCCGCAACAAATATGGCTCAGGCATCTCCCACATCCCGGGGCCCAGCCTAGCCGCATGGACAGATCTATGGAGAGTCAACAATGTTAGGAAAGGAAAGTCTCACATGACGATGATAGAGTTGCATAAGAAGTACGGAAAACTTGTTAGAACGGCGCCAAACGTTATTGATGTCTCGGATGCAGCAGAAATCCCTAAAATATACGACATCAAGGGTGGTCATTTTAACACACTTAATCGACCGTGCTATTTTTCGAGATACTGTTTGGAGTGCAATGCTGATAAAAAAGCAAAAAAAGACAGCATTCTACCTGATTCTGAGTGTCCTCTGGAAGGGAAAGGCGCAGATGAGTCTATTCTCAAGCAGAGACCAGGTATATCATCGTGAGTTGAAACGGAAAGCGGGAAATATGTACAGCATGACTTCTCTGCTGGAGATGGAAGACTCAATTGATGAGTGCACCGCATTGTTCGTGAAGATATTGGGAGAATTGGCTGATAAAGGAGAAGCAATGGACTTGGGTGCTTGGCTGTTTGTTCCCTCTTATTTTTCACTACATGTCCACTCTTTGATACAGAAGTAGAAATGCTGAGGTTGAGCTAATAAACATGACAGACAATACTACGCCTTCGATGTCATCGGCGAAATCTCATTCAACAAGAAGTTTGGCTTCCTCGAAAAAGGAGGGGATCTTGACGATATGATGGCAACCATTGATGGCATCCTCTTTTACTCTACAGTAATCGGCCAAGTCCCATACTTGCATCCTTTCTTACTAGGAAATCCGCTCCTTCCAGTTTTCGTGCCCGTACGTCGCTTTCTCTTCACTTTACATCAATGAATGATTGATCTGAAACTAAAAGCCTTACTACTTGTATAGCAAGTCGAATCCTGGAACCACGTTGTGAACTTCACCGTTCAAGCTATGAAAGCCCGGTCCGATTCTGGGTCCCCCAAGAAGGAAACAAGCAAAGACATGCTCTCACGGTGCCTCTCCGCAAACCTCAGTGAAGACGATATACTCATCTTACTATCCACAAATGTATTCGCCGGATCGGACACGACAGCTATTGCACTCCGCTCGACCATCTACCACCTTCTCAAGAACCCCTCCTGCTTGTCAACGGTTCTCGAGGAATTAGACGCCAATTCTCACCGCTTGAGCTCCTTTATCACTTACAAGGAATCGAAGGATTATCTGCCGTACATGAATGCGGCATTGAAGGAAGGAATGAGGGTCCATCCAAGTGTGGGCTTATTGCTTGGTATGCAAAGTTCATCCCAAAGCTGCGAAGCCGGGCTCTTCGGCTACTGGGACACATTTCGAAGGACCATACTAATCTGTCTGTAGAAAGATATGTGCCGAAAGGAGGAGCGACGATCTGCGGAGCATATATTCCGGAAGGGACGACAGTCGGTATCAACGCTTGGACGGTACATTTCGATGAGAAAGTCTTTGAGGACCCTGAGAGCTTCCGACCAGAGAGGTGGTTGACTAGGGATGAGAAGAAGTTGGCGGAGATGGAGAAGAGCTTTTTTTCTTTTGGAGCTGGGAGCAGGTAGGTGTTGGCCTATTCCTTACTCCATCCGACCCTCAAGTGGCGGATCTGCAATCGTCTTTCTAAATAAAAGAGCGAATAAGTCTTCTCATTGGGAAGAAGCAGAGTTAGTAATGGCAAAAAATCGCGCCAAATGTGCGATAAACGCAGATCGTGTGAAATTCGCAGGCATGGAACTGTATTTCGTTATTTAGTATATGATGAGTGATACATATATACAATAGAATCAAAACCACTACTCAGCCTGTCAACGAACGTTCGAACTTTCGACACACTCATCTGGACTTTCAGTTACATGTTGATTCACGCTTTAAACACCTTCGCTTCCCTCTTTGAAGTCGGAGCGCCGTTCAATGCGAGCAGAGCGAAATGACCTCCTACAACAGGTCGAGCAATGAATGGACCGTCGGCAAAGCTAGGCCATGTTAGCTACGATCTCGGCTCCGTGGATTTGGATAAGGGTAACTTACTCTCCAGTTTGCGTATTATACAAGTCAGTAAACGCACGATTCGTGGGCGTATTATTAATCCAGCTCGCAAGCTTGGAGATAAACATCGATTTGGTGGACGCTGATGAAATTGAAGCGGCCCACATTTGCCAATCCGCTAGGATATTGTTAATTTTCTTACCTCAAATAAGGCGGGCAGATTCGAGACTTACACTTTGTGAAAACATTTCGGGTATCAAGAGGAACGCCATAAGTTTGAGCAACGGTGGGGTAAAATGTACTTTGCATGTCGTAAAGGGATTGAGGGACGAGTCCTAGACCTAGCAACTTATCTCCGTAAAGATTGTAAAGAAGTCCTAGTGTTTGTTAACATCTCGAGAACACAAAAGAAGGTGAAGTGCAAACCATGAGAAGAGTTATCCTGGTAGTCTAAGTTCGTATGGGGAGGACTGGCAGTGGATACAACAGCCAACTGTTGCCATTGACTGATGTAGCTGTGAGCGATGCTTGAAAAGTTAGTAGCATCGGCCGTGTTGCCAGTTTTCTGTGCGATAACAGACATGGCTTGGATACCGATGATACCCTTCAATGCCAAGTTCGTTTGATTGGCAAGTTGGCCTTGGAAATCATCTGTCGATAGCTGATTCGCTGGAATCAGAGCTTCTTGTACTAAATAGCCGGTCCATTGCTTGAGGATATTGTAGTGCTGAGTAAGGTATGCGACATCATTCGCTCGTTGAGCGTAGGCCAAGGTCGTGATGAGCATATTTCCACATTCTTCCAGAGGCATGTATTCTTATAAACAGGTTAGTATGGTTTGTTTTTCTTCACAAAAAACACTCACCTCCGTCGCCGGTGGGATGACCAATGGCTCGAGGATAATTTGGTCCAAGGTCATGCATCGAATATGTCTGCGGGAAGTTGCCTGCCTCCTGGTTCTCGAATAAAGGATCTAGCAGATACTTCACGAGAATTGGGTTCGAGTAGAGGAAGATAGGCATGGCTGGGAACAAAACATCCACAGTTTGGATGTTGCCATCGGAGCTAACTTCTTTCAGGAAAAGATATGGTTTAGCTGTCGTTCCACAGAGCTGGACTGCACCAAAAGCTTGACGAGCGGATAGAGAAGTGATGGTCAAATAATCTTGACCACCAGCAGCAAGCGAGTCTGCAGCGATTTGGTGGTCGATGGCTCCCACTTTAGTGACAAAGTCACCATAGAAGAATTCGACCTATCGAGCGTGAGATCCTGTCAAGAGGGGGAAAGAAGGTTTTTACCATGGCGAGATCACTGCCGAAGTAGCTAGTCCACAAAGAAGGTACTGCTGTAAGTCCGTTGGCACCATCAAAGTAGATGGCGTTTTGCTGGGCATGGACAATAGTATACAGGGTGTTGACTGGAGTAGTTCCAACACTTCCCAGAGCGTTTGCGAATGCGAAGACAGGCCAGTTGGTACTGATCTCTCTGTAGTTGGAGTCCTGTGTGTTTGGAAGCGCTCCGTTGCTGAGGAAATTCTGCCTGACGGTCACATCGGCGCCATTTTGGTAGGTCATGGATGACATCGCAGCCGTTGACCAGTACCAGTTTCCCCAATGAGCAGCGTCATCAGGAAAGTCTGCGTTGAATTCGCTTTGAGTTTGTTGGAAAGACTGATGACTGGCGACTCCGTTCTCGACAGTGTAGCTAGAGCTTGTTAAAACTTCATCTGAAGGATCTGAGAGATGGATCAACTTACCTCCACTGAACGACATCTTGATTGTGTGTAGGATTGACCCATTCTTTTAAAGTCAGTACTGCGGGAAATCAGAGGCATATGGTAGGGGTAGTAAGCATACCAGCTGAAGTATCGGCGTAGAGCTGTACCGAATGAGTTGCTCCATCACGGGAGACTACTGATATAGACAGATACGTCCCGATAATTGACATCTTCTTCAGATCCGTAGGTGTAACAGGCGAAATGAACGTAACGTTCATAGTGACCTTGCCGGCAACATTCATGATGAAGGTGGACCTCTGAGAAGTGTACTCAAAGCTATCTTGTGATACAAGCGTGGGTGCAACACCATTGACAACAGGTGCTCCCATCCAAGTGTACGAGGTACCATCGACTTTGATCAAACCTGCCCAACCTGTCACCGCACCATTAGGGCCAGCAACTGGACCTGGCTGTGGACCCGCCCAGAAACGTCTATTCTCTCAGTTCAGTTCCCCAGTAAACGAAGGAATCACTCACGGCCAGGACCCCGCCAAGTTACCTCCAGATCCGCCATCACTCCCTACTTCAAGCCACGTGCTCATATACGGAGACTTGACTAGACTTTCATGAGTGCTTCTGCTAGATAAATCGGGCTGAAACTTACCTGCAAGAGGAATCGCAGGTGGGCGAGCAGGACTGAAGGTTGACCCTGAGACTACTGAGCTCAAGGCAGCAAAAGTAGTAGCAAGCAGATGAGACTTCATGCCTGCGAGCTTATACAATAGAAAGAAAATATAAGGAAAGGCTAGGGTGAATAGCTGATTGTCGCGAGAAAAAGAGTAAGAATAAATTTGAAAGAGAATAAGGTTTGACTTAAGGAAACCTCCAAGTGGGGAAAATCGCACGCGACTTTGAAAGACCATGTGCATCAAAGGATGATAATTACCTACGGACGCAGAAAGACCGAAAATCTGTCCGAATCTTAAAAGTTGAGGCGGAGTACGTGATGGGCGATGGTTTATTTCTTGATCATCACATGGCTGTGCAAAAGGACGAGCGTTCCTAGTCAGATGGGACTACCAAAGTGAGCAATTCCTTGAGGCCCCATAGTATCTGCCTGCAATGCAGTCAGATCAGACGTGCGGACATGGTTGACGTCCGAAAGGATTGGCTTCCATGTATAGAAATTGAGGCTAATGACACCAAGCGGCTGACGGATAGGCGAGGGAAAATTAAAGGACGCTCTTAAGAATCCTTACAACATCCTGCAAGGGGTTCAATCTCGTCAAGGCTGAGCCACATCGCAGCTTGGTTGATCTCCCGGATCGCGATATAATTCAGAGGTCGATTGCGATCTCTCCATTTTCTCTCACTTACCTTGCTACAGCGCTTTCTCCGCAAGACTCGTTCTTACCTCCGAGCAGAGACTTCTTGTTCATCTGACTTTATCAAATGGACTCCTGCAAGCGCGGACGTTGGGTAGGATTCACTTGCTTGAGCGCGCAGATGGTGTGGTTGATGAGAAGTGATTCCGGAATTGCTCCAATCACAGTCGCCCATCGACCATCGAATGACCGAAAACTTCTAGAAACTCGGCCAAAGCTTCGAAATGCCGCAATAGATCTGCAATGCACATCTCGCATGTACCGACAAGTAACCTTAAGTAACGTTGACTTAGATCTATCTTGCCAAATGCGGACTGGAAGGTTCGTTTGGACCTCTTTTTGTGTGAAGGAAATCCTACGGAACTCGCTATGACTGCAGTGATTGCGGGGTAGACATCTCCAAATCTGATTCTTGGTCAGGAACAGAGTGCCGAGGTATATGCCAAAGATGAAGTTCCCTCGAAGATTGGACGAAAACGGAGTGGCAGGAGAATTGTGTAACCTGTGGGGAAGTGGCTTGGTCAGCAGCGTTCATGTCGGTCATCTTGAGATCGGGCGCAGTCTTCTACCTGCTCGATGGGTGTCCTGGCCATTGATCCACGCGGCCTTGATTCTTCGGCATTGATTTGACCGACGTGTAGTATCCCCTTCAGTAGTCCTTTGAAGCATTTCATGGACATCTGCCAGTGTAGATCAAGCCGCTAGAACTTGAACCTCATGTGGGGACTCTAGATCCGAAGTCCGGAGTCCAGTCGAAATGGCATCTTGCGTCCAGTGTCACACTGGCCGTGCATTCGCATCTTGCATGTGCCAATTTTATCGAGTCTAATGAAGCCTGTCGTCCGGGGCGGGAGGTGTCAGTGAGTAGAGTTGTCGCAAATGGGAGACTTATTAATGAAGGTTCTCGACATCGTTGAGTTAAGGTTAAATGGCAGTTGATGCCTTAGGCCGAAACACGCGATATCTCCGAACTTGAGACAGCGAGAGTTAAACAATGCAATGTGGAATTTTGAATATTTCTAACAATTTCTTGTATACGGACAGGCTAATTAGTCCTTTCACACTCTTCTAATATCCTCACAATATTATAATGCTTTTTGTATGGTTTCAGATATCAGCTGATACTGCAGCCTACAACAGTCGAGCTGAGATGTACCATTGCTTTTGGATCCTGTAAGAAAAAAACATCACATAGTATTGTGAGCTTGTGGTGCAATACGAGTGGGCAATTCGAGACTCAACAGAAGGGAAGTTCCTTTTTTTCAACAACACTTCATCCTTTCCAACTTTAATCACCTTCACATATCTGAAAAGGAAGACTTCTGATCAATTTTGTTCATTCTAAGATACATTAAACTACCAAAAAACAAAAACATAAATCAAAAACATAAACCAAAAACATAAACCAAAAACAGTACCAGCAATCAAATACCTTTCATCCAATCCGAGTCTCTACCAAGGTGCCATTTCCAAAAGATCCCCAGAAGCTGGGACATTCTCCAATAAGAGAGAGAGAATGAGACCGAGTCTCGGTGGATCGGTATGACAAGTTTTAGTCAGGCGATGATTATGGTACACAACCCACTATATTGAGAGTTGTGAAATTTGCAGCTGCTGTCGAGCTTTGAGTTTGAGTCGTGCCTGCAGTACAGGTACTGGAGAAACTCAATCCAGCATCCAAGGAGGCATTATTGGAGTTGATGGTGGGGGCCACTCTCCACGGGCCCGAGCAGCGAGCTCTACGAGGCTCTTTTTGTATAGATCAGAGTAGCTGCAGTAAACGAGCCATTTTGTTGGATTCCACTTTGATAGTTCAGCGGTCAGCGCGTGTTCTCACTGTTTGTCTTTGGGAGGATGAAAAGAGGGTCGGATGGAGGGCACAGCAAGTAGGAATCGAGAATACTTACATGGTACCCCGAGCTATCTTGAGGTTCGTCATCTACGAAGGGCCAGTCTATCTTCTTCGTAACATACAGCTCCACGAACCTTTCGGCGCGGGGATGCCGATGCGTACAGCGACTTGTAGAAGTTTGCATAGGCAAAGAAAAATCGCAGTTGCATAGTGCGTGGTGGAACTCATCCAGATTGAGGTTCATCCGAATCTCAGTGAGGATATGCCTAGACCAGCGCTGGCGTAGCCAAGTACTAACAAGCAGGAAAACCAATTTCTTCAAGGTTGATCGGTGTTTGTAAAAGAAATGTCGGACTTCGTCTGCTGGTATCTGCATGTTGCCAATGATTGCGCATTCCAGATGCGGGAAATGAAGCCTCTGAAACTGAATCGAGAAGGATGTCCGTACGCGATTACAAGCTTCCAATGCAAGGTCGAGTCGCAGGTGTCGAATGTTGGTGAAAGCACTAAGCAAGCAAACAACATTGCATGCTAGCTTCTTGTCAGAGTAAACAAATTGATCATCCTCTTCATGTGGCGATACAGCAGTTCCTGCAGCAGCTCGAATGGAAAGCGATTTGATATTCGGGTACAGAGCTGCTTTCGTGGCGACCGTCGTCGAGGCTG
This sequence comes from Mollisia scopiformis, assembly GCF_001500285.1. Taxonomy (NCBI): domain Eukaryota; kingdom Fungi; phylum Ascomycota; class Leotiomycetes; order Helotiales; family Mollisiaceae; genus Mollisia; species Mollisia scopiformis. The sequence continues at coordinate 705,944 of NW_017263588.1, forward strand.
AGTTGCTTTGGCGCTGCATTATATCTCTGGTGAGCTCCTCTAAGGCCTCAACTGGTACCGTGCCTAAGTTCAATTCTTCTACGAAGCCGAGAGATGCAGAAGCGCATTGCCAGTAGCTTCCTAGAAGGCTCGTTATACCAGAAGCTCTATCGTAGACACGCCATTTCACTCGACGATCAGCATACAGACGCAGCTGTTGTGCCCAATGCTCATCAGCTTCTTTTCCAGGGAAGGGACAGCCAAATCTATTCACTGAGACTTTCTTCAAGTTTGGCAGCATGGACATGATTTCCGTGAGACGTGTCACTTCCGCGAACTGTTTCCATGCTCCTGGATAGGTTGGTATTCTGACAAGTGATCGCATTTGACCGTATTCTTTAGCGCTGGGAGGAGCATTTGACAGTGTCCGTTGTGTCTTCCACATCTCTAGGAGTGTTTCGCTGTCAAAATCGCCAAGATTGAAATTGATTTGGCGAATATTCTTCACGAATTCTGGATTTGCGCATAAATTGGCGAGTCTAGTAAGCTGATCCCGAGTCGGTTTGAAATTGAAGCAGCCATCATTTTTGAAAAAGCCGTCAACGCCGGCAGCTGCCCACTCCATGGACATGAATCTCATGTTAAGAGCATCTTGTTCGGACACATATTTGACGATTGCCAATTTTATTTCGTTTGGGATAGTGAGAATGTTTGCCATAGTTGCGTTGATCTTTCAGATTTTCGAAAATGTTTGGGTTGAAAAGACTCCGGTTCAAGAGGTAGGAATTGCAGTTATTTCGAGAAGAATTGGCTTTTGAAATAAAGTCTTCCTTTTTGTGATTTCGAAAATGTGTGTGTAGCAGAAATGGTAGGTAGATGTTGGAAAAATTGTGAAGAGAAGGTTGTTGGTGGGGGATTGATCTCTCGTCACGGTCTCGGTCCAAATGAAAATAGAAGCTAAACAACGCGCGAAGCAAGACAGTCGAGATAGCAATACCCCAACACAAGAACAGATCTTTCATAATGCAATCTCAGGTATTGTTTACGTCGCTTGCTCTGCAAAAGAGAATCGTCAAAAAGTAAAACTTTTCCGTTGGAAAAAATCGACGAGTTTGACAGCGCCGATTTCTCTTGCAGAGGCAGGTGGCTGCACGATGGAACAACGTGATGACTCTTGATAAGCAATGCTTTTGATTTCAATTGCTAAGACCATATCCGAGTTATCTGGGCTCATAGTAAAGAATTACTCCTACATGTCTGAGAATACTACTCACAAACTCGCTCTCCTTGCTCCAATCTGACCCACCAAGAACTCCTCGAGATATTGGTTGATCTCCTCCGGCTTCTCCCACAAGGCCCAATGCGTAGCTTCAACCTGACCCTTCGTCAGACTTCTGAATGATCTTTCCATTTCTCGACTCAAACTTGGGGGCAGCGCAACGTCATTCGTGGCCGAAATGAACAAGAACGGCATCTGGAACTTGATTTCCTTCCCACTCAACGCTATCTCCTTCTCATCCTCATAATTCAACTCTCCCGTCCTATACCAATTGGTCGGCCCCCTCATTCCATTCCTCTTGAATTTCGAAACATAAAAATCAAGCTCCTCATCACTCACCAACGGACTCGACCCTACACCGTCCAGACGATCAAAAAGACACCCAACCTCAACAGTAAAAGTCGGCTTCCCATCTTTTGAACGAGCACCATAAATACCCGCCAAAAACTGCCTAATCTTCTCCTCACCCACAATCTTCTTCACGACCCCTGGGCCCCGAAGCTGGATCTGATACTTGAAATTCGGCATCTCGCTCATATGCATGAACTTCTTCTGTGGCGGCATGAACGGTGTACAAACACTGAAAACCGCACTCAATAATTTAGGATAGTACATCGCCATCCGGTAAACTACTGCTCCTCCCCAATCGTGACCGCCCAGAATAATGCTCGAAACGCCGATGTGCGAAGCGAGTGCGGCGAGGTCGTCGCATGTCTTTTTGCAGGTGTATTCTTTGGGGTCTTCTGGTGCGTCGGTATCGCCGTAGCCGATCATGTCCGGAACTACGACACGAAGACCAAGAGACGTGAGGTGTGGAATTTGATAGCGCCATCCGAATGACATGTCCGGGAAGCCATGGATGAGGAATATGGTGTTGAGGGGCTTGGTGCCTTTTGGCTCAGAGAGAATGTAATTGTACGTGTGACCGTTGAGATTTGCGGTCTTGTATTGGACCCTGGAGTCGTTTGGGACAATTTTGTCGACCATCTTGAATGTTTGGCTTGTCGTGTTGTTGGAGACAGGAAGCAAGGGATGAAGCGGGGAGCTTGAACTTTATATCAAATTGATTTGCCGTGGTTGTTCCGATCCGAGATGGTTACACGTGCTAGTCTTGCGGCGCCATGGAGACAGTCCACCTTGTGGACAATCGGATTCGATTACAAAAGTTTGATGGATATTAACTGTGGTGCAGGTGGTCTAGTTAAGACGGTGGAATAAATGCATCTAATAGTTGACCTATCCATCAATGACCAATCAAGAAACACCAATAACCTCCAAAGGATGCACGACAATGGGTTAGAGAAATGGAATGTCTGTTCACACGCGTTTCCAGTTCATCATGTGTGGTCAGTGTCCGTATCCAAAGTAAATGCCCCTTTACGCGACTCAAAGCGAGTAGATCTCCGAAAGAAGTGAATTCGCTGTTAAATCTTGTCATGAATCACGGCTCTCGAGGTGTTTGAAGATTTGATACGACTTTATTCATGTAAGTGTTGAGTATTTCAAATGGTCTTGGAAGCGCGCCTCTTCATGCCTCTTGTTCTTGCGAATGCTCTATGACTTGGAGCACAACACCGACATCGACCAGTTCAGTCATCTGGACACTCTTCTGTTCTTATGTATAAGAAATTCACTCGAATGAAGACAGAGCTTCAGGCCTTGGGTAACCTGAGCGGTACATACATTTGTCAGGGTGAAGGGTTAGTAAAGAAGTACCTATTGTTGGTACACAGCATCAGTGGCTCACGACGACAATTTGCAAAGTCTACCTCAAGCATTAGACATCATCAATAGCCACTTCGCAGGATGTTCAGATTAGCCTACAAATGTACAAGCAAGTCCAAACCCAATGTTTTCTTTGGACCTTAAGTCCTAAACGCCGGAAATTGAGCTCCACTAGGTTTCAGAAAGCATTAAGACGCCACCGTCAATAGATGACTGTATCTTCCTCGTTTTCTACAACCACCTCACCATTATGCTCCTCCAGAGCGTTCTTTTCAGTCTTAACTTGTTCGGGCTGAGCATTAGTAGTATCATTATGGGAAATTGTAGGAACAGACGGAGACTCGGTGGCAAGCTCACCCACTGTCTCCTTGGACACGCCATTGGTTTCTCCCGCCTCAGTCTTTCCTCGGACCTTTTCGTTCGAAAGTCGTGCTTGGAATTCGCTAACTTCTCGTTCTATCAGCGCTTGGGTTCCTGCGACCTGAGTCTTAATACGTTCTTCATCCACCGGTCGCATTTTCCATGGAATGTAATACTGCAGATTCGTTAGAGTCAAATACAACCATTGACAGTACAACCTACTAATCTCGGTTCGGCTTTGGTGTAGAGATATTGCGCCATGGCTAACATATTGGTGTGTCGGATGCGCATCTACAACGACAGTCAGTACTTTGCCAATACTGTAGGCATATCCATCACTGACCGTCTCCTCGTCGAATTTCACTTGCTCCACCTTTCGAATAGCTTTGAGCTTGGCTAGTTTTTCTGCCCTTCGCACATCGTCCTCAGCCTTCTGTTGCTTTGCTCTCTCTTGTTGCCGCTTCTCAATCTCTAAGCGCCTTTTGTGTTGGCCATTGGGAGTGCTTTGACTCAGGGTGCTGAGTAGGCCTCCGAACAGTCTTTGACCACGCTTTTTCTCCTCTTGAACACTGCTTTTCCGGCGTTCATTGATTGGTTCTTGGACACTTTCTGAGGCTCTCCTCGAGGGATCAGTTGGCTCGGGGGACTGGTGTAGGTTTGTGGGAGATTCAACATTTGCATCGAACGAGAGTCGGGGACGTTTCGAGATCGATTCAGAAGTGGACGATTGCCGTCTTTTCGGTGGAGCGGGAGGTTGCGATTCGGCGCCGAGGTCTGGAATGATGACCGCGGACGCAATGGGCCTAGGAGAAGTCAATAAAGAACACTTGAAAGGAACTCGGTCATACCCATCACCATCGGCCATCGCTCTCTGAATGCTGCGGTGATTCTATTGCGATGCTATTTCGATGCTGGCTTGGAGGCGCTTGGACCAAGTAGAGCTCCACTTCATCATAAACGGCTAGTGTTGGCTCGTGCACAACCTTACCAAGCAAGAGCTTAAGAAAGTTTGGTGGCGTCGATCTCGTAGAATTTCAGGAAGCCCTTCGCGACAACAACTGTTTGTCGACGAACAACGAAGAATCGCGAACAAAGTCAAGAACATTGTGTGTATTACTACGAGCTAGGACATATACCAAAGCTTCTTTCACAAATCCGCAAGATCAGCGAGATCTTTCAGCATGTCTCGTCATCATCCGTAAGTCCTTGTGCCTGAAGAAGCTCTCTAGAGCCCCTCCAAGGCTCTGCCCTGCGCAAATGCTCGAGACAGCTTGCTAATGATGATATAGCGATTTGGTTATGTGCCGCAAGCAACCTGGCATTGCTATCGGCCGTCTATGTGATAAATGTGACGGTAAATGCCCAGTCTGCGATTCCTACGTTCGACCAACGACGCTCGTACGAATTTGCGACGAATGCAGCTTTGGTAACTACCAAAACAAGTGCGTAGTCTGCGGTGGTGAGGTACGTACAGCCTGTCCCTCTCTAGAGTAGAATACATACTAATGAATTCCCAGGGCATCTCTGATGCTTTCTACTGCTTCGAATGCACCCGTCTCGAGAAGGATAGAGATGGATGTCCAAAGATCATCAATCTAGGCTCTTCAAGAACTGATCTGTTCTACCAGTATGTTTTCTGCGCCAATATTTCAATTGTCCTACTAACACCGCGGGCTAGGAAAAAGAATTTTCGGAATCATTAGGGAAATTTATACTTCTGGGGTATTCTCTGCGTGACTTCAGCGATCAGAGGGCGTATAGGGCTTTTCATCAGGGGCGTTTAGGTCAGGTACAAAATTTGTATGCATCACCCGAATAGGAATGGATCAATTAGACTGATTGTTCGCCTCAGCCTTATGGTAGAAAGGGTCTCTTGACAAGGGACGGGCTCGGGCGCTATTCCATACCCGCATCCAAGAACGTCACCGCGTACCAAAATCCTCGCTCCTCATAATTGACCCTATGATGTTATTATTGTTATTGAATTGACGTTCGAGACCCTTTTACGTGCTTGCGCTGGCCCCTCATCTACGTACCCAGTTACTAGAGCCGAGAGCTTCCTCCAGATATCGACGTCGAAACATCAACACTCACTGCTCGCCATTATTCATCGCAATGCCTACAAATCCAATGCCGCGCTCGTTGACTTCACGAGTATTGAGCACAATCTCGTTGAGACCTCTCGGCAGCAAGTCGTCCAGCAATATGGCATTGTCAACACACCAGATCGAAGTATACGAGGACTGTATTTCCAAACTCAGAACAGAGATCTTTAAGCTGGAGGACCAGCAAACAAAACTCCTCTCTGCATTGATCATTATCAGCAGATGTATCAAATCAGATCTGGCCCCCTCCCGCAACTACAAGCCTTTCCCATTCGCCGACGAAGAGGACGAGAAAGAACTTCTATGCTCAATTGACGACCACATCGAATACCTTGCCGCTGAACTACAACAAATTCAAAACCGCGTATGGAAAACGTCTTTCCAACCATCGAGATCTGGGCGGCCAGGGAAAGTTCCAGAGAGCGAACGACGAATACTACCCCCGACGAGTATTATCGAGGACTTCTCTAAGCCACAATTACAATTGGTTATTGATCTAGGTCAACTCATCGTCAAGAAGGCAGAACTCATGGTTTGGTCAGATTTATTGGAGGGAAACCTGGTGTTTTGGAGTAATGTCTGGAAAGAAGTCCAAAAAGGAAGGAAGCTGAAAGACTGTCGCTGCGATCGGTTACGACCTCCTTTCTCAGAAGGCCACAAGATCAAGGACGACATCCCGATCAGCCCAAGAAGTAGTGTCCGACCGTCCCTCACCAGATCCAACGCAGTTAGATGTACGAAGAACGGTCGTATTCGAAGAAAAGAAGTACCTGTTCAGGAGTTGATTGATCGATTTCTGAAGAAAGTTGGTGACGGGGACGGAGAAGAGAGCAAGAGAGATGACGAACGCCACGACTCTGCAATTAGTATGGACATAGATGGACATAAGAGCAATGGTCACAATTCGGTGAATGATCTGGCCATTGTTAAACAAGACTCTGGAGTTGATGTCGGAGAGGGCGACGGAAAAGGAGAGGGCAGGCTTCGAAGAAAGAGTGCCTGATGTGCTGTCTTGGGATCATTACCCAACTTTCCTCTTATTGAGATTGCAGGGAGGACCGACGAACAAGGGGTGGACATGCGATTGTAGAATTAGGACGAATGACTTGTTGATATATTGTATGGAGACTACGATGAATGAAAATTATAATACTAGAATGCTTTGATATTCGTCATTCTAATCTTACAAGATTAACTATTTTGTGCAAGGAACCACTTCAATATGCATTCTCCCTCTTCACCCAAGCAGGGCTATCTACCAATGCTGGCTTACTATACCCAGATTTAATGAATGCCTTTGGAACGAGCGCAAAGCCTCCAAGTTTTGCCCCAGCAGCATCTAAGCTCCAAAGCGCCAATGAGAAATCATTCTTCCCATTGTAGTTGAGAATTCCTTCCGGCACTGGAAACGTCGTTTGAGGACCGAGATTGTTGACTAGGAACCCCATATTAGCATCTGCTCTGTAATTTTCCTCTTAAACTTACCATATTTCCCAAACTGCCACCCATTAACAAACAACTGCGCTCTATAATTACCTCCCGTCCCCTCCTCTCCCCCCTCCGTCCCATTGAATACAAAACTCATCGGCACATCCCACCCACTGGGCACATCCAACTCAAAACCCGTAGTAAAGAACCCAACCCCGGCCCCGTCCACTCCATCACATACCGGGCTCCTACTCTCCCACCCCTCACTCGGCGGAGAAGGTAAATGCCACCCCATCCTCTCCGCAAACATCGCCCCCTCATTCCTCGGCCCTCTCACCAGATCCAAATACTGCTCTCCCCCCAGATTCCCCGTGATCTTCCACTCCACATCTTCCATTTCCCTTCCCTGCAGCGAAAAATCCGTAATCCCTCTTGGATATTTAACAGCGTCCGTCCCCGGCGCTTCTTCATCTTGTCCCATATGGTCTATCAATACCGTTAACACATAATTCTTCCCAACTTCAAGCGTGACCGGGAAAGCAAAATTCTGGATCCACGTCTCGTTTGCTCCGCTGCCGGCCCAACTTCCGAGGAATGTACTGTTGAGCAAAACGGAGTGCCCGAAGCCGACGCCGCCGGTGATGTTGACGGTGAACGTGGATTCGGTGCCGGTGGATGTGAAGTAGCCGCGGTAGAGGAGGGAGCCGGTGTGGAAGCCGTAGTCGGAAGCGTAGAGGGACGTCGGGGTGCGTTTTCCCAAGGGGTTGGTGGTGCTAGTGTGGGTGCAGAGTGTCCAGATGGTGTCGTTGTAGGTGGGGGATAGTTCGGGGAGGGAGTCGTGGTATTTCCATTCGTGGTATGGGCTGGAGAGGTCGGGCAGCTGGATTTCGGGTGGTGAGAAGGAGATTGTGGCGAGGAGGTTGTTGGTTGACGATTTGGTGGTTTCGAGGGGAGAGCCGTTAAACGTGACGGATGTGAGGGAGTCGGATGGTGTGGCTATGAGTTCTAGGGTGGTGGTGCAGTTTATATCGCCAGTGAGGTGTAAAGTGTTGTTATCGATAATTGCAGTGCGGAGGAGATAGCCTGCTTTGACTATGACGTTGGACTTTGACATCGACGTGAAATTGCCGATAGGTTCAGAAGCAGGCAGCTCGAGGACCCAGAGATCGTAGGCTTCATTCCGCCAGAGAAGATAGACTGTCAAATCACCAATTGTAACTACTTGACGAGAGGTCGTAAATTGCCAGTTGATGACCCATGCTGATCCCAGTTTGGCTACTTTGGCAGTAGAATTATTTGACAACTTGGGCTCACCCGTGGACATCGGCAAAGCGAATTCATGAACCTCACTCTCACCGCCATACAATACAAGGACTCTTCCAGTTGCAGAGGTGTTAGCCCAAGTATAAATGTCAGCTGTCGAGTAGACGAGAGATTGATGCCGCCAACATCGTAGTCCGTAGCATGAATCTTCGAGTCTCGTCCGATCATCGAGAGCGTGCCACCAAGCTGTGGAATCGTGACATTGCCAATACTTGTAGATACCGTCAACGTGTATGAAGCGTTTCCAGTAGAGGTAAAGTCCGAATGTCTCGCAACATAGAAATTTGTTGTTGTTCCATTTCCCCAAAGAGGCGTGACAGCAATGGTGCTGGTTGAGACGAAAGAGCCATTTCCAACATTTCCGGCTGTGGCTGTCAAGTACGCTGGAGACACTTTGAAGAAATTTGCTTGGATTTTCATTTCACTGTACTTCTCTCGCCAAATTTGCCGATCTTCTGTGATTGATGCCCCGTAATCGTAGGAAGTATAGCCACCGTGGTATCCTAAGTTGCCCCAGTTTGTGCCACCGTAAATCTGGGTCATTCAGCGTGCGTCAATGTCCAATTTAGGAGAGGATATTCACCATGTATGTGTTGAAGATTGTGACGCCAAAACTGTAGTTGTTCTTGAATAGCACTCGGACACCTTCGTTATTAACTAGAATTGCACACATATCCTCGCCAACTCCACCCCTATGTTGATGTTAGATAAGTATTCCAGTATCAGCAAATCCTACTTTACCATCCATCTCCTGATCCGCCTTCGAACTCCATGATCGTGAAAGGTGTCGACGGACTAAATGTTGTGTGATTCGTTTGCCATCCAGTTGGGAAGCGGTATGTTGGCCAAACATATGGATGACCACCTGAGTTCATATCAGTAAGCTTCTGTAGAGCAAAGAGTAGAAAACATACAATCATATCGGAAGGGATAAGCATCAATCCCATAGATATCCACAGCACCTAATCCCGACCCCGGAGCAAAGTAGCCCATGTTCTCATTATCATTAATAGCAAACGGCACAACAATACCGGCATCTCTAAGTCGATCTTCAGTGAAAGTCATTAACTCCCTATTGAACAGTTCAGGGAATTGGGCAAAGGATTCTCCCGGCCACGTTGAATATTCATTTTCGGGCTGAACCATAATCACAGGGCCACCATTCGTGATCTGCGCATCAGCAATAATCTTACCAATTACAGACAGGTAGTGGACCGTGGCGTTCAGGTAGTCCGGGGCAGTAGATCTCAGCGTTCCATTGAGTCTCAGAGTCCAACCTGGCATTCCACCAGCAGCTGTTTCGGCGTTGATGTACGGACCAGGACGAGCAATGAGATAAATGCCAGCTTCACTAGCAGCAGCAAAGAACTGATCCAGGGAGAAGACGCCATCTGTCACCACGTGTCCAGGATTACCCTCGAGAAGGCCCCAATCAGCGTAGAAAGACACGCCTGTGAATCCTAGAGCTTTGATCTTTTGGAATACATCTAACCAGAGACCAGGAGAAGGCAGACGGAAAGGGTGGAATTCGCCAGAGTAGATCATGACGCGCTCTCCACGAACGATAAGGGAGTGCTGGTCCCATGTTACCTGAAATAAATTTGAGTAACATTTCATTTGGTGCTCGAGGTGCAACTAACCAGATCTTGCAACCATTGTCGTTTTGGTATTAGGGAATTACGGCTACGATGTGTGACAGACACAAAGCAAAGACATGCTTGTGCAATGGCGAAGAACAACCAATGCAGTAACATGATGAACCAAAACAGATAGCACAGGAAAGGTTAAAGAGATTAGGGTTCTGAACATGTCCGTCGCATTTTAGCACTTCGAGAAGTCAATCTTGGGGCTACATATCGTCGATAAAGTACCCAACTCCTCGGTCGCGGAGTCGAGTATCTTTACTGACTCGTGGTGGGGATTTTGTTCAGGCTGAATCGAAACATTTTGTGCTAAGAGGCTGTAATGCAGGTACGTGAGTGCGCCCCAATCATGTTCCAGACAAGTAAAACTTAATGGATGCAGATCTTGTCATGATGCAATTCCGGGGTTTATTGTCCCGAAAGTGATATCTGCATTTGATGCTAGAGACTTATTGCTCACTGTGGGAAGCTTTCTATAAACAAAAAGAGTTAAAACTGGAGGCAATGTAAGTAGGCATATCAACAATGCTGTGACAATAATTTAGCATAGATGCCTCCGTATCCGGAGCGAGAGCGTCCAGTTTTATGTCAAGGAATAATTTGAGGTGCAAAGAATTGATGTCGATCTTAGGATAAAGTATATTTGCGGGACCAAAGAGTTGCGGGGTACTTGGGAACAACCGACGCTAAGGCCAAAGGGCAGTGGGGTAAAATCGTTGAACACCAAGGGTCAAAACATATGAAGTAAGAAGCAAGCACGAGTAACGACAGGAAATTACGAGAGTACTATTTTGAGTCTCACTTGAGAAATACTTGGAATACATCCTTGCAAGATTGCTGAAGGGAAGCTGCAATGTGAGTTCGAATTTCTGTGTGAGGAAGATGCCAAGCAATTGACTACTCGAACCTCGAGAATGCACAACTGTTTGGTGAAGTGATGGGATGAAGGTTTTCAATTCACGGAGGCATCACTCCACTTGGGAGCTTCTTGGTTGGGACTGTTGACATTATTTTCATATCAAGACTCTGGTATTGTACATATCCCAGCGCCTCTAATGCATTCCGTCTAATCTTCATCCCAGTTCTACAGCACGTTAGCGAAATCCGGTTCACTCAAGGTTGAAAACTTACTGGATTGGGTCCTGGAGGTTTGGGACCGCCAGCTTGTCGGGCAACGATGATCTGATCAACGGAAAGGACAGTTCGAGCAGCCTCGGTCGCAAGCTTGATTGCCCAACTCTTAGATATCATAAGATCTAAGATTCCCTCGTCCTTCGCATCAAGAGTTCCGGTATTGTCCTCATTCTAGAGATGTTAGTCATTATGTTTAGCTTTCGGTTTGAATCTCGTACCTCGATGTCAACACCGGTAGTCCAGTCATCATGCTTGTGGTGAGCAGTGTAGAGTCTGCTCAACACCTCAGTAGCATCGATGCCGGCACTCTCTGCCAAAGTTCTTGGGATAACCTCAAAAGCCTCTCCAAACTTTCGGATTGAGTATTGTGCAAGTCCGGGAGTTCTGTCGCCAAAGGCTTGTATCCTCTCCACCAATTGCATCTCTGTGGCTCCAGCACCAGGCACCAATCGAGGATCTCTTGTGATTGCCTTAACAACGTTCACTCCATCATCAACAGCTCGCTCAATATCGTCCAGGTGATTTTGTGTAGCGCCTCGAAGGACAAGTGTGGCCGTTCTTGTTTGCTCGTCCTCTTGTCGGAAGACTGTGACCCGGTCGCCTCCAATTTCCAAAGTCTCAACAATATCAACGCTTCCCATCTCATCAGGCATCGGAGCTCCTAGTCTGGCTAATGGTGTCGCGCCCACAACTCTGCATAATCTCCGAAGCTCGAATTTACTGAGGATGCGGATAACTAGAATACCAAAACGGTTGAGGTAGTGCATGGCGAGCTCACCGACCGTTGAACCAGCTACTACAACCCTTAGACCCGAATCGTACAACTCCTTGATATGTGTCTCCAGCTGATTCTCTTCTCCCTTCGTGAAGTCTAGCATCTCCTTTGCGTTGTGAAGCAGGACTGTACCCTTCGTCTCGGTTTGGCTGATATCGATTGGACATGAGTATACACCGACCTTTGCTCTTGTTGCCTTCTTGACAGATCCGTCGGGTTCTCTGCCGAAGACCATGCCCTTCACTACTCTGCTCTGATCCAGACTACCACCCATGATCTTGACCACACGAATGTTGTCGACGTTAAAGTTCACCGGGTTCTTTGGAAGAACTGCAAGAACAGCTTCAGCGACCATATCAGCCAGGATGTCCTCGTTGCCGCTTTGCTTGCTTGCAATAACCGTGCGAATGGCTTTGCTGAGTTCTGTCTGCGATCGAATATCTTCCACCTTGTCAACAACTAAACGCTCGAGCTCTTCCAGAGCAAACTTTTGTGCTAACTCGTAGCCTCGAATAATATCACTTGTCTTCAAGCCCATCCGTAAGAGATCCTCCGCTTTCTTCAACAACTCTCCAGCTAGGACGATGACTAAATTTGTTGCATCTCCCATCTCTGCCTCCTGCTGTTGACTTGCCATAACCAGTAATTTTGCTGCTGGGTGTACAACGTCGAGCTCGCGGAGGATAGTGGCGGCATCGGAAGTTAAAATCATCTTTTGCAAATGGTTGATTACGATCTTATTGCGTCCATAGGGTCCGAGAGAGGTTTGGACCGTTGAAGCAATCGTACGGCAGGCATCGATATTTCGTAGAACAGCTCCATCTTCAGAATCGTAGCTATAGTAAATCAGTATTTGGGTTTGACTTGACGAGGAAAGAAATTAGGAACGTACTTATTGTATCCTTGCTTGAAGAGTCCAGCATTTGGTGCATTTGGGATATTGAGAGACATCTTGGTAGTTTGTGAAAGAATCAAGCTGTTCAGAAATACAGCTGCTCGAAACTTCTCTTTGAAGTCGCGTCTTTCAAAATTTCAGAAAGCACGCGCCTAAACTTTCAGAGCCTGGTAGTTGAGGCACAAATATGGATACTGACGGAAAATAGTATGGCCGTTCCGTGTGATCCGTGCACGAAATGGGGACAGCCTCGCACAATGAGCTTCATGCTCTCACATCAACCATCCCTAGCCACCGTTCGCATCCCCGACTTTGAACCAGCTCAAAATCTTTGTTCTTGTAGCTCTAGCGCAGCTAGTGTGCGGACAATGGCGCCGCCTACTGGTAAGTTACTATTTCATTATAAAATCACTCCTTCCGCGACCAACGACTGGATATCTTCTCCCACGATCTCTTCACGATCAGAATTCTCAACCACGTCGAAATGAGTGGCCAACATCCCCTACCGTGGCCTCTACCGGATGACAACCTTTCCAGCTCTGCCGGTCAGGACTTGCCATCTACTGAGCTTCGCGCCGGACCCTCTACCCAGCAAGATGCCGCACGTCCACTTCTAGCCTCATACCCTCCTGGATACTATTATGCTGCTGTTCAATTCCAATATGCTCGTCTCTCCAGCGTAACTCCACCCTACAGCAACGCAAGCTACCCGTACCCAGTTCCGTGGTCGGCAGCCTACCCCAATGGATTCAGCGCCCCAAAATATATCTCGCCATACGCAGAATCTGTCCAACCTGCTGCTCCTGATTCAGACCTGCCTACGACAGTCCCTGCGTCTTCAATCCCGTCGGATAGTTCTACCTCTTCTCACAGCCCGCTAACGAAGACTACAGGAGTAATCCCACCCGAGCTGCCCCCTTCCGTCGAGGAAGCTTATCGCAAGAAATGTATCGAGCTGAAGCAGCGCTTGAACGAGGTGGAGGAAGGCAATGATGCTGCACGCCAACGAATATCTCGCATCGGCCGTTCTGTCCAGAAGCTGCGACTTGAGCGTGCCTTTCTACTTGAGCAATTGGCAAAGCGGACGAGCACCAACGTGGAAGATTCTGAAGGAAGCCCAAGCCCTCCCCCAACTGTACGCTCTCCCCTTGAAATGCCGTATCAGCTGTTGATCATTATAGACGAGCTAACCTAAGTGTCAATAGCCCAAGGAGAAGCCACTGCGCACCAAGCGTGGTCACCGCAAGCCAGACTTCTTGACAACTGATCTTGGAGATGGTCGTCCCGGCAGTACTTTCATACAACAAGGTCCTGTCACTCTATCGCCATCCTCAGATGCCTTCTCGCACACCCACACCCATCCTGATCCCCTCCGCAACTCTACCCCGCAGGCCCAATCACAACCCCCTAAACGTCAGCTTCCTAGCAATGGAACTCACGCACCAACTGCCCATTCAACATCCACACCATCTCAATCTCGCCGTCCAAAGAGTCCATTCGATTTGTACTGCAACGAGACCAAGCCAAGCTTGGTTGCTAAGACAAAGGAAGATCCTACCTATGATGTAGAATCTGCTTTGGCCAGGGGATGGAGCAGTCTGGATGGCGACAAGAAGGACGAATACACACGAAAATTCGAGCAGATGAAGCGAGGGGAAGAGTTTGAGAAGGAGGGCGGCCCTAGCGCAGCCCATCCAGCAACTTTTGACGAGGCAGATGAGGATATCGAGATGGGCGAAGATGCTGCGACTCCCGGCGGTGCTGATGCTGGAGGTTTTACGGCCGTCAATCGAGCATAAATGTGTTGCGAATCATCTCCTGCTGCTTTTTCATATGGCGTTTCATTGGGAAGGACTTGTAATAACAGAACTGGTAAATCTTTGCAAGGCGTTAGATTGAGAAAAGTTGTGGCAATGGATACGGCTAGGGACGGAAATGACAGGAATGGACCCTTGGTCATCGGATCACTTCGATTGAATGTGCTGTACTATAGACTACATAATTGGCTGAAGATACGGACGCGCAAATGGCTATTTGCAAGCTTCTGTATTCTAACAGCTAAATAAGTAAGACATGGATTACGAACAAATCTTCTTTCCCGTCTTCGCCGTCCTCTTCTACGTGATGAAATGCTGCCTGTTTTTTTCTGGGCAGCGAGCCTGGAGCGTCTCTAGTGCTTCATGTACAGATCTTGTTGCTTGTACTCCAAACTCCCACGCTTGACAAAGTTCGTCTGAAGAATCCAAAGGCCGTTCAATCAACTCCGGCATACAAGTCAACCACGATATTTACAGCAGCGACCAGAATCTCGGCTGCAATTAGTACAATAACTGTCACCAAATCAGCATTTGAACAGCCTTCTTAAAAGTCAGGTGTAACTTACCAATCCACTCCAACTTCTCTCCATGTCCATGGCTCAGCTGATCTTTCAGCACAGCCAACAGATCCGCAATAACATCTAATCTCTCGGTCAAGAGATTGACTCTCTGATCCATTTCTAGATACTTCCTTACAGCTTCGTAAACGGGCTCTAGTTGCGGTTCTACCCAGAAGAGCTCCGGTGTGTCGAGGACGGAACCGTTGAGGTGGATGTTGATGCGTAGAATAAAGAGCTCGCCGATTTGCATGTTGATTTCTTTGGATGAGAGGGCGATTTTCCCGGTTAAGGCAATCTGGGTGGGGATGTCTTTACAGGTTTCGATTGTGTTGTCGACTAGTTCTTCGAAGAGAGATGTCTGGGTTTTGAGTTAGTATTCAGTTCAAGGTTCAGAAAAGTTTGGGGAGTGAGGATCACCTTGACACTTTGGGCTAGAGCATGTGAGATTGCTAACTTTGTCATGTAGTTACCCTTCTCTCGCAAAGTGATGAAGTCGTTGTATATCCGTGCTTGATACTCCCTCGTATAGTAGAAGTTGAAGCACTCAGTCTCCACATCATCGGGAGCCAATTTCTCGCTCTCGAACTTGGCGATCTCTTTCAAGAATCGCTGTTCATGTTGTAATGACATTCCCCAGATGACCACCACTCCATAATCGAAGAGGAATACTTCCGGTGTATGTACCTGAGTGTCGAAATCCAGATTACTTTCCGTAGCAATATTCTCGTCTTGAATCTGCCTCTGAACAGCCTCGGAATGCATCTGATTCTCCCCATTGCCTAGACTCGTGTCCCCACCCTCTGTATGGAGGTCGATGAGATCTTCTCTCCTATGCTTATTGTTGTCTTCAACCTCAATAGCACTATCCGAATGCCTCCTCTCGCTCATCTGTGCCGGCAGCGACTGCACTTCCATCACCCTCTCCGAAGGCGCCGATAAATTCATCCCGTAGTTGTAAGGAGTGTATAT
The DNA here is from genome assembly GCF_001500285.1 of Mollisia scopiformis. NCBI lineage: Eukaryota > Fungi > Ascomycota > Leotiomycetes > Helotiales > Mollisiaceae > Mollisia > Mollisia scopiformis. The sequence continues at coordinate 721,936 of NW_017263588.1, forward strand.
ACACTCATCAAATAACTTCGGATTCGCACCTTTCGTCTTCCCTCTTCCTTTTAAGAACCGCATCAGATTGTCCATCTGGTATTTATTCGCTGTACAATATGCCGTTACTCTGGGTAATCGGTCACGATCCGCCTTCCCAAGTCTCGCAGCATCACGACGTGCTGTAGGATCCTTAATCCGCGTGTACTGTGAGTAGACATCTCGTCCACTCTCTTCATCTGGTCCATCTTCGCCAAAATCTGGGTTTGGGAGAAGCTTGAGCTTCTGAGCATTCTTCGTCGTTCTCTGGGGTCCAATTTTAGGTACTGGGCCGCTGGGTAGGGGCATAAGAGGGGACCCGGAGCTATTTCTTCGTCGCAGACGGCTGTTCAACGCGGAAAGCATGGGAGGGTTTGACGACGGGGAATTGGACGGTAGCGCAGCATTGAGTGCACTTTGTGCTGGTCGCAGAGATTGGCTCGAGGCATTGTCGATCGATATTATGGCTGGATTGGGATTGAAGGTTACATTTCGTGCTCCCTTCTTCGCCGTGTCAAGAGAAGAGGTGGTTCGAGATGGAAGAAGAGGGGAGGTTTCCGTCGTACTTGTGCTTGTGGATGCCATTGTCGTACCGATGAAAGGATCTCTGGATCCAAGGTTATGATACTGGTTATCGTGAGGCCATGAGGGTATTGATGTCCAAGGGCCGCCAAAAAATTCTTAGAATGTAAATGTCTCAGCAGACTGCAGCTCAATTGTTGGATGACGTCCTTTGCAGCCCGACGAACGTTTTTGTGGACCGTGCCCAAAACATTTCAGTCAAAATTTTTGAGTTTCAGGAACGACTTTTCTTAAACCTCTGATTTGCTTTTAGATGTCTTAGTGCTCAGAACTTACGATCTTCACAATTGATCAAACTATTTCTTTTCCCCAGTCTTCTATTCGATTAAGTTGCTTGTCACGTGTTTTCATTTGGAATGCTTTCTATTGCAAGGGGACCATGGTTCTCATTTCCTATTCTTGTTGTGTTTAAGCAGGCAAACTATTCTCCTTCATTACGTTACTCATTATAAGGGTTTCCGGCCCCAGACTGAAAGCATAGGAGAATCTACTCCGGTTTCAATCAGCTCCTTCTCACATCTTTCACCCATCGAGTCTAGCTCTGCTTCCGTGAATCCCTTTATGCCCATTTCTGCTTCGAGGTCAGCTTGTTCTTTTCGATGTCAAAATTAACGCTTACTCTTTCCAGCAAAGCACAGAGCTTTCGTGCTGGTGGTCAGACTCCAGATTCCCAACTTTGCAATCTCTGGATCTGGATTTGACTTCCCGAAAGCAACATGAATGGTCTTCTCCTCGACATTTTCAAGACCAGCTTCGATCATCCATTGCTTCATCTTCGTGGCAAAGTCCCACTGTCCTCCGCTTGCTTCGAATACAGCTCTGATGATTCTCCCGAGTTCTCCGCCCATTCCTGGAAGCTGTTGCTCACCGGCTAAGTCCATCTCATCCAGCTGTATCCATCCACCTGGCTTCACTAGTTCGATCATATGCTTGACAGCTTTCTCCGGGCCAAACGGACCACACCCGCCTAGTACAAGCCGCTGATGAACAAAGTCGAAGCTGTTGGCCCAGTCAGCTGGCCAGGGCTTCGTTATATCTTGTGCTTGGTGCATGATCTGTCCAGGCGGATCAGATGGGAAGAGATTTGGATTGAAATCTGTGCCAATCAGGGAATGAGGTGAAGCTATCAATGGCTGAACCTCTCTCAACCAGAGTCCTACATTCCAGTTAGTATCTAGGAGGAAACTTATGCGACGCTTCTAACCATCTGCACAACCCGAGTCTAGAATACGAAGTCCTGGCTTGGAAAGGTCGATTGGTGCGAGTATCAGCTTTTCATAACACGATTTCATAATTTTGTGCTGTGCCGTCAAACGTTCAATCTCCTTGTCGTCCGGCCCAAGGTCAATTCTTTTTTCTACAGCTGCCATGTTGCAACTGTGTGTTGTTTTCTGGCAAACCCTTCGATTAATTGACACAATTCAAAATTGCTGAGGAGCAAAACTCATCTGCTTTATACACATCGACATCTCCTCTTTGTTCCAGCCGCAGCCTTGCATAATACAGTATTTTACAGCTTGGGCTTGATACACTATGTCTCCGAGAGTACTGGTGATTGGAGGATTGATGCGACGTCAGCGCTAGCCGGTGACTTAAAATTCAAGCCATTGGTTATCAACTCAAACACTTCAGCATCTGAACGTGTGAAGGGCCCTTGACGCTCTGCCAATCAGAAATGTTACAGTCTATGAGGGGAGCTAAGATCTCACAGTTTAGCGAATCACCGAAGAGTACTCGGATGCAGGTCCCAGTCCCAGGACAAGTAAGCTTAATCAAGGGAGGCACTGCATGTCATCTTGGACGAGCAAGGGACACCGCATATTAACCGTGCCTTCAAGACCGTACTTCCCTTCATTTCAATTGCGTAGCTACGAGAGGAGAGCTCGAATTCTATGCAGTGGCTGATGGTTTGTATGCCTAGACTTTTTTTGTTCTTACGGCTATTTCTTCATTCCCTTGCTATCTCACATTCTCTCTGATGTACCATGTGCATAAATCCGCAGAGTTTATACCTCTGTTAATAGTGCTTTGAAATTATCGCAAAGACTCTGAGCATATCTACATATTGCATCTATGGAAATCGTCGATTCTTCGCTCTCTTTTCTCTCCTACACTGGCCTTCATAGTACAGTGTAACATTATCATGCGACTTCGTACTTGATAATCTCAAACACGTTCTTAAAACTATTGGTGTTCGTGCTCTAGATTTTGGTTGATATTCCGTCTAGCCAAGTAGCAATCCGGACATGTAGGTGTCTTTTCCGCGCTCTTGAACATATTTGAGTTTTCCTGCATCAATTCCAGGTCATAACACTCCTTCATCTTGAAGGCATAACTTAAATTACATCTCTGAAGCGATGCCAAGTCACTCGCGAACCATCCCGTGGCATGTCAGCACGGCTTTTAATAGGCCCGGCTATTCACCAGACCTCCGAATCTCTGCATATCTCTGATTTATCTTCAAAACAGCAGAGAACAACATCAATGATGCAAAATGTTCCGGCGTCGAAACAAACCTGCAGTCCAAGAAACTATTGCCGAAACGACAAATCATGAAGGAAGACTCATTCGCAAAGCAGGTCAGTCTCACGTGCCGTCAAAAATACCACCTTAACACCTCTCAGATCCCCTAGCCGTCCTCCCTCACCTCTTCCACGAATTAGGAATCCAATCCAACTTACTCGTCTCCGCTACATACATTCATCCCACTATCCATCTTATGCCTTCTCTCGTCTATCACTCTCTTGCAAGTGTCATCTCACAGCACCCAGCTCTTTCCATCATCGGCGTGACCCGTCCCTCGACCAAAACTCCTGGCCATCACCGAATCTGGGATGCTCACCTCCCCATTATCCAACTCAAAGATTGCGTCGAGTTTCTTGATTTAGATTTCGATGGGGATGGCCAACTAGCTCAAACTCTTGAAGAAACTCATAATTTCTGGTTTAGCACGAGTGACAAAACCAAGCCCCTATGGAAGATACTTGTTTTGAACGGGAAGACGGTGGTCTGGGTGTGTCACCACGGCATTGCGGATGGCTTGAGTGGGTATGCTTTTCATCGGAGCTTCTTGGAAGCTCTGAACTCTCCTCACGTCGTAGCAAAAGAGGACGATATCGAGAGTGTTATAACACCGAGGATCGACGCCGCAGCTCTTCCGTCTCCTTTAGAAGATTTCGAGGAGAATTTGTCCTGGTTACACGTTATAAAGACGTTCCTCTTCTGGGTGTTACTCCGATTCTTCGTCCCGTCACAATACTTCCTATTCTCAGACGCCGTCGTATCTCCACGATTCCCAACAGTCAGCAATCCGTTCCCCGCATCCGAAAAGACGATAACGAAAGTTGCCATCCTCCGCATCGATAGTGAAGTAATGCAGAAATGCCTGGAAGCATGTCGACTCCATCAAACCAGCTTCACGGCGCTGCTACACACACTCATCCAAATCACCCTAGCAGTCGACGAATATCCCAACGCAAGATTAGGATTTTCGAGACTGGCAGTTAGTGTCAGGAATCTCCTAAAGAACGACAGACGAATCGGCAAAGATGTCATAACGGACGCAGTCAGCGTATACTATGGCTTCCACTTCCTCTCCTCTTACCGGGACGCTGGCACTCTTCCCATGATCCACAAATCAAAGATCCCATTACAAAAAGGCAAGGCATGGAAGCTGGCGAAGAAATATAAAGACGACTTGAATGCAGCGATGTATACGAAAAAGTCTGTAGCTCAGGAATTCCTCAGTGCTAAGTTGTTGGGAGAGGATAATGAGGATTTTGGGAAGTTCTTTGGGTTGGGGCTTTATCAGAATAATTCTTTTTTGATTTCGAATTTGGGAGTGTTTGAGCCGAAAGGAAATTCGGGTGGGAGTGAGGATGGCGGGAACAGCGGAGAAAGCGCAAATCGCGCGAAGAGCGCAGAGAGCGGGATAGGCGGAGGCGGGTGGAAAGTGAGCGATGTGGCGTTTTCGGCTGGGGCTATTAGAGCAAATCTGGGTGACTTTGGGATAGTGTTTAATGTTGCCAGTGTCAAAGGTGGGGACTGTGTTGTTTGTGCGTGCTGGGAGGAAGGGGTGCTGAAGGAGGAGATGGTGAAGAGGGTTCTGAGAAGTGTTGGAGCGAAGATAAAGTTGATGGTAAGGTGAACGGACATGTTTTGGGGTGGTAGTAAGCTAAACTGCTTATTTGTCGAGGGGAGTTGCTTGATTATGAAGCAGATGGAGGATATAATCCGCTGACGGTCATCATGTGAGCCAAGGTTGCAGACTTTTGAAAGTTTGTTTGCAGGTCTCAACTTTTGAGCTTGTCGATATCATCAAGTTGGAGGATCGAGCAGAAAGCGGTCACTAATGCAAACAAATTAAGGGATTCTAGGGTTTTGTGTGATATATAGCTTGCATTGACCCATATTATAAACAAGCAACTATGAAAACCCAAACTTCAAATCATTCCCTCTATGGCTTGACCTCCGCAATAGTAAATTCGACATCGCCATCCAAGTTCAAGTTGATGCTATCAATATCGTCGACACTGACCTCTCTGGGAACAACACTCTCTGCTCTGCGTGCTTTGCGAGCAACTACCTCGAATCAGCATGTATAACTGAAAGAAGGAATCATGAAATCTGACCAGCATTATTTCCCAGCGATCTGATCTTAAGCAACGTAACAGTAGGCAAGCTTCCCTCCTCTCTCTTCGCCACCGCTCCAGGCTTGACAGTGATACCAACCCCAGATCCACCCTCACCAGTACCCAACTCGACAGTAGGGCCCTTGCTGAGTGCACCAGTGGCGAAGTTCAGAGCGGCGTTAAAACCCTGCAGATCTCGCTTCTCCTTCGCTACACCCGTATCAGCAAGTTCTGGTTCTCGAGGTTCGACGACCTTCTTGCCGATGCCAAAAACACCTGAGGGGAGAGTGGAAGGAGAAGGAGACGCACTGGGGGTAGCTTCTGTTGCGGCTTCGGAAGGAGTGATGATTGTAGAGCCTTCTGCAGTGCCGGCGCGAGTGACGCCTGTGTTGGCTGCGGCGGCTTCGGTTCCGGCAGAGGCGCCGGCAAGAGTATTGACTAGAGCTTCTGCAGATTCTGCTCCGCCAAATGATATTTCACCATCACCGACCACCAAGGCAGGAGAGTATGCTCCCAGGTTGATGTTCAAAGGGACGGCAGTAACGGCAGTGGCGGCCAAGAGAGCCATGAGAGCTGAGTAATGCATGGTGATAAGATTGATGTTGCTTGCGCTAATATTGTCGAGAGTTCGTTGAATGGTATGTGATAGTTGAGATGGGATTACGAATTAACTGAAAGCGGGTGAAAGGAAGACTTGCTTCTGGTGTGTTTGTGAAATGAATGTGAGCGCAGCTGGGGAAGAAATGGAGAGAAGTGGACTGATGGGTATACTTATAGCAGGTCCAAGTGAATACCGAGCTTTTTCGTGGACAGTGTCCCCCAGTCTGCACGTTCCAAATTTACCTGACTCGTCCGCAAATAGAAGAACTCAAAGAAAATCAGATATACTTTCGCCACCAGTCATATTAGAACCGAAACGCCAATCATAGGGGTTCACCGCTTGGAAGTGGAAGACCACGTAGAAATGTCATGGCATAAGGAGTCCAGACTGCGGGTATGGTAGAGTTTACTAGGTGCCAAGGGTGCCGAGAACGATGTCAAAGCTGCAAGAATGTCTGAAGTCACTTGAAACGTCGAAGACCGGCAGTCCAAGAGATGTTTGCGACACTTGGCGACCTCGGCAGTGGTCTCAAAAGTACAGACGGTTTGGCATGAGCTGTCAACACCGCTTGGTGTTGTCTGGTGAGCTTGTCGTCAAGAGTTCGGATGCAACGTGAGCTTGTTATCTCCCAAGATTGACGAAGGGAATGTTTGAAGATACCGGATTTGTGGATGTATGAGGAGAAGGATCCAAAGATAGAGATGGTCGTCGTGAGAAAATATGGGGATGAGGTGGTCCATGCATCTCGCACGTGATCGTACATGCCCCTATTGGGACATTGCCGCGCTCAATGTAACCTCACCACTCACTAACACTGCTAAGGACGCTAAGACGGAATCACAAAGATGTTAGGCTACATTGCTGCTTTGCCTCTCCTTTACATGTTTGTGTATCTGCCAATATCCAATTCATACTTCGGCACTTCTCCAAGACCTCAGGCGCAACATGTTGCGATTCTCAACAGCTCCTTGATCGCCGACGACGTACCTCTTTCATGTCCTTCCCACAGCTACAATACACATATCCTCTCACAAGAGCCGCTTGTCATCTATATTGAAAACTTTCTAAGTCCAGACGAGTCGAAGCACTTAATAGATATAAGGTATATTCAGAGATTTCTCGTCCCGGCCTTTCCGCTCCACAAATATACACGTGATTGATACCATAACAGCGAGGATAAATTTGCTCCATCGACCGTTTCCGCTGGAGCTGAGACATCTATTCAGAAAGACATTCGATTCTCAGAAGTTGCTCTCATTGACCGTGATGATGTCGTCCGCTGTGTTGAGCATCGGGCTCGAGACTTCCAGGGATGGAGACCAGATATCCACATTGAACGGCTGAGAACGCAAAGATATGGTATAGGAGGTCACTATAACCACCAGTACGTGAAAATATGCCATTGTTTTGTATTCATTGTAGGAGCCGAGTTCTTTGGGAGTCTCGTCGGGAGCCATTCGTCAGAGAAGACTCGTGTCAACGCTTCGGATGCTTCGGCTCCTGGGTCTTTGTCAAAAGCGTATACTGAATTGTCTATAGTTATGACTGGAGCGGCGCCAGTAGAGAAGCCGATCGAGTCAGTACGTTCATGGTCTATGTTAACGCTAAGTACGTCAGTCTTTGCCCTTTGTTGTGAATCATTTTAAGAGCCAGTCTCTGCGGGACCATCCCCAAGAGCTACTCACTAAAGAGGATTTGTTTAAACACCTCTGAGGAGTTACTTCACTGTTATATCGCTGCCGAAGAGTATACTTATTTGTCGATAGATGTGAAGGAGGTGGGACGGAGTTTCCAAGGCTTGCTATGCCGGATATTAGTAGAGGGAGATGGTGTGAGTTTCTTGAATGCGAGGATACTAGAGATGAGACGAAAGATATAGAGAAGACGAAGATGGGCATTACCTTCAAACCTATCTCTGGCAATGCTGTGTACTGGGAGAATTTAGGACCAGATGGCCGAGGATATGAAGAGACATGGCATGCTGGATTACCTGTCAGGTCAGGCTCCAAGATCGGGTTGAATATCTGGAGTTGGGGACCGGTTCGAAGGCGCTAGTGTAATCAATGATTCGAAATTAAGTAAACTTGCTCGGATCAACATCAACCAACAACGAACGCTGCACAAAGAAAGATCCCCAATCATCGCTTTGTGAGCGCGTCACTAGCCTGGGGCTATCACTTTCTTACCCAACGATTTTCTTCTCAAGTTCGATAAATTCACAAGCTTGTGCTAGGACTATCACTTTCTTACCCGAAGATTTCCCTCTCAAGTTCGATAATCCACAAGCTGACTTACCCAACGATACTCCTTTCAAGTTTGATAGATCCACGAGCTTGTGCTTTCTTCAGACAGGGAACTTGCGACGATGCCTCCTCCAGAGTCCGACAATAACGTTACGCCATGTTCGTCTCGCGCCCGACCACTATCAAGCCCCCCTATCCTACCTTTGTTGAGCTTCCAATCGCCTGACATAACCGAACTTGAGTGTCCGTCCCCATCTCCGATCACTTGGCAGTCAGAAAAAACGCCAGCAGAGTTGTACAGCTGTGAACCGGAGAAAGTACGGAAGAGTGTTGGATTTCTGGAGCCACTAAGTACGCCATCAGAATATACCGCACAAGGAGAGGGCCTTAAAGCTCCTACTTCTCTGGAACCTTCAAACTCTCCCGCGTCATTGAGAAAGTCGATTCTAAAGCATTCAGACCAGACTTTCTCCCCACCAAAAGCCAGTCGTCTGGAAGAAGTTGAAGGATATTACCTAAGTCAGGCTATGCCAAAGCGGGCAAAAGGCCCAGAATATGTGTACGGGTCATACCAGAAGCAACCCAGGCCAGACACTCTTCCCAAGCCGAACAAGAAGAGAGCACTTCGATTGCCAACTCGCCTTGGCTCCCCTCCTCGCCGAAAGTTCTCCTTTGACGACGAAGATCTTGCTACGTTCGTTGACGACTCTTTCGAAGATGCCATGACGACGGAGATTGAGCACAATGATATCAATGAACCAGCTGCCAAGAGACCGACCCAGAACGACCGTCATTCATCCGGTGCGTTCATTGAATACTACGATTTGTTTGTCAGAGCCGAGCAAGATCCTACCGTAATCTACAACATCCGAACCAAGAAGTTCAGGGCAGAGAAGAGAAGCTCGTTGACGAAGAACGGAAACGGAGAGGAAGTGGAGACAACATCTCAATCGTTGACCATGAGTGTTGACAATCCACCCCTCTTGTGCGACGGAAGGATGACCATTGTCCAGCTACCAAAGTCTGGGGACACGGTCACTGTTCGTTGGAGAAACCTCGACAAGTTTGATCACGAAGTTCGTCTGAGGGAGAGGCAGGTGGAATTACCAACGTGGGTATTGACGGGCAGAAGATTGCGGAAGATTGCGGATATGTTTGTTGAGAGGGCCTGAGTGGATTCAGTGGATTGTAGCTATAGAATGTGCGTTGTTTACGACCGAGAATGGATGGAAAGTAGACTCAATTGGTGTTAAGGTCTGGAGATGGAGAGACATACGCCTTGATACAGAGGAAACACTGATCTCGACAAGCTTTTACGACCTGTCGATAAGACATCAGAGTCACAAAGGCCAAAGGTCGAATATAACAATGAAAAAGCTCACGACAGAGAGATATTGCAAGAGTGGTGGTGGTTATTCACACCACTCAGCTAAATGATGTAAACTATAACTGAATATTTTCCCACTCTCTCCTTCTCCCCTTCCCAAACACCCACAACGATCCTCCAACCCGCCCCAGCTGACAGCTGTCATCGAATGTCCACGAGCTCCTACCTCCTACCGCTCGACTGCTCTCGAGAGGACTACGACCCTCACGATCCTCTCTAAGCCGTTTATCACTGGCAATCCGATAGATTCTCCTACAAACGTCACTCCAAGATCGATAAGAACGCGTACCCGGTCTGTGCCCTGAAATGGGCAAAAGAGATTCGATTGACGCCAAGATGGGGCGAGGCATATGAGAGGACTAGGCTGGAGAGACTACCATATAAAGTGAGGGCTGGAAGGTTGATCGGAAAGTTCGAATACGTTTGGGTGGAGAATAATTATCGCTAATGGAGACTGAGGCCTATAGGCTCAGTGTGGTTGCAGGGATATACATCAACAGTCGGGACAGGCGTCTGAATGGGTCCTCATAAGGCTTCGCTTGAGTCAAACCCTGTCGAGGGCTATGAGTCCTGTGGTTTCGAAACATTCGTATAAAGTGTTGGTCATGCGCTTCCCTTTCTCATTCTTCAATCTACTTACAAAGTGCCGAATCAAGGAAGCCTACATCCTTATCCTCCATCGATACCATGGGAACCAGACAGTCAAAAGTCAAGAAGTTCGAACCAAGAATCGATGACCCAGCAGTCGTTCTCGACACTCGCTCTCAATGCGGGTATAAATACAGCCTTGCACCTGCCGCGACGGCTACGAGCATAGACTACCACTCCGGGATCCCCATCTACAATAGTGGTCTGCTGTATGCGGTACTTAAGGCTGGCAACTCCCCGGAACACATCGTTGATTGTAAATTACCCCCCTGGGTTATCAAGGGAAGAAATCAGGGAAAGTTCACGCAAATTTACGTCAAGATACCGGTATAGCATTCTCTAGCTTGGGTGGATTGGCTCTTGGAGTGATTGTTTCTATTGGAATTCGCGGATGGTCTCAGTGCTGGTATTGGGATACAAAGAACTTGTACATTAGTTTGGAGAGATCATAAAGTATGAGAGCTTGCATAGGTACCCACCTTGTTCATAGTGCAAATTCCAAGCGAGTTAGCCGAGCACCGCTGCTTCAAGCCCCTAAACTTTACGTAAAAGCAGCGGTATTTTCTTTCACCATTACTTGCGCCAACAATATTCACCCTATATGGCGGTCTCGCGCAATGCTAGGCTTGCTACCTTCAACGGAAGTTTTGAGTCACGAATAGTCCTTACGAGTATACTTGTTGGCGGAAGATGCTGCGTTGTAGTCCGCGGAACTGGACTATAGAATTTTCTTGCCAGGAGTCATAAAGATATCTTTAATTTGCTCGACCAGTCCAAAAATCGCCAGTGATTATACTCTGTGACACATCTGCTACCAATACTTGCCATTCATATCTCAACTTCCCCAGCTCCAATCAATTACAGATCTAATCATGATTCAAGACAATGATCGAAGTCATGCTGTTCCCTGCTGTGAATCCAGCAGCCCGTCTTCCGAAGATATCATGTGGACCGTCATCCTAAACTCCAAAGTTGCGCTGTCCATTCCCGTCTCTACTTCAAGCTTTGAACATCTTCATATTGACAAACTTTGAAGCCACTCCTTTGTCCGCCCCACTGTCCGCGATTCTCGATACTTCAACAAACAACGCCAATATCTCCTCAAAAGTCGGAACTCGCCGGAAGAAGATATGCTACCAGATGGAGTCCTACTGATCGACCCAAAATCAACCGCGAATCCTACAATCTACCTCCATCTCGCTCGCGCAAACGATCGTGGGTGCTGTGGCCTGGGAAATCCAGACTGTCCACGTCGTGCGAATCTCGATCAGGAAGTCAATGATACTCTTGCCGTTATGGGAGGAGATTTGATGCAATTACCTGATTGGGTCATTGCTGGATGGAGGGCCGGATACTACAAACTGTTATTTGTGAAGCTCTGAGAACAGAGATTTGGTGAGGCTTTTTCTGGTCTTGGAGAGTATAAGGAGTCTGATGTATGTCTTGGGAGTATGTTCTTTTGTGCTCTCTTATGATTGGAAGTGAGGACTAACATCTGGGTCATAGGAGAGCACAAACTGTATTGATAGTGTCACATAATGTTCCGGCTTTATGGTATCAATGAGCTGCTCTGAAGTCTATTGGGTATATGGAGATCGCGCGTGCTTGAATCAATATGCATGTACATTACAAATTTCGTGATTGTGCTAGGCAGCAAGCATAATGAAGATTGTCTGAGCAAAGAGAAGCTATGACGAGATCTGAATCATCGATATGCTCCTTACGGTGACCTGATAATACCAGTATGATTCATGGAGACAGTACTGTCCATGTCGGAAATTGCCTTATAAAGGCTCCTCGATGTCCCTCTAACCTCCTGCATCAACCTACCATCAACCTACCATCAACTCAAGACACTCTCACTCACAAGTCAACAACATCGAATCTGAAAGAGCTTCACACACTGTGTTGAAAAAGCTCTTACACTTTTTACACGTGTTAAAGAAGCCATCGCAATCTAAAGACACAAGGTTCAACCCAAACAGTTCTCCAGATACACCAATCTTGATCTTCGATTTCGCTGGCAAGAGACAATTTTACGCGGCTATCTACGGAGATGTAATAAACAGAGAGGCAGACTATCCCTCCGGACCTCTTGGAGATTGGCCAGCATGTCTCCAACAGTTCAACAATTACCCTGGAGAAGACGAGGATGCGGTACGAACGATAGACTTCTGCCAGTACGAAGAAGTGAAGGCTTTTTTTAAGGAGACAAACCCTCGGATGATGTGGATAAAGATAATTCCAGACAAAAGTGACGAAGATCAGATTGGTCGGATATACTTGAAATATGCAGATTGTTAGTATGAATAGAGGACCATGCAGAGATAAGCCAGTGATTGTGTTAGTTAGCAAGCATAATAAAAAGTTTGCGAGTCAAGAGAAGCTATGTTGAGATCTGAATTATTTCTTTGCACAGAGTCACGTAGTAAATCCAATATGATTCAAAGAAGTAGTATTGTGCAGGGCACAAATTATCTATAAAACGCCCTTCAAAGTCTCTCTAACTTCCTCCATCCACCATCAACTCAAAACATTCTCACTCAAAAATCAACAACACCATATCTAGAAGAGCTTTTCCTTACTGCAAACTCAATGTTCCACCCAAGCACCCCACCGAGTACAAAAGTCTTGATCTATGACTTCGCCGGCACTAAACGATTTATTGGCGCCACAGTTGCAATAGTTAACGAAACGCCTCAAGACTACGATAAAATACCCCTTGGAGATAGAGCTAGATCTCTCAAACCATATCAATACTACCCTTGTGGATCAAGCATGGCTCAAGCCCAATCCATAAATCCCTGGATGTACCAAGAAGTCAGGAACTACATAACCAATGAGAATATCAAGGATGTGCTGATAAAGCGGACTCCATGGAGAAGGAGCTCGAGCATGGAGGATTGGAATTATTTACCATAGGCATAGTCCTGATTTGAGCGAATAAGTGCGGAGATGTTTGGGAAGTCAACGCTGGCATCGACGTTTTCCGAGTTATTGTTGGGAGCCTCCCGTTCATGATTCTCTACCCATGGCTGGCCCATGAATGCAAATGCTAAGTAGAAGATAATGCCCTCCTTTCGGAGACACCATTAGCCCAACTTTATCAATGATATCAACCCAAATCTCCAAATCCATGAAAGTGAATCCCACCAACCCAACCCAACCCAGCCTCGCCTCTCTCGTCGCCCACCAGCCCAAAACCCCTCGCTTACCACAACATCTACATAAAGTTAAATAAGCAAAATTCTAACATGACAAACACCAGAGAGGCTGTGTGGTAGAGTGGAGAAATAGTCATACTCCCTCACTACCCACTTTCGATGATCGAGTGTTCCCTTAGAGAGCTAGTCCGGCTCAATCTTGAGGATCTTCGGGTTCGCAGGGTGGGTCCGTGACGCCTGTTGAGCAATGACCTGAGGTGTTTTTTTGCCTTTTGGTTTAGTGGTTTTTATTTTTATAAACTGAGTTTTTGGTAGATGCTATCTTTTTTTGACATCACGATTTTCGGCGAAGTGGTTGTATTTTGCATCATTAGAGGTCTCAATTGGATCGTATTCGCATGTAACGAATACGATAGTTCAGAGAGATAATACTCGAAAAGGCATGATTCACGTGTAAAAATTTTTTGGAATACGAATCGAGCATTCTATTTCTCTGCTTGGTGCAAAATCCATACACCCCTTGGACTGTACCATCATCACAGAAATTGACCTCGCACCATGTCAATGCCACAATGATTCCATACCCTGACAATCCTATGTACAATAGAACAACACCCACGCTATGATCACCATAATAGTGTGAGTTTCTCACTTCCAATCCCAAAGATAACGCCGGTTTTTATGCAATGCTTCCGTGGTTCTGTGCCCCGCCCCGAGACCCAAGAACTAACGTCTGTATCGTATCATCATGCTGCATGCTGTTATGCAGCTGTGTAATTATATGTGAGGGTGAAGAGGATGAAGTCGGTGACGGTGAAGGCGTGGCGGAAAATAATAATAGTGTTTATGGAGCACAATGGCTCAAAACGTCGCTTCCCCAACACAACGGAGAAGTAGAACATGGAGCTTGAGAGTTGACTCAAGCGGTCATGCTGTTCTCGTAGTCCTCATCATCTTCTTCGATGCTCTCGATAGCTTCCTTAATCTGCTGACTCGCCTGTTTGACATGTTAGAAGAGTCTGGGAGGACGGCAATGAATGTGCATACCTTAGGATCTAAGTTCAAGGCAATGGTGAAATGATGTACAGCGAGTCCACGTTCTCTCATACTCTTGTATAATCTGCCGAGTAAGAAATGCACCATGGCTTCATCCGGAGCCATATCCTTCAGCACGGTGAGCTCACTCAAAGCGTGATCAAGCAAGCCTAAAGCCATCAGTGTTCTTGCTTTCTTAAATCTGGTCAAGGTAGACCGAGGCGCCAAGTCAGTGGCCTTCGTGAAGTAGAGGAGAGCTTGTCGAGCGTCCTTTTGCTTCTCGAGTACGGTACCAATACAACAAATCAGGACAGCGTTGGTAGGATTGATCCGCGAAGCGTTTTCGAAGTGGAAGAAGGCCTTGTCATAATTTCCAAGCTTCTCGTACACTCTACCAAGACCATACCAAGCATTGTAGTGCCGCTTGTCAGCAGTCATACCGGCTCGGTAAGCAACAAGTGCCTTGTCATACTCTTCATTGGCAACATGCTCGTGTCCTTGGAGTGTGAACGCGTAGGCGAACTTGGAGTCTAATTGAGTGGCACGTCTGAAAGAGCGTAAAGCTTGCTCGTGATCTCTGGCAAGTGACCATGAATTTCCAAGCGCGCACCAAGCTTGAGGAGACTGCCATGACGAGTCAATAAGCTCGTGAGCAAGGAATGCAAGATCAGTCTCGCGTTTGAGATGCCACAGGATAGTGGAATATATCTCCATATCCTCGAACCGAGTGGGTGCAAGTTGTCTGATCTTTTTGAAATACTTCTCAGCTTCTGCGTACGCTGCCTGCTCATAATAAGCACGACCCATCTGAGCCATCACCCAAGCAGTGTCTTGTTGTTGTTTAGGCAACTGATTATACAGTTGCAAAGCATCTGCGCACGCGAATTTTGACAATGCAAAATAGCCGCTGCCAAACGTTCTAAACAGATCAAGCAAGAATTTCAAGGCCACTTCCTGCTTCACAGAGTCTGGCTCCGACGATTTAGGAGGTTGTATGCTGGTGACCGTTCCATACCAAGAACGTGAGCTCGTCTCCTTTTGGTCAACGTCCATAGGCTCTTCGACGGGTTTCCTGTTCCCGCTAACTTGACGACCAACCGTTGAGGCACTTGAGCTTGGCCGCATGATCTTGGATATGGGCTGTCTAGTCTTCTTGAGTTCTCGCCCTGCTGGCAATCCGATGGTTGGACCGTTACTCGACGACTTCGTGCTTGTCGGCCTAATTTGATTGAAGAGTCTGACACTTCTCCGCTGAGGTGCACCTGGATCTTCTGAACTCTGTCTGGGCACGACCTGACCTGAAACTGTTCTTTTCCGGTCGCCTGTAGTATGTGACACACTGTTGGATCGGACAGCCTGTGCAGCTGCGGATTCGTCTACGTGCTCTTCATACGGGATGGCACGTGGCATTGGAAGTTTCTGTGAACGCTTCGAAGTTATACCGCGACTCATCTTGGGAGCGTCCACTGAGAAATCCATTCCAAGTCCTTGCAATGTTCGTGTTTTCCTTGTTGGTGCAGGAGGTGCTTCATTGGAGTATGCTAACACACCAGGATCTCGTCGATTCTGGGTCACATCGAGGATAGCGCTCGGTCCTGTTGGTGTTTCCATAGCTTCTGGTCCAATGCCTCCACCTCCAGCTGCTGGAAGATTTGTCAGACTCGGATTGCTCTCGTTAAGCTTCTGAGAAATTCCCAATGTTCCAAAAATCCCACCCGCAAAGCCTCGAGTTGACACGTTGTTGAATGGATCTGGAGTATCGCTGACGACTGAGGCGGGTCGGGTGCTGGGCCGAGTTCGTTCCTGATCTGGCATTGTTGAGATCGAGGCTACCGAGTCCTTCGAAGACTGTGACTCCAACTGATCTGGGTACCCTTGTTTTATAATCGCCTCCATCTCTGGGTTCATCTTAAAGATATTCTCGACCCGCATAGGAACTCCCATGTCGCAGAGACCTGTGAACGCGTCCCACATAAAAGGATTTAACTTCAGGGATTCCTCGAAACAACGTGTCGCCTTGAGCTTATCATCATATCCATAGTACAGCTTTCCCAGTAAACAGCTTGCAGCGGCAGCGTCAGGCAGCAGTTGTCTCGAGTTTGCTGTGTGCTTTCCAAAGTTATTCTTTGCCCCCCATAACGCTTTGGCTTTCTCCAGCGCCGTTATCCCATCTTTGTATCTGTGTAAGGCCAAGCAAGCTTGCGCAAAGACATAGGTACATCCGAGTTGAGATCCCCTTGACCCCGCGGTTTTCGAGTATTCGTAAGCTGAAGCATTATCGCCTAAGCGCAGGTGGCATAGAGAAAGGAGGTGAGCTGACTCCGAAGACCGCCTGTCGATAGCCTCTAGACGTTCAGCAAAGAAGAGAGCATTCTTCAGGAGATTGTTGTCGAGGTGGTAATAGACAAGCTGCCGTAGCTGGTTCACCACGCAGGTGTGGGTAGGCGCCATCTTGGTGTTTGCAAAAGAAGGACACAGGTTCGATTCGGGTATGGAGGTGCTACGAGGGTCTGGCCATGTAGCCGACAACTTGAGTTGCTCGGCGGTTGTGTATCGAGCTCGAGGCTGTTCCAGATCTAAGCGCTCCCTTGTCGTGTTATGTTCGCGGTGGGAAGTTTTCGTTGACAGCAAAATGACGATCTGCGAGCAGTCGCTATGAGTCGTGAGAGATCATTACAATTATTTCGTAGAGGGGGTCGTGGGAGGTAAAGGTAGATCGATGGCAAGGCGTGGTCGAGTACTCGCGAGAACAACAAGACCGTGGGCCCAGGATAACGAGAGGAAGAAGAGAATCCGCCACAATCCGCACGCCGAAAACAATGGCTGATGTCCGCAAAGACTGCAGATGTCAGAAGAAAGAGGTTGTATAATATTGAAGAGGTTGGCTATAGCAGCTCTATCAACAACGTTCCTGGTTCATATGTTCGCGATGTTGATGCAACCGGCGGCGGGTAGAATCATTGGCTGGGAGCGTTGAATTTGGCGTGGCAACAGACGCAACTTATGTCAGCAAAAGAGGCCCAAGCACGAATCGATTTTGGGTTCAGCCTCGCCAATTATTTTACATAGCCAAGTGAATTGAGGACGGCCAGTTAGAGGCTTCTATTTTGATAACCCTCGAATTCACCCATCGAAGTAGTCATTTCGTGTTGGTATTCAGAGATCATTTATTCACGATATTTTGCCCAGCTAGCCACCACTAGCCTCACTAGCGACCCTTCTTTCTGATTGTCAATTAAGCGCACACGACCACGTTTTCCTGATCCGCAAGCTCGTCATACCCCCTCTCTCCTGGTCTGCAGAGACAAATTGCGACAAGATGGCACAGAAGGCAAAGAAAGACCGTGCGAAAGCCAACATCTCGTCCCTCAATAATCTCCACATTGGCACGCTTGCGATAAACACCAGTTTCCTCCTCTTCAATCTGATCTTCAAGCGCCGCTCGTTGGTAGCATACCTGATCTTTTCGATACCTTGCGGCGTGGCAGAGTATATCCTCGAGACTACAGGAAGACCGAAGTATGATGCAAATACCAAGGCATTGAAGAGCGCAGGAGAAGATCTGGCTGCTCCAGGGTTGACGGAATATATGTTTGACATCATATGGGTCACTTGGTTGAGCCTGGTCTGTGTCATCCTCTTTGGCAATTGGGGATGGATCGTGTATAGCGTTGTACCGGTTTATGGGGCATATAAAGGATACGGATTACTTGGTCTGGCGAGGGGGATGATGGGTGGTGCTCAGCAAGGACAGATGCCCGATGAGCAAGCGGCTATGGCTGGAAATCGGAAGCAAAGGAGAGCTGCATGAGGCTATTTTGTAGTTCTAACCCATACACAGAAAGCACTAGTAATATAGTAAGGCATTTCTACAAGATCACTTCTCCTACTCCTTGTTCTCTGATCTATTTCTAATTATAATGCCTTGCCAGTCCAAAACTCCAAGTCTTCCTTTGAAGCATCTTTCACCAAAACGTGCACATGCTCTAAAGCTCTCACGCTTTGCAACGAAACCCAATTCTTGAACCATGTCACTCGACTCGAATCACCTAATCTTCTTGTAAACGCTTTTTCTACGAACTCTTCGATAATCTTCTTGCTAGCATCCGTGACATCCCCTCTTGTACTGTCTGTTTCAATGGGTGTCTTGGACCAGACGACGATATGCGTGATGTCTGGTGTAAGACCATACGGCCAGTCGTTGAGCAAGATCTTATAGTCTGAGGGGTCTTCAAATGGTATGGGAGAGTTGTAGGTGAAAGGTGGCGAGCCCCAAGGTAGACGGTGCTGGATGAGATACTTGGTCATGCTTCCGTACTGTGCTTTGATTTCCGAGGACCAAGCCATATAGCGGCGAAGATCTGATGGTTTTCTTTTGAGAGTCTCAAGCTTGTTGGTAGCTAGTACATTATTAGCAAGGTTAACTACTGCAAAGCACAACAAGGCTAAGATGGAAGAATGAAGACATATTCCAATCACGTGGAATGTAAAAATGCCCCTGCGAAGATGGGATGAGCAGCGCCGGTCTTTTGGAACCCGATCTCGGAGAGCAATACAATCATGGAGAATTTGAAATAATTTCGCAGAATAAAAAGACATATATTTACTGAAATAAAGCAGCACTCACCTATGATCACCTTCAACTCCTCCCAATCATGCAGATGGAATTCCTCATCTGTTTGTGATAATACCCATCTGTCCACATCGGTCAACGGAAAGGGGGCCTCTTCAGCGACCACCTTTCCCTTCTCAAGGGAAATTGTATTATTCCCCATCTTGATCGTGTAAAAAGTCCTTTAACAGTAGCGATATCTAATCAGGTATAATCGAGAACGTGTCAGCCAATGCATGTCAGTGCCGGACAGGGTTTCCCAAAAGGTTGAGAAATCCCCGACTCGGCTTAGACTCGGTGATTTCTGAATCCTCGGGACCCGATATTTTTAACATCCCCGGATTCTCTCAAATGTCCAGACATTGACGGACACCACCACTTCCTTCTGCTTGTCCGACGGCTTGTCTCAGATATCTGTCTTGATCTGACCCCAAGAGTTCTTGTCGCAGACTCAGGACAGCAAAATTCAATCTGAGAATCGCATCGAAAAATTCCCAACAATATCTCACAAGGTATCAAAATGTCGACTTCCGGAAGTCCTTTCCTTTCAAAGGAGTACATTAATGGTGTTTATATTCCATCTGGTCTCCTACTTGTTGGAACCTTCATTGTCAAGCAAGATTGGCTTCCATTTGCTGTGATTGTTGCACTGGCTTTGGGAGCGATCAAGATCTTCAGCGGCGGTATGTATTCGTTGCATTGGCGCAGGCTACCACATGCCTCCGAGAAGTCGACTAATAAATTCTGTAGGAGCTAAGCCAGTCCTAAAACCTGATGTCTTCCAAGACTTCGAACTGAGCGAGAAAACAATTATCTCGCACAATGTAGCAATGTTAGTCCATGGATTTGCCCCACTCTCAACCGTGCTAATTGAGTATAGCTACCGATTCAAACTCCCTTCTACAACCTCAATTCTCGGTCTGCCAATTGGCCAGCACATTTCTATTGCTGCCACCCTCCCTCAGCCAGATGGCGCCTCCAAAGAGATTGTCAGATCATATACCCCCGTCTCTGGTGACCACCAGCCAGGCTTCTTCGACCTCCTCATCAAATCCTATCCTACCGGAAATATCTCGAAACATATGGCATCTCTGGTTGTTGGACAGACAATCAAGGTTAGAGGACCAAAGGGAGCTATGGTTTATACACCCAATATGGTTCGTGCTTTTGGCATGATTGCTGGAGGAACTGGAATTACACCCATGTTGCAAATCATTCGCGCTGTTATTCGAGGACGCCCCACTGGCGACAAGACGCAAATCGACCTCATATTTGCCAACGTCAATCAGGAGGATATTCTGTTGAAGGAGGATTTGGACACACTGGCGAAAGAAGACCCTGGATTCAGGGTACACTATGTGCTTAACAATCCACCTGAGAAGTGGGAGGGTGGTGTTGGATTTGTTACTCCAGAAATGATCTCGGTATGCTCCCATTCTAGATTTACATTTTCTCTTCTTTAAAACAAAAACTCCCGAAATATTCCCCAGAAGCCCCACATTCAACACCAGATCAACACTGACAATTGACCTCCTAGAAATGGCTTCCAAAGCCAGCCTCCGATGTCAAGCTCCTTCTCTGCGGTCCTCCACCCATGATATCTGCCATGAAGAAGGCCTCCGAGGGTCTTGGTTTCACCAAGGCTAGACCAGTAAGCAAGTTGGAAGATCAGGTCTTCGCTTTCTAGACTAGATGTTACGTTACCGGTATGAGGGATGGAAGGAGCGCGGTTATACAAAAGTAAAAATAATACATAAATCTCTAGCTATGCTCTGGCAAGTGCTTCGAACCCCAAAGCCTTCGATTGGAAACACGTCCAATGGCCGAATCTTCCCATTGTTTGCCATGTGGTTCTAGGGTTGGATTTGTAGCGCAAAGGCCCATAGAGAAGTGCAAAAGCCACTCAATGGAAGTATCTTTCTTCCTGCCAACATCTACTTTGCTTGAGCTTCATTTGTATAACCTCATTTGGAGAATTGTCAAGCACCAATAAAGAAATTTGATGCTCCTTGCAAGCGATTCACAATTGACTCTTCAGGGAAACACGTGCTGCAAATTGTATGATTTTCATTGGGTTACTTCCACAGGCTGTGATAGTCAGGATAACTTCAAATAGCTCCCGCTCAATCAAAACTTTTCTCTATCTAGTATAGTTTTAGTCATACCGCGCATGCACATAACTTTCGTACAAGTGGTTTGAAAGTCTGACATCACTGTTCCTGCTGAAACCTAGAACAGCGCAGCTTTAATGGTAGTCGTCTGGGTCGACTCAGAAGCAAAAGTCGGCCTCAATCTCGACTTTCTCATGTTTCCGATTCCTATTTAGGATGTCCTCAGTCGTATAACATCGACCACACCTAGCGCGAGCTTGCATGGACGATGGCAAGACTGAGTTTTAGTCTCCCCTACTCTCCTATTGCATCCTAAAGGGAGCAACTTATAGAGCAACCGGGTGAAGGACATCAGTCCCACGTATTCTTGACAATTTGGAAGCTCTTGCTTGAAATAGTTCTGCAGCAGTACAATACAATCCAGGCACTACCTGAGAAGGACTGATGATCATTCGGGCCTTGGTCTCGTAACTTAACTTACACTTGTATTCATATCTGGGATGTCATCAATCGTATAACATCGCCAATGCTTGGCGCATTACCGCTTGCATTGGCGATGGCAAGATTGATATTTAATCTTCCCTACTCTCATATCGCATCCTAGAGGGAGCAACTTATAGAGCAAGCGGGTAAGTGTATTGTTTTCAAAACTGCTTGACGAACTCTGAGAAGAAACATTATGAGATCTTTCGGTGACTATACCTCCAGCTACTTACATTTCAGGCACTACCTGGGTAAGGCAACTTCGGCTTTCTGTCAATGCTTTCGGTTTTCGTGTGATGTCCTCAAGTCCTATAACATCGCCCACACCTGGTGGTAGCGTTAGCTTGCATGGGCGATGGCAAGACTGAGTTTTAATCTACCCAGACTCTCAAAGTAACTCCTAGATCTTGAAAGAGCAACTTAGAGAGCAAGCGGGTGTGGTGAAGCTGATCTTCCCAAAATTGTTTGGAGTGTTTTGATATCTCTGCAGTAATACCTCTCACAGGAAAGCAGCGATATAGACAAGGGGGATTGTGTGCTTCGGAGACAGGAAAAGAGTTGAGGAGACTCAAAGTAGTAAATGGTCTGGCGGTATAACTTCAAGGAAGGTAACTCTCGCTGCCCAGTACAATATGAAGTAGAGCATATCTGGACGCCCACATAACAACACTTGTAGTATTGTGGAATTCGATCTCCGTATGCTTGTGGGTAAAGGCTTCAAACAATCGACTCGATGCTGTCTGAGAAGGTGTTAGCAATCTGTTTTCAAACAATGGGGTATAAGAAAAGGTGGAAAGAACCCCACTTGCTGACTCTCACCTTGAGTACTTGATAGCGCCAAGGAGGCGTTGGTATTGGAGGGGTGTATCAAGTCGCCTTTTTGTGTAAACAGCACAAGTGAGTGGCGCAGCTCCAATTGGAGTCGATCTGTACCTAGAGAGCCATGCAACTTCCTTCATGGGTAGTTGATTATATCTGAAGTCAAAGTCGTCACTCTGCGACTTGAGTGAGCGAAGGGAGAGCGTGCTTCGATGTGAAAGACGCAACGACCCTCGCGCGACCAAGTTGTCAACAGGATAGAGCGGGACTGTGACAATTATCAACGCGTTGCTGAGAAGGGAGATTGACTTGCCTGGAGGAGGAGCTTGATGAGTCGTGCTAGTTAGCTGTGATGGACCAAAAAGAGGAAGTCGTTGCGAGATTCAGGACTCGATCTAGATCGCGACCGGCTCTCGAGGCAGGGAAGGTGGAATAAGCTTATGACTAAGGGACTCTTCACAGGTCTTGAGAAGAGCCAACGAGGTTGAAGCTGGATTTAAAGAATGATTGTGGATAGAGAGAGGCAAGGAAGAGAGAAGATATGCTTGTTGTGAAAAGGTGAGATGAGGTTAAGTTGGAGATGGAGGGATAGGAAGGTGAGATATAATTAGGGACAAGGAGTTATCCCGACTGCTTGAAAATATCGCAAAGATCGCAGCTGTATGGATAGAGTGATTGTGTATAGAGTGAGAGAGTGAGGGGGTGAGGAATGCTTGTGGTGAAGAGGTGAGATTGTGGTGGGAGTTGGAGAGCTGGAAGAAAGACAAAAGAAAATTGGTTATGGTTTGTGGGTTGAAAGTTTATCGAGCTAGACCAGGAAAGGAACGGTCAGATTGCTCGAGGAGAGCGTTGTGACCGGTGCGGCAGTTTCGAGCCTGAGTTGCGAGGATTGCGAGGATTGCGAGAAACTGATATGTACCGATGGCCAAAGACCAAGAGCTGACAAGCATGACAGCCAGAGAACGACCAAGGAATTAAGAGTTTACAACTCATTAGACAATGAAGGTTGGATGGTTGTTGAGCCTTTTGCTTTTTACTCTTCACTTTGCGGTGGGTACTCGCGGTATGTAAAACACAACATGTTGCTTCTGTAGACAATACAAGACAGGTTCTCACAATATTGTCAACAACAGAAAATACTAGCTGTATTCTTTGTCTCTGGTTTGACTATGTTGCTATACCCTCTGACCAACCCGCTCTCTCCTCCATCAACAGATACCCTCCACCTCACTCTACCAAGCACAATTTTCCAGCAATCCTCCAGGCCATTTGCGAACTCCCCATTTTCTCAACTCGTCCAAGAAGAGAATGCCCAAGCCAAAGGCAGCAGGCAGGAAGAAATGTTCAGCAGGGACACGACTGGTGTGAAGAGTGCTCTGAAGTTGCGGAATATAGAGCCAGAAAATAGCCATACAAAGAGCCAAAGCAATCGCGGGGAACAAGTACCAGTTCTGAGTCTGCTTGTTGAGGATAGGTGGATGCTGAAAGATACTGAGACGACGTGTGCGCGAAGCCATAAGGTTGAACCATTGCCTGAAAGACCTGTAAGTGTCCATTACACGTGCAAGTCACGGGCATGAAAGGGGCGGGAACTTACATGACAACCAGGTTGACAAAGTAAATGCTTGAAGCTTCAGCTAATCTGGCGTTGTAGTAATCTTGATCGATATTGTTTGGTAATGTTCCATACTTGAACCAAAGAGCACTGAATGGAATGCCACTACGCTGAAGATACCAATACGACATTGCAAAGGAGGTCAAAGTTTCGATGACGCCGATAAAACCATATGATTGCAGTATCAGCTTCCAGTCAACAAGACGGTCAACCTTGGGCTTGCGAGGTTTGCGAAGCAGGACATCAGCTTCTGGGCTCTCATATGCCAGAACAGTTGCCGCAGCGCAGTCAGTAAAGCAGCAGATGATGATCATCAAGAAAGATGAGAGGACTTGAGGGAGCCCAAATACGACATTGGTCCTACGACAGTGGTTAGTAACCTCAAGAACAATAAGGGAGGACATGGCTAACATGACAGGCCAGAACTCAGAAAATGATCCAGCAGGAAGCAAGTAGGTAATTGTCTTCTTCAGATTGTCGAAAACAACCCTTCCATACTACACAGCTTCAACGATAGCACTGAAGGACTCGAGAAGTACCATATCTGCGGCCTCGATAGCGATGTCCGAGCCAGACCCCAAAGCAATACCTATGTCAGCGGCTTTGAGGGATGGAGCATCATTGACTCCGTCGCCAGTCATTCCTACTATTCTACCGAAAGCATTAGTACCGTATCAGCAGGAGAGTTGAACAGGCAACTGTCTCAAAATCTTGCAAAGGGACACCGTTCCTCTAGCATCAGACATATCCCAGCGTCTGGGCTTCCACAAATAGGAGTTTGCCATATTTATTGTATGGAAATGGACTTACTCATCTCGGCCTTGGAACTCGCGGACGATGCGAAGCTTTTGCTCAGGTGTGGTACGACCGAAGACTATTTCATCATAAGTGCACAATTGCTCCCACTGATTCTCGTTGAGAGTGATCAACTCCGGGCCGCTAAGGATAATCGAGGTCTTGGCTGCAGAGTCAACAACGGCGACTTTCTTCTCTGGATCAGATTCAAAGCTTGAAGTCGCATAATCTCGAGAAAGGGCAGAGACACCCTTGACAAGGTGTGGAGGATTAGTGATAATACCACACTCGACCGCGATGGCTTGTGCTGTTAAGGCAAAGTCGCCAGTAACCTACAATCGTCAGTATAGACGATTCACGAACAAGAACGAGATCTTCACCATAAAGATACGAATTCCCGCTCCTCGCAAAATCGAAACAACAGACGGGATTTCGTCACGAGGATCAACGATACCCACGACTCCAACCAGGGTCAAGTCAGACCTAGCATGGTGTACGACCACGTCTTCAAATTGGCTTGAGTATGCCAAGGATCTGACTTGCTCCTTGCATATTGTTTTCCTAGCCAACAGAAGCACACGCCGCCCGGTCGCAGACCAAGTGTTCTTGATCTCTTCGAATTTGGCTCGGGTGGTATCGTCAAGAGTTTTTGTCTCTCCATCCGTACCGGTATACTTGGTGCATCGACCAATGAGGACATCGGGAGCGTCTTTAATGGTAAGGAGCCTACTTCAAGTTAGCAGATGTTGGCTAAGCTCGACTTGAAGACTTACGTGTCTTCCGGTCTGAACGTTGCAGCTTCGGTTGACGGCAGAGCAATATTCAGATCTTCTTCCTGCCCAAGCTCGAAAGTCCGGATCATATACTTGTTCTTACTATTAAAGGCAAGCTCAAATGTCTTCTTCCATAACCCACGAATCTCGGAAACTGATCCAAGAGACTCGGAAAAACGCAGAATTGCTTGATCGGTAGCATCTCCGTTGATCTTGCGTTCGTGAAGAGGAAGGTCGTTTATTGCCGCATCGAATTCTCCTGAATTGCATAGAACTGCTATTGCTCTCAACTGGGCAACTGCGTTGGTCTTGCCATTCTTTTGAGACTGTTGCATCATTTCATCTCGGGCTGCTTGAGGATCCATGCTATGAGTACCAATACAGCACTCAGTAACATACATTTTGTTCTACAATCGTTAGCCAAAGAGCAGGAAGCAGTAAACTGCGGTCTTACCTTGGTGAGAGTACCCGTCTTGTCGGAACAGATAACACTGACAGAACCAAGCGTCTCAACAGTCTTCAGAGACTTGCAAAGGATTTTGTTCTTCCGCATAAGATTCGCAGTAATAGTGAGCGAGGCAGTCATGGCTATGGGTAAGCCTTCAGGAATAAACGCAATAGCGACTGAGACACAATCAACGATAAGAGTGGGAACATTGATCCAATCTGGATGTTCTTTTCGCAAATATGCAGCCCTATGGCTATTAGCATTGAAGCTTCTTCGAAAGAGTGCTCTCCTCACCAAACAATAATGACAACAATAATCATGGTAAACATTATGGAACAGATAATTATTACAAAGTTCAGGACCTCGCGCTCCAATGGAGTTAAGCCAGTTTTCGGGGCGTTCGTCATCTTTGCGATCTTGCCAAAGACAGTCGCATCACCCGTCAAAACCACCACACCTGTGCCACTGCCTGATATGCAATGAGTTCCTTGTAGACCAATGCATTTCGTCTCAAGGTAATTGTCATCACTGCTATCGACAGTGCCAGGTAGCGGGGCAGATTCGCCTAGCATTGCGTCAGCAGCAATTTGGAGGTCTATCTGGAGGACTCCATACCTGTAAGGATCGACCTGTCAAACTTCGCATCAGACGAAATTTCAACGAAGCGCACATCTGCGGGTAGTTTGTTTCCAGCCTTTATAAATAGAATGTCACCAGGGACAATGTCAGTCGCTGTTATCGTCACTCTGCCACCATCACGGAGAACTATGCAGCTGTCCGGTAGCATCGTCGTGATGGAGGCCATGACTCGGGAGGAGGACCAGTCTTGCTATGCATTAAACGCGGCTTGAATGAAGAACACTGCCAGAAGAACAATCGCAAGAGCCAAATTGGCCTGGGAAGGTGGCTCTCCGAGCGGCTTCCAGGATACAAAGACAAGTATCGATCCAAGCAAGAGGATTGATCCGAATCCCTGAAAAAGTATCCAAGTATCTGCTGGAAGTAATGCGTTGGTGGCGGAGAAGGTACATTTCTTCCATATTCCGTGAGACGTCGCTTAGCTTGTTCCGATGAAAGACCTTGAGAGGGAGAGCTGGAGAGGCGTGTATAGATTTCTTTCGGTGATATAGTATGCCAATCGAGATTTGCAAGTTCTATAAAGTGTCAATTATTGATCTGTACTAGTGTTGAAAATCGCTGGGCCGGTACCTTTCGCCGCTGTGTCCTTTGCCTTTTGAATATCTGCAGCATTCTTTTCCTTCGACTCAGCAATCTGGTGGGATACTGTTCGATACTGGATGGGGAGAGCAGATGCCGGATCGATCGATCCTCTTCTACTATAGACGCTGTTTATGGAAATATTTGAGTTTGAACGACGTAGTTCAGGTCTCGGTCTCGATTCTCCGGCCTCAACATCGCTTTGGATCCAGTGGATTCGAGGAGCCTTGTCCTTGTTATCTTCGGATTCAACCATGACTTCTCTGTCAAAGGAATAGAGGAGCACGCTCGAAAGGATACAGACGAATACAAGGTTCTAGAACTTCAGAGAGTATAATTTAAGCAACCAAGAGCCGAAAGGAGTAACGTGCTGAGACGGACGAGCGTCTAAGCTCTCTCCAAGGTTCAGATACTTTCAAGCTCGGTGGGAGCAGCCGATGCTTTTATCAAGAGCAAAAGCTCTGAGGGACCCAGTACCTTGGCTCTGGATAGAACATTCTTGGTTTAACGTGGCTCTCACAATGATACCACTGTCCTCGAGACCATCAATCTGCAGCTTGACAGCTTGACAGGCGGCCCGAGAGCAAAGAGGAGGACGGTAGGAAAATCCCTCAACAACACAGTCTAGCACCATTAGCAAGTCGCACCTTCTTGACACATCTTTTGATTTGGACGAAGTATATTCGAGGCATTGATCTGCGAATGGTCCAATACATTACGTCTTGATTGGAGGGCAATGTCTCCGCTCAGTCCTTGGTGATTGGTCGTACGATAGCACCAGAAACCAGGAAACCTGATCAGAGGTGCCAGTACTGCTGCGCCTCTCTGCAATGGAGATTTTGATATTGGCATGTCGATTTGTGGAGAGGTTGATGGCGGCAAACGTGCTTCGTCTCGCTTACTCTTGCATTGCACAAAAATGCCTCAATTGCCTCATAGACAATTAGCGACCGACGCTACCCTTCAGATGTCGTCTATGATATCAAATTGATTGTGGCTTCGGAATGTAACATTCATTTCGAGTCTTTGTGGATGGAAATGACACATGGCGCCTGTTTGTCACACTGCAAGCCTTGCAGGGCCGGAATGCACAACTCGCTGAACCTTGCAGTGGATGGAGAGCCATTTATGATTAATAAGAATATTGTTCTACACTTCTTTCTCATCAATGACGGAGTGTTCAAACCTTGGGTCGTCTATTTAAACCTTTCAAAAGAAGTCCGGAAATGGTATGTCCACCCCGTAGGTATGTAGTTCTTCTGCTTTGACCTCGATTTTCTTTGCCGTAGATTCTGCTCGCCGGCGAGTGTGCTCTGTCATAGGAAGAACCTCCGCCACACCCTTACCATCCTTCCCAAAGGAACGGCGAATATTGCTCTACTCTGTCAATTTTGAAGGACCTGGGATCATGTGCGGATGCTGATTTGCTGTCGCCATCGCAAGATGGCACGGGAACCGACGTCTTCGCTGAACACACAAGTGGCTAAGCGCCACTCTGAGGAGACCAATAGCGTCAATTGGACGTTGGCAAGGCTGCTTCTGAGTCTTGCTTATTTTGTCTAATTACCGTGTTGCAGACAATCAAACTGAAGAAGGTGCATCAGGACCACAAAAGTCATCCGCGTGTATTGAGCAGCTCTACAACCTGAGTCATACACGTTAGGTGAATTTCCTCAGCTCATTGCTCCCTCAACTCTGAAATGTTGATTTGCAAGCTTCTGTAAAGTGGGCGTTTGAAGCCCTCCGCGGTTTGAAAGTTTAGTGTCATACCAAACAGTGCTTCGTCAGATGATAAAGTCAATCAACGAGCTTCAAGTGTCTCACAAGCTGTTCTTCAGGCTAAAAAAATTTCAAACTCGAATTCACGGAACTTAATACGAGTACCTTGTACGCGCTCGATAGCGTCCTTTAAAGTATCCCCATTTAGCTACAGGACGCCTGCGCTCTACATTGCATTTAGGAGATCACGTGAACATTGACAGCACCTTTCCAAGTATTGCTTCTAACCACGCTTTTACTGATGTGATTAGGGAATGGAGAATCAAACAACTGAAATTCAATTAGAATAAGGTGCCAAAATACGTAGCTATGCTTCTTATGTCCCTCATCCGATACTTGCTTCGGACTGGTAGAACTTAATGAAAAGGGGCTCGCTAAGCCTCGCTTGGCGTTGTGGCTGTTCTGATAGTTGTCGCAACCGGAAACGAGACTGAATGCAGGAGTCCTTGATAGCATTTGAGTGCATGGATCAAACTTTTCTTTGCTTTAATATGCTGCATTCCCCTAAAGGATAGTTCAAACTGCTGGTACCATCTTCATCTCAATCATCTTCTCAATTGTCAATTTCATTCCCTCATTCGTTTGAACGTGTCCGTGCCATCCCATCTTCTTTGCCTTGTCCATCGTTTGCGTTCTAAAACGTTAGTGCTAATCTCTGACGTCTCCATGAGAAAGCAACTCACCTAGCCCAACCACCCAACAACTCTGCATCCAAAGTCGCAAAAACGTTGAACAAGGTCTCCTTATCCTTCCACGGATTTAATTCCTTCGTCAACCCCTCCCTCTCTTGAATCTTCTCCCAAGTTTCCTTGATACTTTCACTTCTCGCCCACTCCTCGAAACTAAACTTCACTTTCAAGACACCAGGTGTACCAAAGCCTCGTGGTGGTGGATTTCTTGGCATTCTCACTAGATTATACTTCGCTTCATCCTGTTCTGGAAGATCATACTCAATGCCATACCATCCAGCCAGTTCAGGCCAGAATTTACCATACGAGAATGGCGAGTCATCAACAACATTAAAGGCTTGATTCCTTGCCTCTTCAGTCAACACTGCCCACTCAGAAAAATATCCAATGAGTGATGCAGTGCTGAGATCTTTGTTGATATCCCAGGCTCCAATATCAGCTGGGAACCCTAATCTCTTGCCAAGCTCTTTTTGGACAGAGGCATAGATGGCAAGGCCGTAGGAGATGTTGATTGGTGCTGTAGGATTGGCGCCGATGATGAATCCGGGGCGGGTGACGGTCCAATGTGTAGAATGTTTTTCACACCAATCGGAAAGGATATCTTCTTGAGGGAAATAGAAGTTAGGATGCGGCACACGACGATCGGGTGTATCCTCTGTCATTGGGATGGCTGTAGGTCCAAGGTGAACTGCATAGTGCTTGCCTCCTGTTTGGAGGAGAAAGCGCTTGGGGATTATGCTGGAAATTGTGAGGGCTTCGAGAAAGTTTGACAAAAGCGTAACTGCTACGATTTAGCTCTAGAATCTAAAGGCATTTCTTGGAAGGAAAACATGCCGTTCACAGTCTCCAGCTCGTCGTGATTTGCCCACAGCCCCTCTCCTTCTTGCGTTGGTGGCTGGATGTAGGATGTAAAGAAGATGTAGTCTGCTTTCACTCCTTCACTTTTGAACAGCTTGGCTAACTGCTCCGGTGTGCTATCTTTGAAGTCTGCTGCAATAGTCTTGACACGATCGCTCACAGCACGAGGTGGGCGACGAGACATGGCATAGATTGTCTCCCATCTTTCAGGTGCAGCGACCAGGGCATTGACGATTTCAGATCCGGATATACCATTTGCACCTGTCACTATGGCAGTGTATTTCTTGCCATCGTGGTCAGGGAAAGTCGGGAGACCGTGGTGAATCCCGGTGGAGTAAATGGTTTGGTACTTTGGTGACATTGCGATGTCTGGAGAGATGATTATGGATAGAATCGGGTACAGATAAGTTTGTATGTGTGATCAGTGATAATTGTGCACAAAGACAAGTTTGAAGCGGGGTAGACCGAGAGGACAAGGCATGTTTTATAGTCCAACATAGAAAGGCAACAATTACAAAGTTCCCGAACAAGTTGCCAACATCGCAGCATTTTCAGCTCAACATACAGCCTGTGATTATCAATCTGACCATGACCAATACTAGAGGATGTCTAGATCTTTCTATCTGAAAACTAAATCTTTATAACTTCGGCGTCGTGTTTATAATCACTTCGCAGTTTGTGTTCAAACTCAATCAGATGAAAGTTATTGCCTAATTGAGTTGCCGTACTTTGATTGGCACGCTACCCCGCTTTGTTTTGCCCTTCGTGTGGCACCCAATGAAATCATCGATATCTGATTGTAGGGATTATAATTCGCCCCAAATCCATCCTGTAATGTGCACAGAGCCAAGCAAAAGATCGTTTATAGTTCCTGGACAGGTAGTTTCGCCACTCGATATGCACGTGACAGCCTTGAGGAAACCAAGGCCGAGCTACAATGGATAACAATATCATGAATAGAATAATGTGCGAAGGAAGAATGAGCTGATAAATAGATTGTGCATGCAATTGTAAGGTAAAACATACAGCAGAGAATCTTAGCTAACAAAGCAATGAAATCAAATTGACAAATAGCCAGAAATCACTATTCTTGCAAACAACACTAACTTAACCTACACTATGAATCAATTACCGACTTCCACATTGTCTTCTACTTCATTTCGGAGTCTCCATCAACTTTCAACTCACTCGACGGACTAATGCTCATCCCGACTTTACTTTCGGCGTTAGCCTGACTTTGAAATCATGCCCCTTCTTAATCGACATAATACCCAACACAGGCCTTCCTTCATCCGCCTCCGGGAACGGCGGATTTCCAACCATCTCGACATCAAACCGTCTCAACAGCGTTGCCACAAAAGTCGTTACGGAGAAACGAGCCAAGAAACGACCACTACACATAGTCTTGCCACCTCCAAATGGGCGCCAAGACGGACTTCGTGTCAAATTCTCCTTTTGCCATCTTTCGGGACGGAAGGCGCCGGGTTCTTTGCCAAAGATGGTTTTATCAAAGTGGAGTAGTCGATGAGGTACCATGACGCGGTTTCCTTTGCGCATCAGTTTGCCGCCGATCATGGTGTCTTGCGTGATTAGACGAACAGAGGCAGACCATCCAGATATTCGGAGCGTTTCGTGCCAGATCATGTCGACTTGGGGACAGTTGGCAGGATCTTGGATATAGAATGGGTCAACTAGGTTGTCTCCCTCGAAGGCAGGTTCCGTTTCTCGACGGTAGGCGGCCAAGAGAGTGGGGTTGTGGAGTAAGTAAGTGAGCACCCAAAAGGCTGTCTTTCGAGTGTTGGTATTGATTCTATACTGGTATTAGTATATTGTGTATATTCCCGAAAGGAACACCAACGCAAAGTAGAGATGGAACATAAGAACTGCTAGGTCGTCATCATCAATTCCGAGAGCTCTCATCTCATCTTCCATGGCATTGATCAACCAAGCAGTCTCACCGCTTCTCTCAATTTCTGGTACCTGAAAGTATTTCTTCAAGGAAGCAATAATCTGAGTCCTGGGTCTTGACATGTCATGAGACAAGAAGCTGGGATACTGGTACAGCATTTTCCAGATGAGCTCGTCAAAGATCAGAAAGTCATCGGTAAGTCCGGGGTCAATCTGTTCAAGCGTTTCTCCGAAATAGACATGCTGCCCAAGACGAATGAAGTAGTCTGAGCACCATTGATAGAGTGGAAGCTCGATATGCGTTGGACTCTGAGAGCTGGCGTACGAGCATATTTTGCCAAGTGTGTCTAAGCGTAAAAGCTGATCGATTTTGGCTTTCACCTGCAGCTGAAGAACTACTAAGTTATTTCCAGGGTGGAGTTGATGGATATGCATCTTCTGAGCTAAGACACCTAGGGACTCGCCTTGCGGATTCGGAAATCCTGGCTTGTTGCTTGGGAGCGCAGAATACATCGCCTGGACAACGACTTCTTTGTTGCCATTGACTCTCATTAAACCTTGAACAAAGTCTTCAAATGAGAGTGTTTCGGTGTTTCTGTATACTTCTGCAGAGTGTTTCGCTTGCGTGACAACATAGAAAGTCGTGCCGAAAGCCGTTAAGGCAATGGGCTCTGTGGTGTTGTCAAAGTGATTTCTGGAAACATTAGTCAGATCAGGTAACCTGAAGGCATACTGAAGTATTGATCTGACCTAGCTCTGGCAAGAAGACCATTTGAGTCTCTGAAAAATGCTTGAGCGTGCCCTAAGCACTGTAAGAGCCAGTCACAAGACCCTGGATTGGAAAATTGATGACTGACCTACGACTAGAAGATAACTTGGTTAGTACAACGAGCAACGAGGGGCTTCTGCTGCCTACTTACATGGAATCCAGTAAGGGTACTCTTTCGGGTGATTAGGATACAGGAAAGGGAATATGGTAAACCTCCAAGATCGCCATAGTAACAATGTAAGCAGTAAGCAAGTCGCGACTTTCTCTAAAGAGTTGTACCCATGCTTTAGCTGAGATGAATGAGGAGGAGGAAAGAGAACCTCAGAAGTGATCGTGACATTAGAAGCAAATGACATGATGGGAATCTACTCTACTAAACTTGGCCATGTTCTTAAAGGGCAAAAACGAAGTTTGAAGAGCAGCTCCTGAACATAAAGCTTTCTCGGTGTTGGGTTGTCCACAAAATCCTATCTTAAGATAGGGGCTGGGCTGTGACTGGATGTACCAGCCTGTACCGGGCGTTCAGAGCCAACAACATCTGCCTAGTTGCCTCGTCGTGGAACGAGACATCCACCACCGATCATAAGGCTGAGCCGCGCGCAAAGCTTCAAGCCACCGGTAATCAGTCTGATCGGAATCTTGCCATTCGCGATCAGCCCCCAATCCTACGCAGCGCCGCTTCACACCGAACGTCCAGCTCTTGAAACACTACTCACCTCTTTCGATAGGAAGATCCGAGGCGCTTCCGCCACTTGCCTGCGTGCGGGGCAGGGCAAAGCCGAAAGGATTGAGGGCTGCAGATGCAGCAACAGTCCCGAAGCAACCTCCAATGCTGAAGGATACGAGCGTAGTTACATTGTGAGGACTGATGACACAAGTGCCACAAGGAAGTTTTTTAGTGACCCTCAGCCTTGTTCGGACCCCAATGTTGGGCTGCCAGAACACGTAGTCTGTGGTAGCAAAACGCTTTCCCATGCAGGTACTATCAAAAGACAACACTTGATTGGACCTTTGAATCAGGCAGAATTCTTACATCCGTGTGAGGTTACACCGGTTTTATCAAGAGCTGAAAACTCGCCGATGATAAGGTGGACGAAATCCAACATATTAGTGATCAGTGAGTTCCCCTTGTAAAGCGCAGATGTATTTTGAGTCTACTACTGCTGTCTTGCATGGAATCCTTCCAAGGCTGCGATGTGGCGTTCTTGCCAAGTCACAGATCTACGGCACTCAACTATCATGGTGGGGTGGGTACGGCTTATCCCCAGATAAGCTTCTTTCCGTGATTCGCTTAAGCATCACAATGCGATGGTACACTTCACTGCTAGAGAGGCGCAAATTACTGAACCCCAGGTAAAAGATAACAAAACACAACAACCGTAGTCACTTCATAATACGCTGGGTAATAACGATCTCATTCTGTACTTCTTACTCTCCATCTAGTTAATCTGCCTGCACTCCAACCTGACTCGTTCAGGGTGATTCATTTTCAGCAGCAGATTGTAATTCACATCGTCCACACAATCTCGCGCACGCTTTCTAGCATGACTTTCCTCCTCACCCGATTCCGGCTTCACGAATATTCGATGATCCCGGAACAAGCGGGCCAGGACAGCAACTGCCTCAACTTGAGAAAACAGCTTCCCAGTACAGTTCTGCGGGCCCTCTGACCAAGGGAAATACGTTCCTTTCTGCGGAACTAGGAGCTCTTCCTCATGACTTGTTTCAGACGGGATAATCCAACGAGACGGCTTCCAGACGTTGGGGTCGTTCCAATATCTCGGATCGGTATGCATACCCAGTAATAATGGAAATATCTCGGTACCAGGAGGAATGGCAAGCTCCTTGTCCTCGATTCGAAGGGTTTGCACTGTTTTGGATGTCATCTTTGGCAATCCTGTGACTGGAGAGTACAGACGAAGTGTTTCGAGAAATACAGCTTGGCAGCGCTTCAATTGTTCAAACATAGCGCAGCTCAAGTCGACATCATCCGCAGATTTCTCTTTATGGACAGTGATGATCTCCTCATGGAGCCACTCCTGGACTTCGGGATGGGCTGCTAGGAGCATCATGACGAAGGCGAGTGTATTGGCAGTTGCGTCGTGACCTGCAAAGTTGATTGTGAAAACATTCCCAAGAATTTCGTCGATAGAAAGACGCCCTCTCTTTTTCTCTTTGACGAAATCTTCAGAATTTGCTTGCTTGGCGGATTCTTGGTCAAGTGCCCGGACGAGAGATGTTAGCATACCGCCAGACCCAGGTTCTCCGGCTGTGAGTGCTGCCAGCTCTTTCGTGATGGTCTTCATCATAAAGCCCTTGAGAGAAACAGCTGCATGCCCAATTCTGGCTAGACTCCGAGGAATTATGGCTCCAGTGAGGAAACGGTATGGGATCAGAATGAGCAATATAACATATTTATCCACAATATAAAGGGAGTCTCGATAGCTTGCTGTGCTCAATTCTCTCGAGCTCAGATGTTCAGAGTCTATGAAGTCGTAGGATTCCCGAAATGCGGTTGCCGCAAGTACATTGAGTGAGAGGGTTCGTAAATCTTCGGGCATTCCTGGGATGCCAGTCTTGGTTTGGATCCAATAACTCAGCATTGCTCTAAAACTCGATTATCAGTTCTGAGAAATTTTCACGAACTAAAGACTACTGAGCGAGGCTTACTGAGTTTGACGAGATGTTTCATCCCAAACGAACTTCATCATGGATTGATTGAACGGCGCTGCCACAGCTTTGCGATGTCGCGGCCAATCCTCCAGCCCAACAGTTAGAACAGATGGTCCATAGATAGCTAGCATCTCTATTGAAAGTAAGACTATGCACAGCAACAAGTAACGATAAACTCACGATACTTTTTAATCGGACGAACAAAGTCTCGCCACCGGGAGAAAATTTCTTGAATCGCATCTGGATGTGAGACATGTAGATGAACACCACCAGGCGAGACAAGCGCCCACACTTCACCGAATCGTTCTGTAGGGCTACTTTTCTCCAGAAAGTGCCAGTTTCTGTGAGAAAATCGGACGAAGTCTGGATAAGATCTCCATTGGACTGGTAGATGGGACAGAAGCTTCCATAGCAATGGTTGTATAATGACCCACAAATTGTTGTTGACGTCAAATGGAATTCGGACAACATGTACTTTCATGGCACGAGCTTTTCGTGCATTTGCTTCTAGACAAAGCAGTGTCCAGATGAGATATGCCAGCGCCAAACCTAAGAAGAGTAAAACAATCATTATGATCGATGACTGGAAAGAGAGACGATACGATGTAAAGGGGATTAACTCGATGGTCTTCAGAAAGACGGAAGACTTTTGGAGCGAAGAACTGGATGCACGTTGAAGCATGCATTCCCTGCAAGTCTGTCTTACCATCAGTGAGTTCAGCCTTCTGATACCACATCTCTCTATCCACAGTCCATGCATACCTACTGGGCGTGATCTTCGGCTGCAGGTGGACGAATAAGCACCAAAAATCGATCGCTGGGTGACAACGTGCATGCATGTTGGAATTGGGCGCAGCCACAAGAAGGGGTACAGCTGCTAGTCGACGAAAAGAGGACGCCAATGCGAGCCTGCCGATCTCGTGGGGGCCAGTGGCAGCGTAACACAGAAACGGAGCGACATAGCCGTTGTAACACAATTTGCGCCATTTTCGGCTGAGGCTGCATGAGGCTCAGCCGTTGAACAACGCTGCACAAGTTGGGATGAATGGTGTGGGAGAAGTGTGGTAAGGTAGTGCAAGAGCTGGAGAGTATGAATGAGGAAGGTGGCTTGCATTTAGCCATAATCTGACGTGGTTTGACGAATGAGGCTGATGATGGTACTAACTTGATCAGCATGTGATACTTACAAGGTAGTACCGGTTCTATTACACTAAAAATGTGTATAATGTCTGTATCCAAATCGAGGTTGACAAGCGAAAAAAGACTTTCACGACGAGGCAGCAGAAATCACGTCCGTGTGCTCAAACCACTTTTTCAAAGCATGTACTTAACCTATAGATATGAAATTAAAATATCGTTACAAAGCTTCCAAGCGTTCAGACGAAACCTCAGAGCTTAGTCGGGTTCGACCTAGATGAGATTTATATTTATTTCTGGATTTTGAAACCACCAGGAACATATTTCGTAAAGACTCGCCGCGGATCGTATTCATTCCTGACCCGAAGCAATCTGTCGACATTTACCTCTCCATAGCTGGTAATAGGCTTTTGCCACGATGCCGCATAATTGAGATAGACAAATGGATCCAGCTTGCCGAGCCGGCTCACTTCCCCCTCAATCTCCTTCATCAATGTTTTTGCTTCCGTTCCAATTCTATCATCATCTTCTGCATTTGACCACGTCATGCTTAACATCATCACCATCAAAGGCTTGCCTTGTCGCCCAGTCAATCCGAGTGCGTTGCCTTCAGCGTGTCGAGCGTAAATAGCAGGTGGAAGTGGCTCCAAGACTACGGTCCACACGATTCCAGGAATATCTTGGATGAAAGGCACGCTAGCGTTCCAGGCACACACAGTGGCATTGATAGCTTCAATTGTTGACTCGATAGTGAGCGTGGCAGAAGCCTCCCTGGTACGAATTAAGTAATTGTGGAATGCATTTCCCAATAATAACGTACCTTAGTCCATTTACTTGCATCGCTTCTGTCTCCATCGAGAGATATGTCATGTTGGTCATGCGCATGGTACTTCCCAACGAATGAATGTTTGCGAACGGCTGAAAGGCTGGCGGCTTCACAACTCCTTTAGTATTTTCCATGCTGTTGATGATGAGAGATATTCCATTAGCGCCAGAGTATGCAAAGCTGCTGATCAAGGATGAATAGTCGTCGTACGTATCAGGTGTATTGAACTCAGACAGCGCAGCAATCTCTTCATCGACAGTGGAAATCGGATGGTAGACCACGCCTCCCCAAATACCACCTTGCTCGAAGGCTTGCATATCGACACGAGTAACGATGCCGAAGTTATTTGTCCCTCCGCGCAAAGCCCATAGCAAGTCTGGATTTTCATCTTGATTGGCATTGACAATGGATCCGTCGGCGAGGACGACGACATAATTGATAATCATATCGCATGCCCAGCCGTAGCGAGGTGCGAAGTAAGAGATTCCACCGCCGATGGAAACGCCGCCTACCCCAACACCAAAAGAACGACCTCCAGTAACACTGAGATTGAGACCGTCGAGGTAGGAGTAAACACTACCCCAGCTAGCTCCAACGCCTAGCGAAACTATAGAGCGATCTTGACTCAGTTCAATACGATCGAGAGCTCTTAGATCGATGGTAATTCCGCCTTGGATATTGGATGCTCCGGAAAAGCTCGAGTGCCCACCGGAACGGACTGCAAATTGACATGTTGGAGCCGGGGTAGTGAGTGCGCGCACAGCTGTCGAGACATCTTCTGTAGTCTGAGGGGCAACAATGCAGAGAGGGTTGACTTGGGCTTGTTGTAAAGAGAAGTAAGAACCAAGGGATGCCCTGTAGACTTGACTTCCTGGGAAAGAGACTTTGTCTTTGAGCAAGAGAGACAATGCTAAGCACTACTATATTCGTCAGAGTTCCAGTCACTTAGGTAAAATCTCTTAAATATAGGGAGAACTTACGCAAAGGCCCGCAGCACTTGTCACATTGGCCATATTGACCTTCAGAGCTTGGTGATATCAAGGATTTGCAGCTTCATGGTGAGAGTGGGTTCAGGTTGCTTCTCTTTTCCCCAACTTCATGTCACGAGTCTGAGCTTGATGTAACCCAAAGTGGCACCCTGAAGCATAGTTCTTCTGGCAATGGTGATCTTGGGAACTTGGGCATGACGTTGACTCCGCCCCAAACTACCTTCCGCAACTCCATATCTGTTGAAAATTGGTGCCATGCACTCCTTGAAGACTAAAACAGAGTTCTGAAGACGTCTGCAGCCTCGTGGTAAGGTAGCACCTCGTATGTGCTTTTGGGGCTGATGTGCAACATCAGAGTCCAGTCGATCCGTCTCTTTCGTGCCACTGTATTTAGTCTCAGCAGGGTTGCTAAAAAAGATAAGCTGGAAAGTTGAGAATGGGGGCCAAGGAGAAATAGACCTCTAGCAGATTCCGGGACCAATGATGTGATACTCAAGAGCTTCGCCTTTACAAGGGTAAATCAGATCACAAATGCCCAAGTTTGTTGAGGCAAGTTATCACATGCTTGTATTAACCAGGGTACCGCATAGGTCGGGATATATGCATAATGCAGATCACGCCCGCTTGCTGACTGCAAGCTTCTCGTATACATTATCCTTGTACAGCCAACGATTTTACATCGCGAGTGAGGTAACTCATAGCACAGGAAGCATGCTCACCGAGCTCCATGAACACCAATGGCGATACTGGAACACAAAAGACATGCTCCGGAAGAATGCAGAATCATCCAATATGGTGACACAAGCTGAGTGGAGAGGCCGGTACCATGAGGGTCAAGAGCATTGGTAACAGTCGTGCAAACCAACCCTATTAATATCACAGCCTTACAAAGAGTAGTATTGTGTTCTCTGAAGCTTACAGAATGTCGATCATGTCTTTTGTTGGAAGATTTTCCGGTTCTGCATCTGCTTCGCCGCATACAACAGGCAATGCGGGGTCTTTATCCAGACATTCGAGAACAACAACGTCGTACAATCAACACAGCAACCAACCATGCCGCTTTAAAGTAGCACATCGAGGATACGCCGCATATACCTATGCAGGACTGCGGCTCGGTTCAAAGTGTGGCCGGCAGTCAACTTCAACCTTAATAGTGTCTCGGTACCTACGTAGTAGTTGCTTCTGCACAGCCTTGTCCGAATGCGCCTTCTAATTCCACCCACCTCTCGACCATATTTTTTTCTTCGTTTCTTCTAGAACTCATCTCAGAAAACGTCGTCTGGAATCTGTCAGCAGAATGGATCCAGGGTACCTCGATACCACTCCGGTGAGACCACCGCCTCCCGGCCAAACATCCAACTTCATCAACCCCGTATCGAGGTCGTATCAGTTGGTGGCTGTGATTGCGGTCACTTTCGCCCTTGTCGTGCTCTTCATCGGATTCCGCCTCTACTTTCGCCTGAAGGTCACCAAGTCATTCGGCGCAGATGATTGTGCGTCCCTTCTCCAGCCACCTTTCTCTTTCAGCCATGTTGCCAGGCTTATTGATTATCTGTAGGGCTTTGTATCGTCGCTACGGTCAGATACCTCTCCCAATATTCCAGAATTTGATCAACACCTTGTCCAAAGCAAAGAAGCTCGCCAACGATGCTAATACCATGAATCTTCTAGATACTCACCCTTTCATATTCAGCTCTCATCCTTAAGCGTATGTTCCAATTGCGTTTCTTGACGCAAGATCGGTGCTGATACCGAGCTTCACACAGTTCTATGGAAGCCAGGCGGTGGTATTCTAGGGATTCATCTCTGGGATGTTCCACTTTCTCACTACATTGAGTACTCAAAGGTATTATTTCTGGCTGCAGGTACTCTTAGTCACATGTCAGTCTAATCTTTGTGTAGGGATCTCTTGCAGATTCGGTCCTCATTCGCATCACCAACACCTCGATCAAGGTTGCATTCTTCGTTTGGTACCTTCGCCTCTTTAGTGTTATCAAATATGTCAAGATCATGGTCTTGGTCGGGATGGTTACTGTCATAACATTCTGTGTGGCCTTCATCACCATCGACCTGGTGGCTTGTTGTCCTTGGCCAAGTGAGCACGGCGGCTGGTTAGATCCGAAAATGCTGAGCCGTTGCAACAAGATCGCCCCAAATCTGGTCACCTCTGGTGCTTATTTTAGTGTGATTACGGATTTCTACATCCTGTTTATTCCACTACACCAGGTACCGGGTTTGAATCTCTCACGGAACAAGAAAATCGGCCTCAGCTTCATCTTTCTTACGGGTACTCTGTAAGTACAGTACAAAGTTAAAGTTCGAAGAGGACCCGACCTGACTTGATACTCAGGGCTTGCGCCGCTGGTTTGACGAATCTGATCATCCGCCAAGACAAAAAGATCTTCGATCCGGCAGACTTTTCATGGACCATCGTTCCTGTGTATGCTACAAGGTGCGTAAAGTCTCTTTTACAATGCCCTGAAGAGCCTGATTTTGGCCCAAGCAGGCAGAGACTAATGACACGGGTGTGAACAGTATCGTCGAGATCAATGTCGGACTCATGTGCCACTCCATGCCAATTGTTTTGTTCCAATTTGTTACCCGGCTCTCGCACATTGGTACCTCCTTGAGTTCCTGGATCCGAGAAAGACGTGAGCGCCGCCGAAGTCCTGCTGAGAGCTCTTCTAATCTAGCAGCATCAGCCGACGAGGACAACCCGCCACCACAACTTCCGGAAGTGCCTTCAGGAAACAACAACCTTACAGGAATTCGTACGTTTGTCCAGAACATTTACCGCTCCGGTGCCCAGACTTCGAAGCGTGAGGAGACTGTCTTGCCAACTTTCAAGGAGGAGCTAACTTCGGTGGATCCTAGCTACCACCACGGATTGAAGTCCATACGGCCTACCCACATTGAAGATAGTCGCCAAACAAATAACTCTCGCAAATAGCTTATAGATATTTGGGATGTCTAGGTGGAATACGGGAAGGCAATGAGTTTGAGGGACGATCTAATTGGGAAGCGTATCCGTAAAAATGTTTGCTTTTCTAGTTTTAGCTGTTTGCCAAGATAGCAAAGCAGTGATAATACCAAACTGCTCATACCTACAACGACTGAATTTTCCTGGTGTGGTATTAAATTCTGCTCCTCATCCACAATTTTACAAATCAATACCTTATCGTCCACACGAATCTTAAAAATGCGTGCGCGTTTTCATGTGCTTACCCTTACCGTAAAATGACAACGGTTACACTGCATGACAAATAATAACCAACTTTACCCCTCTTTTATTTACCCTGCGAATCCTCTCTTGATGTTGGACCCCACCATTCTTTATAGTATCCTAGTCCTTGGTTAGTGTGCCATATATGGACACATGGTGCTTCAATGTATAACAGGATTGCATTGCCGTAGCACCAAGGGTTATGCAGCAACAAAAATATTTAAAGCAGCACAAGATCATCTTTTCAAAAGTTTACTGTAAAATACTTAAGCGAGTAGAAAATAAACGAGGAAAAGGATCAGGGGTAATTGCTTGGTTAGGTACTCGTGCTTACTATAAATCTGCCTAGCGCCTCGTTTATCAACCCTACCTGGCTTCACCTCATTTTCCAACATCTCAGCCTCTTTCCCTCACTCTCCACTCTGACAAGACCTTGAACTTCGATCCAAAAGCTACACAATCGAGAATGGCAACAGCAAAAGGAACCATCCTCCTCACTGGTGCCAATGGCGGCCTTGGAAGTGCCATTGCAAACCAGATCGCCTCCAAACCCGAGTTTGCAGCCTACTACGGTCTCTACACCGTTCGAGACGCGTCCTCAGCGCCTGATCTCAAGTCTGCGCTCGCAGCAGGCACCTCATCACACCCACATGATATCCTCTCACTTGATCTGACGAACCTCGACAGCGTCCGCCAAACTGCTGAAGCTGTAAATGCACGCGTCTCCGCAGGTGAAATCCCACCGATCAAGGCACTGATCCTCAATGCCGGCTTCCAGGACTTCGGCAACCAGGCTTGGACCGCTGACGGGTTCGACAAGACGTTCAGTGCGAATTATCTCGGCCATTTCCTTCTCACGCTGTTGTTACTTAAGAGCATGGACAAGGAATCCGGACGAATCGTCTTGGTCGGCAGTCAGGCTCACGAGTAAGTTCTCATTCTCATTCTCACTTTGTACGCATGTTCTCACAAAACCTAGTCCCCATGACAAGCGCAACGAGAGAACTCACGCGTTCGACGAGGAGAGGTACCAAACCACGGTCCCCGACCAAGCCACCTTCGAAGCCATCGCTAAAGGCACGTGGAGCACCGCCCAAGAAGACCCGTCCTGGAAAAGCGGCTACCGCCGTTACGGCGCCTCGAAGCTCTTCTTGGTCATGATGCAGCACGAGCTGCAGCACCGCATGGACCAAGACCCCGCCTTGAAGAACATCTGCATCCTCGGCGTCGATCCGGGAACCATGATTACCGGACTCCAGCGACTTGCGCCGTGGATCATTCGCGTGCTGATCTTTAAAATCGTGTATCCGCTCATTCTATGGTGGAACCCGAATGGGCCCGTGAATACGACGCAGAAGTCGGCGGGGCATGTTTTGCAGGCGGCGTTTGAGTCGGGTGGGGTGCTGGGGGAGTTTCCGAGGGATTTGTATCTTAATGGGACGGAGTTGTTTGAGACGAGTGCTGAGTCGAAGGATGTTAAGGCGAGGGATTTGGTGTGGAAGGATAGTGTGAAGTTTGCGGATCTGAAGGAGGCTGAGACGGTTCTGGTGAATTGGAAGTAGGGATTGATTTCGTAAGGGGCTACTGAGGGTTGCTAGCTCAGAGCGTTGGTCTCTGTCACATTGAACTTGCTCATGAAGAATGCCAAAAAAAAAAAAAAATTTGGAAGGAAAGACAGTGCCGGCATCGCTCGAGCAGGGGGCATGTCACAAGCATAGCGAAAGAGAGGAACTATAAAGACCATGCATTTTGGTTGTTAGTAACGCCTGTTACCTAGCCTCCGATCCTATTCTCGTCAATTCAACCATCCAAGTAAGAAATCACCGCGAGACATTCCCTTCCCTCCTCGAAAATCACTCCTTCCGTTCCGTTTACACTCGACCATCAACGGTAACACTATCCCAGTCCTCAACTATCAAGGCCTGATATCCACCCTTCGCAGTATCACCACCTACAATGCGATTGCCGTCAAGAATCGTAGTATCGCCAAGCAAAACAGCCTTCCATGACTTGTTATCAAATTCCGGGAGCTCGGCTGCAGGGATGGTCTTCCAGTCTATGTTGTCACGCTGGTCGTCACTTTCGACCAACAACTCTTCTAGTGCGACAGTATCCGAGCGCAACGCGTAGAGATTGCCGTGCTGGATGTCCATGACTACGATCCAATATGTTGGCTTTTCGAGATAGAGGATTCGACCGAGTGCGACTGTGCGGAGGGTAGTAGTTGAAGATGCGTAGTGGAGGCGTGTGAGTCGGAGGAGATGATGGTAGTATCCTGGTGATAATGGGTCAGAGTTCAGAGATTGGGGATAGATGGGTTGGATAGAGAGGGTGTAATCGGTTGCGCCGAGCGGAGGTAGAGGGAAATAGGGATGGTCGTGGGAGTAGAAGTTGTAGAAGTTGAGGCCGACGATAAGATTTTGGAGTTTGTGAAATGTGGGGTTTGGGACGTTTGGTGGCGTATCGGAGATACTGGTGATTGATATGGAGGAGGCGGAAGCCGAGGCGATGGAGGATGTAGGATTCGAGTGGTTGTTGGAATGACCGTTGCAGTTTGATACGAGGGAGCTTTCCTTAGAGATAATATGGCCATTTGAAGGAGCGTCTCCCGTGAAGGTGATACCATTTACGAGGGTCTCCAGGTGATTTTCCTCAGAGGAAACACCATTTGTAGTCTGGTAGTCTTTCGTAGATGCAAAACCATTTGTGATCTCCAAGCGATTTTCCTTGTCTCCCGTGGAAGCAATACCATTTGCGAGAGTCTTCAAGTGACTTTCCTCAAAGACAACACCATTTGGGGTACCATTAACGAGGGCTTTGTTGGAAGCGATA
Organism: Mollisia scopiformis; assembly: GCF_001500285.1. Classification (NCBI taxonomy): domain Eukaryota; kingdom Fungi; phylum Ascomycota; class Leotiomycetes; order Helotiales; family Mollisiaceae; genus Mollisia; species Mollisia scopiformis. Next base: position 766,802 of record NW_017263588.1, read on the forward strand.
GCGGGATAGGCGCAAACAGCCTGGATGATGTTGAGCATACCCAGAGGTGTTGGAAGATTATCTTCTGACCAGAGACCAGGCATCTCGGGTTCTGGTTCTACGGTAACATTAGCTAGAGAGTGGTAAGAATCTGGGATGAGGTAGTAAATGGAAACAGAAGAATGTAAGAGCTGAGGCCACGACACACGGCCCACTTAAGCGAGAACCTCAAAATTACACCTAGTTTTATATCTATTATAATAACTGCAACTTCTTATGGCATTCTCTAATATTATGATTGTAGATTAATGAATAGTAGCTAAACCTCGCATAGCAATTATATTTTTAATCTTGCAAGTCAAACGCTCTGTGTACGGCCTAAAGTCACGTGGATTTACTCGATTCTATAGCTTTTGTAGCTCCCTTTTTAAATCTTCTTTACTTTTAGGCACATAAAGCAATTTCTTTAGTTCTTTTTTCATCTATCGCCAAACTTTCTCAATAGGATTCAAATCAGGTGAAGAAAGAAGCTAGTTAAACCCGCAAATTCCATGCTAAAGTCTTGGTAACTGGGCACTTCCTTTATGCACTTTTAAGCCATTTTCCATAAAGATATATTCTAGCCTTAAAGTGTCAAATAGAAGGAAAACTATAAGTTCAAAAACCTACTAAAAGTACACTTTAGAGCATATACTCTTGCGTTTTAAAAACTTCTCCATAAAAACTAATGGTAATTTATAGTCCTAGCCTAATGCCTCCCAAATCATAACCGTAGTCTTTCCTGACTTATAAATTGACTGGATGCAGTCAAGGCACCTCTTCTCATCTACCTTCCTAGTCACCCAAATCCTGCCATTCTTGCTAGTCTCGAATATTGCCTTATCAGACCAGACAACCTTCCTCCAGTCCCCTCCTTGCCTGCCATCATTCCTATGAGCTACATAGTCTAATGTGCTCTACTACCTATGATCTCGCGTAAAGCGCAACTTCTTTTTAACTTATACTCTTAATATATAGGGTCGAGGGCATGCAATGTAGCGATGGTAGCCTGCGCGGGCTAGTTCTCGGCGTATAGTTCGAATAAAGGGAGCGAGCCGTAATAAGGTTTTAAGGCTCGAAAAGTTTATTCTGCGAGAAAACCAATTTTTTGAGATAGTGCAAATGCATTAGCGTATCGTTCTTATAGACATTAAATGAGATTTCGAGTACTTCTTTTTACGCTCTCTGCGGCTATGTTCTTGCTTAAAAATGCGACGTACAGTCTTTCTAGGCACTTGGGTCTTTTGGACGATCTCGCGCTGAGATTTTCCTTGTTGTTGTAAGCTGTGAATAATTGCGCGCGCAGGGGTAGGCTATTTTTGCCTTATCTTTCTCGAGAGGTAAGCTAAGTATTACAGGTGTTTCCATGTTGAATTGCAAAAGAATTGAATAGTTAGTTGTTCAGTTATTAAAGTTTTAAAAAAGAGGTGCTGAAAAGAGGACGCGTACCGCGTCTCGCTTAAGTGGGCTGTGTGTCGTGGCCTCAGCTCTTACGACAAGAGATTAGTTACCTTTGGCCCACGAGGCCTGTTTTGGAGATTCCATCACTCTGGCGAAATCAGTGTATGGAGAAAGAAGAGGAGGAAGATTTATTGCTTCAAAGTCAGAAAGATATCAGCCATGGAAGATGGTAGTAAAATCCGGTGTCTGGATACACAAAGCAAAATGCCTTCGTTGTTCTTGCTGTGTACAAGCACTCGCGCATTGTCTTGTTGCAGAGTCGGCGCTGTGCAGATTCGTTGACCAACCTTTATTAAATGCTCAAAGGCAAAGGTAAAGGTAAGAATTCTGCAGAATGATTGAGTTGGTCGTTGATGAATTATAAGATCAAGCTGATGGGGAGGATGAAGAGGTAGATGGTAGTCACGGCGGGACCGCGAAGCGAAGCGCAGCCTTGTCACGTGTTGTGGAAACCTTAGCAAAATGACACATCCGGCTCTCTGACTTGCAATAAGGTGATCGGGCGCTCATTTCACCCTTTGACATCAAAGACTTCAAAGCTATAATAAGACTTCTCAACTTCCTATTTAGCTTTCCTCCCCTATTACTCACCCCATCCCTCCCCCTTCTCATACCCCGTCGCAAAGCTAAAGTTTAAAAACTTCAAGAGATCTTGACTCTAAAGAAAAAGCGAAAGCTTAACTATAGTTTTAATCGTATTACAAGAACGAATAAACGTGACTTTTTTGAAAAACGTGACTTGCGATTAAATCATACCTAGTCAAACCATTGATAAGGTGAAAAACAACACCACCACGACAACACAAATTTTTGGAAACACACACTTGAAACCCCCTATTCCTATAGTAATGAGCATTTGCTAACATATTACTATTGGAAGTTCACCTCAAAACACGCGTTTATACCCAAAATATCTGATCTCACAACACGCGACGCGATCAAGACTACCTGCCTACTTTCCTTATATTACTAGAGGCGCAAGCGCCCTGGCAAACATGGACCGAGGATGGATGAATTGTATCGTGTTGTACAGACGCACAGGAACCTTGTGGTGCAGGATGGATAAGAGGTTTAAGCAGCTAGTTGCTAGCTATGCTTACTTCTTATTATACCTGTCAGCGTGCCTCTATGGACGAGGAGTGCAAGGTAGAAGACTAGGAGTATGCGATCATATATCATAAGCTTGCAGGACAGCTTTATCCATATCAGAGAGACACCTAGTTGCAGAGAGGTCATAAGAATAGGGAGGAGGGGCCTAGATGCACAGTCAAATCAGGGCCAGTGACGGGCAGGCATATGGCATTGAGAGGGGCATCCTTCAGCACTTTTCCCACAGGGTTTTAAGCTGTTTACTGGAGCCTCTAGATCCCTATGATTAAAGATCTCTTTGGACTAAAATAAGAGCTTTTGCCAGTAGGATGGAAGAGCAGGCTGTATTCTACTTAGCGTGGTAGTACAGATAGTCACGGCGCATGGGCCTTTCAGGCCTGGAGTCCTATGAATAAAACAAACAAACAAACCATTGATAAGGTAGAGAATATTGACACCCTCGGAAGAACCTTTAACTTCGTACCTCAATCAAAGGCATTATCAAGGCAAAGGCAAAGGCAAAGGTAAAGGCAAAGAACCTCGCCGATACCAAGCATCAACACAATATCGCTCTCCATCTTGAAATCTTTAGCAGCAGTAATGCCCCCGTCGTACTCCCCAAGCTGTTGCGCCTCTACATCTTCTGGTCTCAACAAGCCCAGCGTATTGCTGCGTCGCTCCATCACGCGCTCCTCGCCCTTCCAACACGCCCAAACTACAGCCTCCTCCAAGTGCCCATCGTCAAGATAAACCGCATCTCGTACACCTTCTACCATCGCACTAATAAGTTGCGCTTTACATTTTTGAGCATTAAGAAGGCCGAGGAACGAAGTTTCGTCCAAGTTCTTGAATCTGCTGAAGCTAGTACGAGCAATGAGAATAGCACACACGAAATGCGCAAATAAGAAACCCTTTTGGATTTCTACATTAAATCGGATCCAAGTCGGGATCCTAGCTTCATCTCTTCTCTCGATGAGATGAAATGATGCTCGAGGTCTTGCCACTGCGAGGAGCTGATTGTTGCTTCACACTTAGACTCGGAAAACATGCAGCGTCGTGTAGGTCACCTGCTCATTTCCCGTCCCATACCCCAGGTGTCTATACTCTCCACCGAAACTTCACCCGCGAGCGGAGGTCCGTTGCAATTGATTCCTTTTGGGATTTGATGTTTCAAATAGGAGTCTATAATGCCAGAAGCTATTTGCGAACGCAAGAACCAATCCACGAGAATGCCTCTCATCAGTCCAAACCACCAGCATAGCCCTATCTCAAGCCCTATCTCAATCCCCCTTCCGGCCACCATTCCGATATCCCTACCATATGAAGATCGCTTGCAGATGCCGGGAACTTCTCAATTAGTCCGCAAGGGGTGTCTTCCTGTCATCCTCGAAGTTCAGCCACTGCTCCCAACCTCCCACGTCGGATTGAACTCTACGCCAGCCAACGGTAGATGCTGACAGTAGCCGCAGGTCTCTTGTTTCATGCACGCCATCACGTTCGTTGAGTTGTTGATTAGTGGCTGCTATTGGTAACCCGATTCCTGGGTCAAGTAAAGACCTTCCCCTTCCAGTGAGCTCGCATCTGAGGGGCACAACTCCTACACAAAGCACGCCCATCGGGCGAAGATGTCTTTCGTCTCCTGGACAACTGGGTGAGCCTGCATGATTTCACCGTCAGGCACCGTCGGAGGTGGCACGGAACTGGCGCGCTTGATGGAAGCGTTCATAGCGACCCCGTCCTTCAGGCTTTCTTTTCTCTGTCTTCGAGCCTCTTATCCCTCTGTGCAACACACCATCTCATCTTTCATTTATATCTTTCACGATTATAGATGTGTTGGCAGAGTATGAGCCTGTTAACGGACACGCCAGACCAAGAGACGCGACAATATGTTGTTGTGATGACAGGTACTCACATGTCAGAGCCTTGTACTGGGCGCGTGGTGTGGAATCGATGGCGACAACAACAAACCATCAGACGGAGAATACATATTCTCCCGAATCCCGATGTGACTTTCACAGCTGGCAGAACTTCCATTCTAAATAAAATCAACAAAAGCCCCATCTACAACTCCTCCACTGGTCCTCATCCAGTACGGACATCCATCAATCCCACCAAACTCTCCTCCCCACAACCAATATTCTTCCATCCAACCCTCCTCAAGTCAACACCACACTCATCAATCCTCAAAATTCATCATCCATGCCTCGCTGCGGCTCCTGCAACAGGAAGTTCCGGACGGTTGCAAGACGGAACAAACACCTTCGACAGGTCCACGGCGTCACCGTCTTCGTGTGTCCGGATTGCAATTACTGGACTTATAAACGGCATTTGTTTATGCGGCATCGGTTTTATATTCATATCTTAGGTGGTTCGGGATAAGTGGGTGGGTGGGTTGGTGAGGAGTCTTTAGATGTAGTTTGGGGCAAGTTGTTGACTTTTTTTAGGTGGTTAGGGAAGATGAGATAGCAGGCCAGCGCTTTTTTGGCCACATGTTCGTGGTGTTTTTTTTTTGGAAGTGGTACGCTATGGAGGTGAAAGACTTGGTGTATGGACGATGGAGACTCGAGGGGTAATTTTTGTCGATATACTGTCTATGGATAGACTTTTGGTCATGGAGTATGCTACCCATGGCACTCTGCGTGACTATGAATCCAAATATGAATCCAAATATGAATCCATTTGCCACGCGCAACTGTATCGACTAGCTGAACAAATGACGCCAGCCCTATCTTACATACACCGTGAGGGGACGACCCACAGAGACGTGAAACCCCTGAACATTCTCATTGTCTCGAATGATCCCGATATGACCTTTAAGCTGGCTGACTTTTCGGATTCCCACTTGTCTAGCCGCTTGAAGTCGTTCTGCGGCAGCGAGTTATATCGAGCACCAAAGATAGATGGTGAAGGATACTATTCAGACACTATCGATATATGGTCTTTGGCGGTTGTGTTGATTGAGAGATGGTATGACTGATCTCCTGGCTTTGTCTATCACCTTGGTATCGAAGGCGACGAATTCCTACCGGACACAGAACGACAATCGGGAAACGACTATGATAGGCCAAGTTTGCGTGCGAAAGTGAAGTGGACGACGGAGATGGTCGAGTTCGTCCGAACAGCAATGAAACAGAGGAGCAACGACTCGATGACTAAGCTGTGTCGATGGTCATCTGCATACTGCAACTACTACCTGCCACTTCCAGAAATCCGAAGCTTCGCTGAGCCTGCTGCGATCACCCAGCAACAGGCATCCACTAAGGTAAAACCAACAATGGCTGGACGGGAAGGACCCCAAAATGGAACTCGAGAGGAAAGTTTTCTGGAGTCGGGTTTCATTGATAGACTTAGTAGGATTGATGAAATTAGATGAATGTGAACCGGCACACACCATTCTTTCGCACCTTATAAAATCATATTGATGAGTGATGCCCAAGATCCTCCAGTAATGTCTCTCTCATACCATGTACACTACTTCCCCGCATGATTCGTTTGTTTCTTATGACTTCGAGACGAATATCTGATAACTTAACTTGCCCTTGCGCTGGTTGCGTCTTGCTTTACGCTTTGTTTAGAGTGTCCTTCCAATGTTCATAATCTTCGGGGCCATATTCAGGGTACACGGCCGGGGTTGAGCTGCGTGAATCGATCTGGTATTTGCGAGGTGATTCTTGTTGTGCAAATTGTAAGGCATGGTCTAGTGACCGCAGCAAAGGCATTGTTGACATCGTGATGCAGTTGTGGAAAGAGTTGAGGACTTCGGTGATGTTGCCTTCAGCCTCATAATCCCTGGTCGGCTGAACAAGGCGCTAGCGAAGCACCACAGTCTCCGCCGATATATTTTGGTAAGCAAAATCCCACTCCAGCATAAAGACTAATTTCAAGTAGTGAGATGACACCTCCCATTAGCGCTTCTGTCCGTCGTCTCACTGAAGATCGTTGGCATTTGGGTACCTCCAAGGTCTGCGAACGACTCACCTCACCACTCGCTCCTGCGACACATTCTCCAAACGTAATTCTTAGCTGGAGAGACGAAGGCGTTGTCGCCTCGTGAAAGAGCACAAGAGGATACGATTGTTGAAGAGCGATCTGGAAAACAGGATTGATCCATGAGGGATGCACGTGGAGCGATTGGAGTTAGAGATAGTATCTTTTGCAAGCGTGGCGTCCTCGAACCCTTCCTGTCATACCGGCCGATCCTTCTCATCCTTCTTGGAGGTCGGGCCTTCATGCTCTCACGACGAATCGATCGCCCTCTATCACCACCTGGAAAGCCGGCTGATCAGGTGCATCATATAGATTCCTGCCTTGGAGCGTGATTGATCGCGGTGTGCCCGCTTGCTTGCAAGAGTTGAGTAGCGATCGGGACGCAAAAAACTCCAGCACATGCGGGCGCTACCTTGCCACAGTCTTGGTTGCCGAGTAGTCTACGAGAGCCTCGAAATATCCCCAGAAAAAGATCGTGGACTTGGACTCAAAACAAGTAGTGATATTTCGGCAGGTACGGCTATAGGCGAGTACAAGGGTAAGCCTACTACACAACACGAGTGGGAAAAGTTGGACAAGGTAAGTCTCTGTTCAAACTATCAAATTCGTAGCTGACATGTCTTAGTCCGAGAGGAGGTATATGATTCGAATTGGTGCAAGCTTCTTCAAGGAGAGGCGATATCTCAATGGGGAGGTGAATGGTAATAAGTTGGCTCGGGTAAATCATTCATGTGAACCAAACTGCCAAATGGAGGAGTGGATTGCCGACGGTTATGCTCGTTTGGTGCTAATCGCGAAGCGAAATATCACTGTAGGAGAGTACCTATCTTTTCATTACGGCAATGAAACAAATTTCAACGGAGGATGTCGCTGTGGCACTGAGTGCCAGCTCGGCACTTCGCTGAAGTCCACGAATAGTTATCGAACCCGACTGCCTAGCCACGCCATCGCTAGGGGGCCGGCGGAGTTGGGTTGATTTAAATCCTCGCTTGGTTAGGTCTGGAGGTTAGGCGAGGCTGAGGAGGGTGAATAGCTAGCAAACTAGTTGCCTAGGAGTAGGCTGGCAGATCTCTAGCTAGCGAGTGAAGTTAGGGTTAGGGTTAGGTTGGGAGCAGTGGCTGAATCGCGAGGATGACAGGAAGACACTCCGTGCGGAATAATTGAGAAGTTCCCGCAAGGACCTTTATATGGTAGAGATATCTGCATGGTGGCCGGAAAGGAACTTGAGACAGGGCTGAGCTGGTGGTTTGGACTGATGAGAGGCATTCTCGTGGATTGGTTCTTGCGTTCGCAAATGATTGCTGATACTGCCGACTCCTGTTCTGAAGTTTGAGGACTACTAGGAAACAATTGCAGAGGCCTTCTGCTTATGGAGGAAGTCCCGGTGGAAAGCATAGGTACCTGGGGCATGGGACAAGAAGAGTAGCTGACCTACACGGCGCTGCATATTTTCCGAGCGTACGTGTGAACGATTTGAGAGAGACCATTGAACTGTTTTCTGCTGTTGTCTGGGGTATCGTCTCATCAAGAGAAGAGATGAAGCTAGGATCCCAACTTAGATCCCGTTCGATATGGAATCAAAAAAGGTTTCGAGTTGCGCTTTTCGTGTATACCATTCTCATTGCCCTTATTAGCTTTAGCAGACTCGTAGATACGGACGAAACTCCGTTAATCGCCCTTGTTAGTGCCTAAAAACTAAAAGCGCCAGTTGTTGGTGCGCTTGTCACATGAGTCTGAAGCCTCGAAGTTACTACTTTATTCGCCTAAGTACCATTCATTGGCGAATCCTCAAGAGCCCCTCGACATCAACAAAGGAACGCGACGCGCATTCAAGTCCTGCAACATCAAGATGCATATAGCTAAACACCTTCATTCGAGACTCGACTCCAGATTTCTGATCAAGAAGCCAAATTTCATACTATTCTTTTCCGACTCCGTGCAACCACGAATCGCAATGCCGCCTTCCGAACAAGAAATAGAAGAAGAATTGGAGAGACTTCTCAACACGAACGCAGACGATTTCTTGAAGAGGATGAATAGCTTGCACTTAATACGATACTATTCTGACTTCCCGAAAACAAAGCCTGCGATGCCGCCTTCGCAACAAGCGGTGCAGAGAATTTTGCGCCTGAGCGGGAAGCAGTTCTTGCAAGTGATCAAGTATATGGTACGTACAGCACCGCCTTCCCTCCATTGAGCACGAAGAAAAATGCTAATGTTGTCTGCAATAGGACGTAAAAGAACTACCTTCGGAAGAAGAACGTGTAGCGCAAGGATTCAGTCATCATTTTCTACAACTCATAGCTGATGCTCAAAAAGTAAGCTCTGCACGTCGTAGAAAAGCACGAAACAACTGACCAGATCAAGGTCGCACCGATCAAGTTCATGTTGAATCAAGTCGTGCTTGGAGGTCCCAGTCAAGACACGGAGCAAATGAATGAGAGGAAAGACTTGTCGAATCAGATGCTGATGCATCCTCACACTATTGGAGCAAGAGCATGTGGTCTGATCCTGAAGGGTTTACCACAAGACGATGAGTCGAATGCTTGGTTGGAGAGATACGTTGAGAGCATACTTAGAGATGTGAAGATTGTGGATCGAAAGTTGCGACTGAAGATGATTCTTGAGGGTAGGGTCATTTGGTGTCTGTTTGGTCTTCAATTCGGAGAAGATGGTACCGGACAGTTGATAAACGCTTCTGAGATGCAGGTCACTGTACCGTGGACTTATACGGATAAGTTGATCATATGTTTATCTCAACCTCCGAAGGAGATTATTCGATGGGCTCAAAATATGGTTCGGCTGGCAAATGAAGAGGGGATACTGTCCGAACAAGGCTGAGATATTCATAGGGCACACAAACACTTCCAGATGACAGAGACGAGGAGGAAGCTCACCGCATACATGACGAAGTCATACTTGCCGCATTGGCGGAATTGAAGGCAAGTCTCCTGCTTCTGAAAGATACTTTCCGCTAATATAACCGCCAGCTAGCAGACTCTACAAAGTGGACGACCGACCCAGATTGTGGTAACGAAAGAATAGTCAATATCATCAACACGGTCGGCACAGGGCCAGAGCTTTTTCCTCATGAGGCAGATCCTATCGGAGTTCGAGCAACCAGTCTACTTTTTCAGACTGCAGCAAGATATCAGGAGAGCGACAAGGCAATGGAGCGGATGGCGGCGAAAACGATGAGGGTGTGGCTCTATCAGGCCAAAGCTTCGTTGCATCGCTCAAAGAATTTAATGGTATCTGCAGACTTGGATTCGAGTGTATTGAATGACAATGAATAGCTAGCTTTGCAATGACCATGGTATCGAGTAAGGGAATGAAATACATTTCATTGCGAAATTCAAAGGAAATAGGAAGACGTGAAACTATCTTGAGGCATCGTAATCTCTGGCTTTGTGGCTCGCTTGAGGCAGATGACTCTGAATCTGACCCAGCAGAGAAATCCCTTTCGAGGAAGCTTTGAGAATCGTTGACTGTGCCGAGCTTCGTATAGTTGATCCTCGGTCGATGAACCTGTTATCACAGAGTTTCTCACAGAGAAGCATTGACGAACATCAGGTGGAGGAACTGGTTGCCACCATTTGCTCAGAATAGCTTGATAATCCTTGGACAGACAATAAAAATCTCAAGACGAACGCGGGGCATAGCAGCAAGAATCATGCAACTAAAGTCAATGCAAGTCGGTATCCACCTGCAAACCCGAATTTCTCTTGGAAATTTGGAATTGTCGATTTTTGGAGGATACAGGATTGAAGAAAGCATAGCGAGGCAAACTTTCATTGGCTGTCAAGTAGCAAGGACGACAAAGTTGCATATGCATGGATGGTTAATTTGATTGCGCTTTGAATAACATCCGAGATAATGAGCTGTAATAAGAGACATTTAGAAGATATTCAAATTTGATAAAATGAAGTCTGCAAGGAAGGAAGGAAGAAGGTGGGGTGGGATGAATTATTCAGGCACCAAATCTGCCGGGTCTAAACGAGCTGCGGCCCCTTGCTGCACTAAACCCTATTGGGAAGCTCCCAGCCATCACGATAACACCCTTACCATGATCGTCATGCACGAACCCCAGGACCTTCTTCTTTCTCTGTTAGAAGCGGGGAACAAATTCGCCTGCTTACCGGAACATGGCAACACAGCCGCAGCATGTAGTATATATAAGCTGTGCCTCGCTGCATATATATTTACAGCTCGAGTGCAGACTTCATTGTTGTTGAGAAGGTGAGTTATTACCCCACATTATCTTCTCTCAATGTGCCGCCAAAGCAAGAACGAGATTGATTGCAAGTATAGCTTCGAGGTATTAATGCTGACCGATATCAGGTTCTGGATTTCCTCATCCCATTTTTTCGGATTGGTAATCTCTTGAGGCCTTCAAAATGAAGCAGCTCAGTGTACTATGCGCGCTGCTTGTGTTGGCCACCGCTACCCTGGACGCAACCTATGATCGTGCCATTGAGCGCAAAGTCCGAGTGAGTCGCAATTTCTCACAGCTGCAAATTGTCCAGAGCTGACACCGACATTCAAGAGGAACACAATCACTGGCAGGAGTATCCAGAAACGCGACACCGACCCCACGCTTCTCTACCCCGCATACAACCTCTCTGTCCCAATTGACCATTTCCACAATGATTCTATGTACGAGCCTCACTCCAATGGCACTTTTAATCTGCGATACTGGTTCGATGCCACATATTACAAGGCAGGAGGACCAGTGATTGTTCTACAGTCAGGAGAAGACGAAGGTACGGATCGTTTGCCGTATTTGCAGAAAGGATTGCTTCACGAGTTGGCGGTGGCTACAAATGGAATTGGTGTCGTGCTCGAACATCGATACTATGGAACGAGTTGGCCTGTGCCGGATCTGTCGACAGAGAACATGAGGTTCTTGACTACCGATCAAGCTCTTGCAGACGAGGCATACTTTGCAAAGAATGTTGTATTCGAGGGTCTGGAGCATTTGAACCTTACTGCTCCAAACGTGGCGTACATTGGATATGGTGGAAGCTATGCTGGAGCTTTCAATGCTTTCTTGAGGAAGCTGTATCCGGATGTTTTCTGGGGTAAGTCGTACAATTAGCTACTCAGCAGCAGAACTAATAGGCTGTAGGTACAATCTCATCTAGTGGCGTTGTAGAAGCCATCTGGGATTACTGGACATATTTCGAGCCAATTCGTTTCTACGCAGATCAAGAATGTGTTGCTTACACCCAAAAAATCACGAACATGGTAGACAACATCTTGATCGGCCTGAACGACTCAGCTACAACAGCAGAACTGAAAGGAGTTTTCGGTCTTCCAAACGTGACTTACGATGATGACTTCGCATCTGTCGTTTCAGCAGGAATCGATTCATGGCAAGGCCTAAACTGGGACCCAGCCGTCAACGACCCATCCTTCACCCTCTACTGCGGCAACATAACCTCAGACGACCTAATCTACCCCGACACCGAAGACCTAACCTCCACAGTCCAAGACCTGCTCTCGAAAGGCGGCTACTCCACCGAAGTATCGAACCTCACCACCCCGCTCCTAAACTGGATCGGCTGGCTCACCCAATACGAAGTATCCTCCTGCACCACCACCGACCAAGACAGTTGCTTCAGCACCCACAACATCACCTACTACCAACAAGACGACATCACGCAATCCTGGCGCTCCTGGCCCTACCAATACTGCACGCAATGGGGCTTCCTACAAACCGGGTCCGGCGTCCCCGCAGACCAGCTCCCCCTCATCTCCCGCACCAATACCCTCGCTTACGAATCTCTCGTCTGCAACTACGCCTTCAACATCACCACTCCCCCGAACGTAACGGCCATCAACAAATACGGCGGCTTCAACATCTCGTATCCGCGCCTCGCCATCATCGACGGGGAACATGATCCCTGGCGTCCTGCCACTCCCCACGCGTCGCCCTTTAACACGACGGCAGTGAACAGGACGAGCACGGCGAGCGAGCCATTCATCTTGATCCCGAAAGCGGTCCACCATTGGGATGAGAATGGACTATTCCCGAACGAGACGGTGGATTATCCGCCGGATTATCTGCCGCCGCCGCCGGTAAGGGATACGCAGAGTCAGGAGGTCATTTTTGTGTTGGAGTGGATGGCCGAGTGGCAGTTGGAAAAGTTGTTGGGAGGGAAGAGTGAGTTGGTTTGAGATGAGGGGGGAGATAATGTTTATGAGGATTTATATAAAATTACTTAACGTAACGTAAAGAATAATGAATGGATAGACGTTCCTAGATTTTGTACATGCAGACTTTTGTGGTGAGGTATATGGTTTGTTGTTGGCGAGGGTTGCGACTTGAGAGCCGTCAACTCTTTTTGCTATTCCATACTTCACTCGGAGACGGGATGAAAATGAACTTGGAGCTTTGACATACATGAGATGTTCAAGTTAATTTATCCCGTCTTTGCTCACAGGTTCTCAAAGACGGGATAAGCAGATAGACAATTACCATTCCCTGAGGTCATGGCACAGCACATAAGGCGGATTTTTTTCACGTCAAACGAGGCAAAGTATGAGTTTGGGGCCTGTGGCCAGATATTTTCTGCACTCGTATGCACAAGTCATCGTGTTGTCTCCACCCATCCGTCCAGACGCCCTCGTCCGGAACATAAAGTTCATCCCAAACGCCAGAAAAGCAAAATACACGTGTTGCCACCATCCATGAAGTAGAAAACCATCCTAGTCCACCCTGCTCAACCTGCGAGTAAGAACCCAAACCCAAGATTCCAGAGAAACCCCGCTCGTAAACAAGCTGCTAGACCGTCTCGCAAGACTATCAAAAGGTATGCTGAGGATGATGTGCCGAGATCAGATTGAGGCCTGTCGATGTCGAATATGAATACCGAGATGAATGAATATGAACGAAACCCTGCCGTAAACAGCATGCTAGACCGTCTTGCAATAAGACTATCAAAAGTTTCAAATGCCCAAGGATATTCCACGGTATCGTAGTCGAAGATGAGATATCGAAAGGTGAGAGTGACCGAAGATGGGTGTGAAGAGAAGACTTTTAGCCACCGAAACCGTAAAGGGTACGGCCTTGGCGCTTGAGTGCGTAGACGACATCGAGGGAGGTGACAGTCTTTCTCTTGGCGTGCTCAGTGTAGGTGACAGCGTCACGAATGACACCCTCGAGGAAGGTCTTGAGGACACCACGGGTCTCTTCGTAGATCATGGCTGAGATACGCTTGACACCACTGAAGAATGTTAGTCGTGTTCGTGTGAAGGTTAAGAGGGGATGATGCTTACCCACGACGAGCGAGACGACGGATAGCAGGCTTGGTAATACCCTGGATGTTGTCACGAAGAATCTTGCGATGTCTCTTGGCTCCACCCTTGCCGAGACCCTTGCCACCTTTTCCGCCTGTGAGAACGCGTTAGTGAATGTTCATAAAAGTATTGAAGCATTGAAGAGATGTCGTGATGAGGTTGAGTAAGTCGCCACCCAAAAGGCAACAGCAGCAATAATTCAACAAAGCAACCAAGCCATGCGACGACGAGATTGAAATGAAGAAGTTATATTGCGTAGTTGTGTTGCGCGGTGGATGTTGAGGTTCAAGTCGTTGGCGATTGGCCAAAGATGAAACGCGATGTCAAGATAACATCGCAGAACCTCAACCAAAAATGCGACCGGAGGCGGCGACGAGCTCAAGAACAAGAACAACGCGATAATGAAGAGAGTAACTTACGTCCAGTCATGATGAAGTTGTTTTGGGGAGTGTTGAGGGGGGTTTGGAGATGGAATGACGCGTTGGTCGATAACTTTGATGAAGTTGTTGATAAAGTGGTGTTGTCGAAAGTGGTATGAAAGAGAGAAAGTGGAAATGGTGGGGAGAAGAAGTTGTTTTGTAGCCTGGAGCACGGGTCGTGATTGCTGATTGCAAAAAGTGTTACGGGAGTACGCTAATCCGGATCGGTAAATCGAATAATTGAGAGCGTTTTTGGGGTTGAAACTGCGCTGCGAAAACTGCTGCCAAGTCGCTCTGGGGCGGCGCAGGGGATTGGTTGGAAAGTGTGATTGTAAGCGAGGCGCTAAGTGTGGGTGGAGTGGGAACATCAACAGAAGAGAGAGACGCGATCTTTTCACAACCCTTCTATTTTGGTCAAAATTCCCAAATTCCGGGGAATCATTCCTATTATATCTTTTTGTTCATCGTGCCGCATCACTGGATATCGGAATTCTCATCGCCATTTTGGCTGGGCTTTGGAAGCTTTAAAGGTCTATTTTGGCTGCCATTTGCTCCAATCAACGCGTCCGGCACAGGTTCTCCTGGACCAACTGCCCTTGTTGTCGAGGAAAGGTGAGGAAAAAGGTAGGAGCTCAGTGGATAATATCGCAACCTGCAGTCAATTATCGTCTTTTCATCTTTACATTGTTCCTTCGTCCCGATTTATTATGCATGGCGCCCCTTGCAGCAGCGGATCGAGATAGCGCGAAGCATCCTCGTTCCCGAACGTGGGGTAATCGATGCAGTGTCACAGTTGACCTACGCGATCTCAGTTATTCGAACTTTTACATTGCTCACTTGGTTCTAGCTACTCAAGATGACTTCTGCCATGGCAAAACGACTTGAAGGGAAGACGATAGTCATCACTGGCGCATCCTCAGGAATTGGTCGCGCGACAGCCTTCGAATTCGCCCGCACTTCTAAGAATATACGACTTGTCTTGACGGCGCGTCGACTCGACGCACTCGAACAAGTTGCTGCGGAGATCAACAAAGGAGTTGGATCTGAAGTCAAGATATTCTGCTATGCAATGGATGTTGGCAAGCCGGGAGATGTCGATGCTTTCGTACCCTCACTCCCCGAAGATTTTCGAGATATCGACATCCTTTTCAACAACGCGTACGTCGCAAATCCGGCGACTCATATTTTACTGATTACAAGAAGTGGCCTAGCGAAAGGCGGCATGGTTGGAAGTCCACACCTACAACGGGAGCATATTGATGAGATGTTTGCCACAAATGTGACTGGACTCATGAATATGACTCAAGCCGTTCTTCCAATATTTCTGGCTCGTCCAGACGGAGGCCATGGCGATATCATCAACATGAATAGTGTTGCTGGTCGCGAGGCGTACGTCGGTGGAAGCATTTAGTATGTGCCATACCTGCATACAGCATGGCGATTATTGACTGCTGTTGATCACAGTTGCGCAACAAAAGCCGCAGTTCGAAGCTACACAGAGATCCTTCGAAAAGAACTCATTGCTACTAGAATACGTGTGATTGAAATCGCAGCTGGCCAAGTAGAGACCGAGTTCTCTGTTGTCCGATTTGGTGGTGACAAGGCAAAAGCAGATGCTGTGTATGCTGGTGTTGAGCCTTGCACTCCAGAAGACATTGTTGAAGTTGTAGTCTTTGCTGCCGGCCGAAGAGAAAATATGGTATTGGCAGATGCGTTGTTGTTTCCCAATCACCAAGTAGGTTGTGTTCGCGGTTCGTCACTTCATATGCTCATGCTCTTCAGGCTACCGCTACGATCCTACATAGGAAAACTTGAATTTATAGCTTGTGTTCTACATGACTAATGCTCCTCGTTCTTCCTTTGGCCGTTCAGCTACATTTCAACTATGTTCCTTAGCAGTGTTCCATCCTGCCGTGGCTAATCTACTTTAAACTTGCTTTTTCCTTCAAGTCCTTTACCCCACAGCCACGAGGTCTCACAACGTTTAGACACGTTCGATACACGCAAAATGAGAAGTCTCAGCCGCCGAAATCACCATGAGACTCTTCAGAAAAAAGAACTGTAGAAGTAATAGGCAACAAGTACCCCTTCATCTCCACAAGTCATAGCCTCGCAACCAGTTCAGCATGTTCATTTTCTCACACACCTTCCTTTCCCCTGTTCGCAATACCTTCGCGTTTCCAAATATATAACAATGGCCCTTCTAACGGCCGATACTTGGTACACTGTTACTAACACTATTTCGGGAGATACCAGCTATCTCAGCGCTTCGGAGAGCAACGATCTTCTACAAATAAACAAGACTCAATCCGCATATACGAATTGGCAATTTTTCCTTTCGAATCGATCGGTTCTGACAAATTTATACTGGGTCCGGAATCAAGCTATTGGGTCCACCTTTCACATCGGCATCTCATATCGAGATGGGAATGTAATTCCTTCCTTGCAGAGCAGAGCATTGAATGAGAGCGCGTCGTGGAATATTGCGTTCGATGGAGATACCTCCGGAGCGAGAGTTCTCAATGCAGGAGCGGGAACTTATCTCGACCTGACCACAGCACAAGTAGTATCAAATTCTACAGATGCCACAGGGTCGATATGGACTCTTCAGAAAAACGGTCTAATCGACGACTCAACTTTCCTCATCTCTCCGCTTGTAAGTCCTCTCTTCTTATACTCCTTCGCATCCTAACACACTCACCAGAATACAACCATACCCCTCCTCTCCTCCAACACAATTTCATCCACACCCCTCAGCATAACATCTACCACCACGACTTCTTCCAACCTCACCTCCCGATCTCTCAGTTCAGGCGCCGTAGCAGGCATAGCAGCTTCCTCCGCCCTTCTCCTCCTAATAATAATCCTAATATCCCTCCACCTCTGGCATAAACACCGCTCCCGACCTCCTCGCCGCTTCACCATGCTCGGCGACGACGAACTCTCCCCCAAATCCCCCGAGCTCGGGTATGAATTCCAAGACCGCTCTTCATCCAGGAGACCGAGCGCCACCTACTCAATACCCCATCCCACCGAAAAATCCAACGAAATCGAAACCCGCCACCCAATCCGATCCTCAAGCCACCAATCCGCGCTCTTCTCCACCAGCACAATCCCACCCGTAAACTCATCACTACTCTCATCCCTAACCCCCATCCCGGCGATAAGCCCAGCTCACAGATTAACTCTCTCCTCCTCCTCTCCAGTCCTTCATCATCATTCCGTCTCGGTGCAGACGCCGACGCCGACGTACTCACTCGCGAGCGCTGGCCTGGCGAGGGCGAAGACGCAAAGGTATGGGGATCATGGGCCTGGGGTGGGATTGGGGAGGGTTGTTGGGGTGGATAGGGAGGGCGAGATGGAGGGAGAGGGAGAGGGACATGGGAAGAGGGAGAGTTTTAGGGGGGCGAGGAGTAAGTGGGGGGTTGGTGGTGGTGGTGGGGAGGAGGGGAAGAAGGGTTTGGTGGTGAAGGAGGAGGAGGGGGAGGGGAGGTTTTAGAGTAGGAGGAGTGGGAGGGCAGGGGTGGAAGGAGAATTGATGAGGTGGGTGGAGTTGGTGGGTGTTAGGTTAGGATAGATTAGGATATGATAGTAGTAATAATGTATATTGATTGATGTTGCCATTTTCCGTGCCGTTCAAAGCCCCGTATGAAGTAGAACGCTGGATGCTCCTTTCAAAGTTTGTCTTTTGCTTGAGGACATTCCTGCTTCAGTAATGTTGGTTCTAAAAGAAAGTGATGGATTCAGGCTGATGGGATTGAGTCTACTACAAGTTTCAATGCAGAAGGATTGCAGGATGTTTGTTCTTGTATGGTGTCTGGACTTGTAGATATCAGCAAGTTGTATACTCTAAATTTAAAAGGACCAGCGTACTGCGCTGTTTGCACATTCTGCTCATTCTCCTCCTTTTGCGCAAAATGCGGACATTTACACATAGTTCACTTCATTGTAGTATCTTGGTCATGGAATCTTTCGATGACTTTGTGGTTCTTAGTTATCGATTTAGAGCTGATCCAAGTCATCCTACGATGAGAAGACGAAGTTCGCCTTGCTAGTATGGAAACTGACAGCTCCTAACCATGCCAGCACTTCTATAAATATGTAGGCACACCGTGGCTTGGCCGGCCTAGAGCATCGGAGTGGACATTTCTTTCCAGATCTTCAGCACTGGGGTCATAGCCGCGTAGCTGGGTACTATCCCCTGCTCTAGCCTGTCCTCGAACCTGGACTCGAGGGCCAATTCTGCATCCATTCCCGTTATCTTGCGACTCCAAACGTAGCTCTTGCTGAGAAAGTGCTTTGCTTGCGGACAGATCCACAGGTTGCCCGCCAGTAATAGCTGGATTGATACGCAGCAGAGTCGTCCACCAATGTGGCCACGGTTAGTGCCAACTCAGCATCCCCGTTTCCTGTAAAGGATTCGCTGCGAACTCATAAATATTTCTTCCCCGCGGCAGCAACCCGACTCCTAAATACCGGACTCCTGACCTCCGCGTTGACGTTGTAGAAAGGGTTCATGATTGTCTTTACCCAGTTCTCGTACACCTCAGTGAAGAACTGCTTGATTGCCTCCTCCGTTTGAGGTGATGTTGGATTGGCACCTATCGATGTGCTGGCCCGGCTTGTGTTGGTCGTGGCAGGTTGGGACGGTGAGTGTAGAAGGAGGAATTTGACGTCTGCTCTTGTTAGTAGGTGAAAGCAAGCTCGGGTCGAGAGGTGGCTTACTTCCGCCTGTCATGAAGCAGGATACGTAGTTGTTGTAGAATCGGTCGATGCACTTCAGGTACCTGGCAACATATGTTAGTATCAATAGAGTAACATGAAGATATGATCCATACATCTGCCCGTTTCCCCACTGCACCTCCTCCACAATGTCCAAGCTGCTGTGCACGATGAACTGGTTCATATGTCGGGCTTGCTCCGCGAATCGCGCGATGCCATCTCCACCCTGCTTGGCAGTTCCAAACTCATATTCGAACAGAGGATTGTCTTTCGTGCCAATGATGGCAAAATAGTAGGACATTTTATCTGTCCCCTCCGAGTTGTTTTCTGGAAGCATGAAGCTCATGGTGAACTAGAGTTGAGGCGGCCGCTAGCGTTCTTGGAGTGTATAATTCTTGAGATCTTCCAATGTTTGATTCCTTTTCGAAGTAGAGCATCAACACAATGTTTGGAGCTTTCAGACCAACGAATTCTCTGGGAGGAGGTCTTCTCTGGTAAGCTTGATCTTGAGATAGTGATTGTGCTTTGATGCGGAGCTTTCTAACTCGATTGGCGTTGTAGGAAGATTCCCTGGCGACTGTCGAAATTCCAGAAAGCACGACAAAGGAAACGGTTACGTGCAGTTGATACAGTGGTAGCAGTGGTGGACCAGGCGTTGGCTAAGAAGAGTATCACGACGAAGGCTGTGGAGAGATGGAAGGAGGAGATGCCGATTGAGCAGGAGATGGTGCCGAAGGACAAATACACGATTTTCGATCGCAAGGAGAAGAAGTATAGGAAGGGAATCCACAGTGAGTTTTGTTCAAGGAATGTGAGCTACGATGGGAGACTGATCGCTTTGCAGAACTGCCAAAGTGGACGAGGGTATCTCAACGAGTCAATCCCCCTGGATACTGATAAAGGGATGGAAAATGGATGTATCATATTGAAGCATATTATGGCGTTTGGAAGGATGTACATCAGAGGACGAAGTCAATGGTATATTGTACGGATATTACTCGATTCATGAATTGGCGTATGCGCAAATAAGGCATGCCACTCTAGGCAAATCGCTCTCCCAAACTTTTCCCAGAACACCGTCAACGCCGGTAGAGACGATGGAAATCTATCTGCCTTTACCATATTCCTCTTCTTCTTTAAGTCTTTCTGCTTGAATAGCTCGACCTAGACCACCTCTACCCTCATCATATTCTTCCCGGTACTCGTCGCGCACTTGGCCGCCAGACTTTCCCCTTCCATATTGCCTTCCCTCCTTGAATCCAGGATCTAGATCTGTTCGAATGATTCTCTCATCAAGCTTCGTGCCACCAATGTATTTCATGCAGTCAAGAGCATCTTGATGATGGTAATACTCAACGAAACAGAATCCGCAAGGTGTCTTGTTGAATCGATCGAGCCCCATTATCAACCTCTTAATCTCCCCGCATTTCGAGAACAGCTCGTGGATCTGTTCCTCCGTAGTGTAAAAAGACCTGATGCTGTCAATTTCACGTAGGGCCAACAAAGCTCCACACGTACAAGTTTCCCACATAAAGGGTCGCAGCATCTTTCAATGGGTCTTCTGCCTCTTCCGGTGTCCTCTCTCTACCTTCCCCCTCATCATCCCGATCATACTTGCGCTTCTTGTTCTGCTTCATGTTAGATTGTGACCAGAGAGAAAAGCAATAATGACTCACACGACTCTGATAATAAGCACTTGGCCTGTCAAGCCTCTCAACGGTATTTTGTACCACGGTTGCCATGTTTGACAGTTGTGTTGTTCCAAAGCTTTGCTGGCTACAAAGAATATCGCATCGCGAAAGCTCTACCAAAGCGCGCTAGCACAGGCACGCCCAACAGGCCTAAAAAGTCACATACAACAAATACAACAACCACGAAACTTCTTCCCTGCTTGTCGCATAATCTCAACTCATGAAGCTTCACCATTAAATTCAATTTCTCAACCTCTACAGCTCTTCCAAGAGCTTCGCCTCTAAGATGCCAAAGATTGTTAGCTTCACGCCGGAATGGCTGTCTTCGCCCCCTGCTTCAGAGCTCTTCAAGCCAACTGCAACAGATGGTCCACGCGAATCTTTCAACTCGTCGAACGGCTTCTACTCGAGCAGCAAGAGATCTACAAAGCCTGGACCTCGACGAACGATTGCGCGACGAGGAACAGAGGTTTTCATAGCTGTTGGAAAAGAGATACGATGGGCGGATCTAATATACCTGAAGGAGACGCACGAGGACAAGAAAGCTGCTAGAGATCATGGCAGAAGTAGGAGAAGAGACAGCAGTGATAGTGAGGATGAGATACATCGCGCTGAAGGATATCGGGTATGCTACATTTCTCATACAATGTTCTCAAAGCTAACTTTTGCAGACAATCAAGACCCCGGTAGCAGAAGACATTAGACAACTTGTGATCTCACCCCACTCCAACTATATCGCCATCTTAACGACTCACACTGTCCATATCGCACTGTTACCTGAGCCCGGGCAGCTTACAGCTAGGGAGAGTGGCCCGTTGAAGATGAAGACATATACCCTCGGCCCTACCACACATGTCACATCACAATCTGGAATCGCCTCTGCCCTCTGGCATCCTCTGGGCGTTAATGGGACGTGCTTGGTGACGGTGACAGAAGACGCTATCGTGCGAGTATGGGAACTCTCGACGGCAGACCGATGGTCCTTCGACAGGCCAACCTTAGCCATCGATTTGAAGAAGCTTGCAGATGGGACCTCAGTCGACCAAGACTTTGGCGCTTCCGTTGCCGGTGCAAGCAAAGGATTCTCTCCAGATTCGTTCGAAATGGAAGTAGCATCAGCATGCTTTGCCGGACGAGGTAGCGGAGGATGGTCACCTATGACTTTATGGGTTGCTATGAGAGAAGGGGACATCTACGCACTATGCCCTCTGTTACCAGAGAAGTGGTCACCACCACCAACTTTGATCCCTTCACTATCCATCTCCATCGTGGCAAACGTAGCTGCGATGGAAGACGACCCGACCATACCACAAATGAGCAAGATGTTAGCCCAACAACAGCTTGCTTGGATGTCAGAAATCGATGCCCAGGAGCCCGTACATGTTGAGGGTCCTCCAGGTGACCCGCCTGCGGAAGTTTATACCAGACCAGCGAAGCCTGGAAGGGTACCAAAGCTCCAGGGGCCTTTTGAGATCGACCTCGCTCCTGAAGAGTCGGAGGACAAAAATGACGGACTGCTCAGCGACATATCTGTCATTGGGGCTAAAATTGATGCCGAGGAATTGATGTTTGGCGAGGAGGATGATCTGGAGGACGACAACGATCATGAAGGCCTCTCCATCGGAGTTGTGTGCTTTATGACAACTAGTGGCCGACTAAGTATTTGTCTAGATCTTGATGGTGTCGAGGCACAGTGGTTGCCAAAAACCAAATCGAAAGCTTTGAGATTGATGGAAGAACCAGAACCACCATCTCTCATGACTTTTGAAGTTCTGGATCTCTTGAGAGGCGATGAACCATGGGATGGTAATTGGCCAGTCTTCAGTTCCGACTTCAACAGCAGATATTCTTTCTTCGTGACGGACACCTCCAGTATCACCTTCATCTCTCTTCAGCCTTGGGTCTTCCGCTTGGAGCGAGAGTTGAATGAGGCTTCAGCCGGTAGTGACTTCCGACTAGATCTTCTGGCCAACGGGCAAAATTCAACTCGAGAACGATTCTACACCCACAAGTCGGAGAATCATTTATCCCCTCTTGCTGCTTGCGAAGTCGTCCAGGATCCAGATCTTGGATATTTCCTGCTCTCTGCGACTCCATACGGCCCAGTCGCTATCGACTTTGAGGCAACTACTCCTGATTCCGGTTTCGAATTTCAACGCTCGGCAACCCGATCTCCGACTTACGACCCAGAGCCTGACAAACCTTTAATTTTGTGTGAACCACGACCGGCTTATGAGCCACCAAATGCGCTCGCGGAAAATTCCAGCATACCCGCATTTCTTGAACAACTTGGACGTTCACGATACGCTAGATTATTGAAGGAAGAGGTCCGATTATCGCCAGCCACTCTTCAAATTATGACAGAGGCACACAAAGTCTTGAGTGAGGAGACTCATCGTGTGAGTGCAGCAGCAGCAGAGCTATTTCGACGATGTGAGCGTTTACAGATAGACCTACAAAGTCAAATCAAGAAGGCCAATGATGTCGCCGCTCGAGTGGAACAAGTCACCGGCGATGACAACGATGAAGGGCCTATAGAGACTATGAATGAGCTTGTCGAAAAGCGTCTGAAGGATGCTACCGAACGACAAACACGACTTTCTGAGCGGATTGAGAGAATGAAGCGAAAAGTGATGAAGGGCTCGAGTAGAGAATTGTCTGACAAGGAGAAGGCCTGGGTTGAGGAGACTGAAGTGCTGAGCAACAAGGTACTTGGCCAGGGCGAGGAGGAAGTAACAGGGACGAACGCGAAGGAGCCATGGGCGCGATTTGAGGAAGTCAAGGCGTTGAGTGATGAGCTTATGGAGCAGGTCGAGGGCGTCAAGAAGGACGAGGGCGTGATCAAGTCACCGAACGTTAAGGTACCGTCTGAGATTCGAAAAGCGAAGATGACACAGATTATGGGGTTGCTTGATAGAGAGACTGCACTCGTGGAAGCTGCTAAGAGCAGACTGGAGAGATTGAGCTTGGCCTAGATATGGAGGTGGAATGTATGAAATAATGAAGAATACCCGTCTGTCCGAACTGCTCTCGTCCTGGTTTATAAGGGGAATGTATGCATAGATGAAGCTTTTTGCGCCGGTCGTGAAATTCATATTCTCGTACCATCTGAACGAGATCAAGGTAAGATCTTAATTTTGAACGTAGCTAACATTATATCAGGTTCGTTCCTAGTCATTTGCGGCTTCGAAACTCCCGCCGATCAACACCACTCAGTTGAAAGTCTGATCGAGTCTCCAATTTCGATTTTCTCTGTTCCTTCAATTGAGCCGCATTGGTGCAGCTTCGGGGATCACCACACTGCAGCAATGATCAAGCCAATCGGAGGTTGTTTTTGGCGTTCAGGCACCAACATTGGCCAACTCCAGAGTCTCATCCTCATATCCCAATTCTATACCCAAATCCATCGAGAGTCGCATCTTGATCAAATATCTTGAACCTCAATAGTCAAGATGGCAGCCGAAGACAGCTTCGTGTATCCTGAACTTGGAGGAGGTGATGCCTTCCGCCTCGTCCATCTCCAGCCCTGCGAAAATCTGGAGTCGAGCGTGGAGTGTTCTCTGGAAAACACAAAGTTGGCCGACTATCGACACGATATTGCTGACCACTATATTGCCATATCATATGTATGGGGAGATCCAACCGACAGACGTACTATAATGATAGATGGAAAGCGACTCGAAATCACCGCATCGTTGGAATCAGCACTGCGCCACATTCGAGATCCTCGAAGAATTCTTCAAGTCTGGGCAGACGGCATCTGCATTGATCAGAACGATGTCCTTGATCGCAACCAGCAAGTCAGTTTGATGGGAGATATATACTCGACTGCCGAACACACTATTATTTTCTTAGGCTTATCTTCCCCTCGATGCGACGCTATGTTGCAGTGGATGAGCTTGGGTGCTGACTCATCCGAGTCTGAGGGTACACCATATCCTTTGACTTGTCAGTTCGAAATGGTCGTAGAAGACGAGATACTTGCCAGGCCTTGGTTCACAAGGGTTTGGATTCTTCAAGAGCTTGTTCTCTCCAGGATCCATGGATTCAGTGCGGACGATATCGAGTCAGGTGGGGAGTATTTTACAGAACAGTCATGAGAACCAGTTTCTCCCAGTGGCGTCCCAACAGTCGCAAGATTCTGGAGAGCATGACGCAAAGCAGAAACAAGTTCGGTGCCACCGACAAGATACCTACCCAGTATATCGAGGAGGTACCAGGCCAGGCTCTTCTGGAGCTGCTGTCTCAGCGAAGGGGATGTTGTCTTTCGGACCCCAGAGATATGATATATGCCCATCTCGGACTTGCGAGCGCCATCACAAGATTGAAGATTCCGATTGATTATGATAAGTCTGTGTCAGAGGTCTATCAGTATACCACCCGCTTATTCGTAGAATGGTATGGACTTAAGAACATACTTCATCATGTGGAAAGTATTTCATTGGGTGGGCTCCAAAGAGGCTATCCATCATGGGTACCTGACTGGACTATATCGGAGCAGTCTGGTAATCGAGGCCACCGCTCCCACATTCCCTCATCATCGCTTTCGAACCCTGAATACTACAAGGCCTCGTGGGCCGCACCGAATGTTCTTGCTTTTGCTGGTGTTTGTTATGGTTCAGTACAGACAGTGCTCCCCTGTTCGGCTTGGCCGGTGCATGTTGATGGAATGGTGTCATGGGATCCTGCTGTCTCACAGACTCGTTGGGATCATTCGTATTTCACTTCCGCCCTGCAGTGGATGTCAAGATCAGACGACAAATTCCTGAGAGCTCGAGACTTCGTCTTTGATCTTATTGAGCAGCGTGGTACGGATGGCATCTATGAACCATTTTTCCCCATGGACCGCTTCGAACCAAGTCTTTGGGCAGAAGTTAGTTCAATCTTATGTAAATGGGCTTCAAGAAGGTCATTTTACCTAGGTTGGACTGATGATGATATTATTCACCATCATTTAGTTGGGAGATTCATCTTCATTCTAATGAGAATAGCATACATAAGCTGGTCAAATAAACTTAAGCAACCAGCAATTCTCGGAGGAAGTGCGCCTGTCATGCTCCCTGTTTTAGCACAGCCGGGTGACATTCTAGTCAATTGTCTGACAGGTACATACGAGTCAGGTCACGATGCTATTTTGCTGAGACCGTCCAAGTTCGAACTCAGTCGAAATGAACAGCACCTGGTAAGAAAAGACTTGAGTCTAATCAACAAGGACTCCTCGGGGTACGACTGGAATACCTTCCAGTTACAAGATTGCCATTTTATTGCAATGGTAGATGCTACGACTATCTGGATGAAAACTTGGTTTCACTCAGTGCAAGAGTTGGAGAACACTTGTGCCGTTAGGAAGATTTTTGCTCTACATTGAATGTATGGCCAAAAGCTATGCTCCCAGGAAGGCAACTCCATGTGCTACAGTGGATCATACAACCCACTGGCAGCTTTTGCCCCATGTTCGGCAATATTCAAAGATGTCAAGTGGAATACATGTGACGGGATGCCACGAAAATGGCAAAATCAAATTAGAAAAGAACTAAGGGTACATTTTAGTTTCTACCACACTACGATTCGCCCGTTGTCGCGAACATCCTGAGGGGATGAGGCTGGAGCTCGTACAACCAATGATAGTTCTGATCTTACCACCACGCCACAGCATCTAACAGAAATAGCAGTCAGCGCTAAGACGTGGTTGCTCGCTTCGGGCTCGCTAACCCCGAGCAAGCCTCAATTCCGACCCACTGTTACCTCAGAAACTGACCTGGCCAGTCGGTACAGCCTCAAACACAGTGATCGCACGTACGTTTTCTGGGAAGCCTTGCTACTAAAGGAAGGAACTCTTTTTTCGGGGTCCGAAATGGGCTTCAACGGAGGAGAACGAATGAGGTATAAGAACGCGCGTGTAACCAGCGGAAAAGAAGCTCATCCACCCATCAGCTACATCGGCGAGACATTTCCTACAGAACCAAGCAATTTATCATATTTTCCCACAAGATACCAAGACCGAGTAACAACGTACTTCCGAAATGCAAATCCCAGGCTTCGCTCTCTTCTCCTTGGCAGCCACTGCGGTCGCTCTCCCATCCAACCTCGTCGCTCGGTCCAACTACAACCTCCAGACCTGCGTCGACCTTAACCTCGAAGGCAACTGTGTCGAAATGAACGGTGCATACAACACCTGTACAGACGTCCCAACCAGCTTCAATGATGTCATTTCTTCTATTGCTGGAGACCAACGAACTAGCTGTCGAGCCTATATGGATGCGGGGTGTAATGGTGATAGTTTTGTTGTTCCGAAAGGTGTCCAGTTGATGAGGATTCCGGAAACGTTTAATGATCAAATCAGTAGCTTTTGGTGCTAAAGAGGGGTCGGCTTTGTGCTCGTTTCTGGAGTTTGGATATTGGTCGGTGCATTGCTTTCGGCTGATTTTGGAAGCATAGCGATGACCATCGGATATATTGAAAGTGGGAGTTTTTGAATTCAATTTTTTTGGTTCATTTTCTACCTCTTATCTGCATTGTTTGGTATCGAGTTAGCCTCATGCGTGCCTATTGAACTTTTGTGCTTTGCATGTGTAGTGTTTTGGCACCTTGCTTTTCGGAGTACAGCGAGCGTTTCGGAAAGGTTGAGTCCGTCCAATTTTCGATGATAGTATCATCAAATATGTATTTCAATATGAGATAAATATTTTCGATCTGCAAGAACTCAGATCACATGGACCGTCGTCCGATGTTCCACTGCGCCGTTTCCGGTTGAATATGCAGGACAGAAAAAAGTGCCGGGAAGATCGACATCGAGGGGCAGCAGTGGGCGTGGCGAGTTCTCGCCAATGGCTACCACACGAGGATGCCAATGCTTTTAAGCATATTCAGATTGCCGACAATGTTTTGATCCGTTTCTTCCAGATTCCCATCTCCTATTCAAGGAAGGATCTCCTCTCGCTTCTGCATGGACACTTCGTTAGGCTCCAGTTTTAATTCCAGCTTCACGGTGCAATTGCCGTGAGTTCCTGATGATCAGACCAATAACCTCTCAATGGGTACTGCAACTGTTCAGGTAACGTATACCGTATAAGCGAGCCTAGCCTGGACCTGGATTATGGAATGATCTGGCCAAAGCTGGACGGCTTTTCCGAGAAGCTAAACAGATTAAATCCGAACAGGATTTGACCTCTTAAGGTACGCACAGAGTAGGTATGTGTTATTCTTTCATACCTCTTCTGCACCAATGACGTCCTATTGCATTTGATTCATGTATTTTCCTGGGCTACAATATCCTACGTTCATCCGTTGTGGACTCTTCAATTCGAGTCTCCACTTCACGAACACCGAGCTTTCTGCACGCGCTTTCCTTTTCTTCAGCCGAGTCGTGTATGCAGAGCTTGAAGTCTTGGGCCCTATTATTGGGAATAAATCACTATTCTTCAAGTCATGCGGAGCAAGTTGGATAATCAACACAATGGAGCAATATTGAAGCATGCGAGAAACGAGCGGAGAAGTCCGTCCGCTCTCCTTCGAGGTGGAATCTACAAGTATATAAGAAGTGGTCCAAACCTCTTTCCATCTTCAGAATCTCAAGACACGACCTCCAAAGCCCAGCAACAGTTCGTTTACTTCAGACGACCCTCGCCAAGATGCAGCTTTCAGTCTTCTACGCCATCGCCGGGGCTCTTGCCGTCTACGGTCTTGCTATTCCCGCTGAGGCAAGTAATAATCCCACCAAAGGTTGCCAAAACTAACTTAAAGTCTCAGGAGGATTGCAGCTGTTCTTCCTCTGCGACCGCAGTGGCTACCTCATCTGCTCCAGTCATCCCTACGACTAGCAGTGCCATTACTTCTGTAGTGGTCCCCAAGCCAACCTCTTCTACAATGGTGGCTCCTAAACCAACCACTTCTACCATGGTTGCCCCGAAGCCAACTTCTTCTACAGAAGCGTCTCCCAAGCCAACTTCTTCTGCTGCAGCTAGCCCCGTGACTAGCGACTGCACCACATCTGCTACAGCTGTGGCCACCAAGCCAACTTCTTCTGCTGCAGCTAGCCCCGTGACTAGCGACTGCACCACATCTGCTACAGCTGTGGCCACCAAGCCGACGTCTGCGGCTCCATCCGGCCCCGCGTCCACTTCCACGGCTGGATCTTGCGCCTACACTTGTACTGGCAGTGGCGGAATTATTGATGCCCTGAACTGTGTTAATGTCTTGACTGGTGTTCCAATCGTGGTCCCCATCACTGTTGGCTCGAAGGTCGTGGAGAGAGAGGAAGCTGCTACTCCAGTTACGTATTGTTGCAAGCCCGATAGTCAGCTGTTGAACTTGATTACCTGTCTTGATGTCGCGACTGGAACATCTCTCTTGTTGCCTATCACTCTTTTCCCATAGGTAGTGACTGTGGCAGTCAAGAGTCTCCGCCACTTTGACGGAACGACTGGCTAAGAAGACTGGTGGAGGATGGAGGATGGAGGACTGGTTGACGCGGGGCTGTTTGTATTTAGTTGTTGTTAGTTATGTGCTTTCTTACCTTGAATGAACGTTATTGTTATGCACTTTCAGAGATATTGCTTTTTGGACACCTCGAGTACCAACGAAGCGTATGGTTCCCCTGTCATTGTTAGATTTATCCAAGTTGTGTCTCTCTAGCTCCCTAATCCCTTCAGATCCGAGGTGGCAATTTAATAAGCGATTCGTTTTTGAGCCTCCTCTGCGCTACATTTTTGTGGCGTCACGGCGCCCAATCTTTTAGTTCGTGATGTCACTAGAGTACTGGTAATCTTAGCTTTGGTCTAGCTCGTATGGTCAGTATGCCTTATGGAATATCACAAGAACTTATGCTGATGTCTCAAGTCATCTCAGTGACAACGTATTGAGCTTTACTTGCTACTATAAACATTCTCGATACAATTGCTCCAATCTGCTAAGGTACAAAGTGTCCCATATGGTATCAACGAAAGTAGAGAATTGAGAAAGTCGCTCCCCGCGCCATCCAACCGTACGTCCGTATCCAGCTATACTACGGCATACTTTATCTATGCAATTGGCAGACCACCTGGAAGCTCGGAGAGCCCTGTCACTCTTGTCAGTCAACCTAAATTGATCATTGGTAGAAGCGACTCACATCCTTCAGTTTGCTCATTGACCGTTTGGAGCTTGGCACACTTCATGGCTTGCTGGGAGGTCTGAGACTTCAGCTCCTTGCATTGGGCATTAGAACATCTGGCGTTTAATGCACGTTGGAGGGCATCTGCCTTCCAGCCGAACATGTAGTCGCCATGTTGTCCGTAGCCAAGTCTGCGCATGCGTTAGCAAATCTCTGATGCTAAGGATGAGTATATGCTTACGGATCACCAGTGCTGTAGACCAGAGGCTGCTTGGTGGTGTCCTCTGGCCACAGCTCCTTGGTATTGAATTGTCTAGTATCCCACATAACTTCGTACATGACTTGAGGAAGTTTGACAGGGTGACTCGATGGGCATGGACCAGTAGACTCGAAAGTCCCACTGCTTGGGTAGGCGACGTGGCTCTTGTGGTCGGCGCTGTCGATGTTCTTTCCATCCCAGCATCTGTTATCTTGTTTAGTCTAGTATTCACATTTGGAGACATAGGTAACTCACGTGGGGAAAGTGATGGTTGAACGGATTCCACCATTGCACATCTTGGTTGGGAATGATTGGGTGTCGTCACCAGTGCATGGTGCTCCACCAAATGGAACTTGGTTGATAGTACTGAAGCATCGATGGCAGATGCCGCGCTGCATGCCCGTGGCACTTCGGAGTGTTGGGTCTCCAGCAAGCATACGGAACCCCTGAAAGATCAGCAGCTGCAATAGAGGGTTCTTTGAGATGCACTTACTGGCTTGAAAGCAGTAACTGTGGTCTTGCCATCATACGGTGGAATATAATAGACGGTAACCCCTCCATTTGCTGTGAGCCCCTGGTTGGCCATTTGCGGAACACGTTTAAGACTCCCATTTCGAGCTCGGAAATAAACATTCGCAGTCCAGTAATTCGAGAAATCTTCCGAGAAGGTGCAAGTTGTGCAAGACGAAGACGCAACTTGGTCATAAACGATAGGGGTCATGTTGGCTTGGAAAGAATCTCCTCCGACAACTTGATGAAGATGGGGACTTGGTGAAATTGCGGGATTTACAAGAGGGTCCAAACGCTCGATAACGAGTTGTGAGCACGAGAAACGCATCATGGCTTGAGCAGCTGCATCTTGAGTGAGCAGTGCCACAGCGGCAGTGAGTGACTTCCACTGCATCTTAGGCGATGACAGTCGTCCTGTAATGATTTAGCGAAAAAGGAGAGATGAGAAAAGGAGAAGCGAGAAAGTGAATGTGGCATCGCAGCCTTCGAGATATAAAGAAACAAGATAGGAGATACGCAAGTTGCCTCACAATGTCACAAGACAGATCCAGTATTTGGAAAGGAAACTGCCGCGCGGTGATATACTGGATGTTTAATTTAATGACAATCTTGTATTGTTCAACAATTGGATAGGAATGAATTTGGTGTTGCCCCTTCAGGGTAACTGCCGAACTCAAGGTTAAATGTTGATTCGTGACGTATCGTTTATCCTGGGTCGCATGAAACATTTTATGATTATCTGGACTTCACGGATCGGACTCTGGGGAATGCGGGGAAGCGGGTATGTTAAATTATATTAAGAAGAACGAGAGTTGAGCCGGGGCTCACCAAAACAATGAATGTCCGATCTTTTGCTGTCCAATCAAACGCCGAATTACGTACTTACTTTATTTTAGCCTCCAAACGCTGTCAAGATATTGGTCACTCTTTAACAAACATTTCGGCGTATTAATGATTGTTTCTTGTCCACGCAATATTTTGAACCATAATCCTCGATGTTTAGAACAGCGCAAGCACAGAGGTACTTGTACCGAGTTTGTTAAACGCCTCGTGAGTCTCGAAAGCCACTATTGCAGTGTTCTTGGTTGAACTCAATGAACGTAGCAAGTGCTTTGAATGCAATTTTGGTAGTCTGAAATCGCCAGGATCAATGTTCTTCGTGCTCAAAGAATCGCTCAAATCCGTATGAATACTTGCTACATAGTGTTCACAATGAGAATTTCATGTTTAGGAACAGTCCCCTCGTTATGATCATCGGTGTGCTGGCAATTCAATTGGCGTCTGTGTTGTTGACTGCATCGCGGCCTGATAGCAAACTTCTTTTCGGTACATGTGCTCATCACCACCTGATTTCTCTGAGTACACTGGACGAGCTGACGAGTTAGTACACACATCATGGTCAATGAAAGGTACTACGGACAATTATCAAATATGCCATTATACTATGGGCACCGAAGAGTTGCCCGCATTGCCGTCTGACTTCACCATTGTGAAGCCTATGACTGGCACATGATTATAGCAAGAATCGCAGCGAATTTGCGGCAGTCTGAAACAATTTTGACTCATAGCTCTGTCGCGGCTGTTTAATTCTCCTCGGATTGATCATTCCGCTGAGAATCTCTAATCACGTGCGTTCCAATTTCTTTGCAGACATCTAATACAATTTCGTACTGGAGGTGGTAAATAAGATTTGAACCTTGAGTTTTGCTGATGAGACTTGCGGTTACGCAGCTGAGGTGCTTCGGGGTTGATCTAGCTTGATATACTCCCTTCTAGAAGCGAATGGGGAAATTCATCAAGCAATATGTTGATTAAAAAGCGGCCTGGATTCCCAAAAGTCAAGAATCAGGTCGAGTAGTACGTCGGATGAAAGATTTTCTTGTGTGATGAGCTGACAGATTACTGAAAACACTATCATAAAAGAAATTCACGAAGTAAAGGAGTCAGTGGAAGCACATGTTTATTTGTTGTAATCAGGATAAGCTTGCATTCAAAATTTATGTTAGCATTTGAAAGGTTCTCATGTGCATCGGTCTCTGGCGAAGGAACAATAAAACATTGCTAACTAATGCTTCTGACAAGTACTCTAAGTCTGGCTTCAAAAACAGTTCCATCCGATTTATTCAATTCACCTGCTCTATCTTCTCTAAACTCTACGAATATGAAGCAACGGTCTAACTCTTTCGTGCCTTGTATTGCGCATCTGCGCCAGAATTCAGCAGTAACTCCACGCCAGCTTCAAAATCAGTATCAACGGCAACATGTAACGCACTAACCTTAGCAGAGGTGAGGTGTGTGAAGCCTTAAAATTCAGGAATCAAGAGGATATATCTTCAAAAATTACTATTTTTAGTACTAATAATAATATATCGGTTTTTTTTGGGGCGATTTACGATGTATGCGATATATTCGATATATTCATTCAATTCCGGGTTCAAAAAACTGACGATATAATTCCGATTATTTATTCAGAGGATTTAATATCGTGCCGATATTATCGATAAAATCGATTCCGCGCCGAAGCCTGGTCAAGATGGCTAAGTTGAGCCACGGATTGAGTCGCCGTCAACTATGTCATTGACTTGAGATCTTCCTTATACGTAATGCTTATAGTAATTGCAGATTCAAGATAAGGTTCTTAGACTCTATTCTTTTGATCTTGCCCGCACCTTGCCCAAATCTTTGTGCCGCAAATGTCATGCAATACATAAGGCTACACATGATAAGCGTGCAGATACTCGAATCATTTGGTTGGAAAACAAGTACCGAGGTTGTGACGGCGCTTAACTTCCCATCTTGCTTCCAATGTGTATTTTTATCTCCAACATATCCGGGTGCACGCCGGGAACAGAACGTCATGATCCGAGCATTGTTACTAATACAGTACCAACATTACCATCCGTGTAATAACTAGCCTTGCCCGTCGAGTAACGCCATCACTCTTAAAGCCACTCACACGGCAACCTGATGCCCCTCCGTTCAATCATTACCATGTCCACTACCCCGACAGTAGTTCTCATTACCGGTGCCAATCGGGGCATTGGCAAAGGCCTTGTTGAGAGTTATCTCGCTAGGCCAGATCATGCCATTATTGCTGCAGTGCGGGACCCCAGCACGGCAGGACCACTGAAGGAAATCCCTGTGGCTGAAGGCAGTCGTCTTATCGTCGTCAAAATCGATGCGACAATTCAGTCCGACGCGGTGGATGTTGTCAAAGAGCTTTCAACCAAGCATGCAATCAACCATCTCGATACTGTTATCGCCAATGCCGGCGTATGTTACATATATCCCACCGTTGCAGAAGTCAAGATTGATGATATGCTTGCGAGCCTGAAACCCAATGTATTCGGCGTCATATATCTGTACCAGGCAACCCGCGAGTTATTGAATAACGGTGCAAATCCGAAGTGGGTTACAATAGGTTCAGTCGCGGGAAGCATTGAGGTGGGTAACTCCGCTCACGATCAAATATTCTTTTCTATGTTTGCATGATCTGTTGTCTGCGATCAAGAAACAACAAAAGCTAACAGTTTCTCTATCTTTTAGTGAGCGAATACTCTTTTTCTCCCTGTCATACTTGAACATAGCGATTGTAAAGACAGACCCCGCAAGCCGCAATCGCTTCTACTGTCGATCTGGAACACTTCTAGCTTCTCTCTCCTACCCTCCTCATCTTCTTGATGTCAATATTTCTTGGAAGTATTTACTGAACAATATTTCCATAGGGGCCAATTGCCAAATCCAAATGCTGCATATGGACCAACGAAGGCGGCAGTTCATTGTAAGTTTTGCGGAGAACCACCATTATTCACTCTGTTCTCTTTCATGATTATGAAAATAGCAATGCCCTTCCCGCTCGAATACATGCTAATTGTGCCGTTACCCAGGGATCACCAAGCGCATCAACACCGAAGAGAAGAAAATCACTTCTTTTGTCTTGCATCCTGGCTGGGTAGCAACTGATATGGGGAACGTTGGTGCTCATAGGCTTGGTATGAAAGAAGCACCAGTGTCAATCAAGGACTCTGTGGATGGAATGGTCAAGATTATTGACAAGGCGAGCAAAGATACACATGGAGGGATCTTCTGGGAGTATACTGGCGAGCAATATCCTTGGTAGAGTTGGTGTTCTGTATTTTATCTGAATGAGATTGAAGTCATAAAGTATAACTTTGAATACAAAGATCCAGTTTTCACCAGCGCTCTCAATGGACAGGCAGTTTT
The DNA here is from genome assembly GCF_001500285.1 of Mollisia scopiformis. Lineage (NCBI taxonomy): Eukaryota > Fungi > Ascomycota > Leotiomycetes > Helotiales > Mollisiaceae > Mollisia > Mollisia scopiformis. The sequence continues at coordinate 801,575 of NW_017263588.1, forward strand.
AGCGTGTCCGACAAGAACTGTCCGTCTAAGCTACTTATGAACATAGTTCTTTAAATATCCGTCATCTTATTAGCAGACACGGACATTAAATTAATAAAACTGCTAATATCCGACTACTCGTCTAGGAAATTAAGCCTGAAAATTAAAGAAATTGGTAGAAATTAGAGTGCTTAAAATAAAGTTTAAAAGCTTAAAACCCTCGAATATAAAAGCCGTAAATCTAAAGTTAAAATTTAAAGTTAAAGTCTGAAGTCGGGCTCAAAATTTGAAGCCTAAAGTTGGAAATGTACTATTTATAGGGTGTTTTTTGTCTTGGTAGTTATAACTGTCTAGAATCCTAATAGTGACGGACATTAGGTTGTCCGAATCCATACTAGTACGGGTAGTGATGGTTCAGGGCCAAAAAATGTCCGACCTACCCATTGAGAGCGCTGGTTTTCACTCCCTACGGGAGCAACGGCTCGTTAAACAACGACCCAGTACGCTAAGAAAGAGTGTAACTCCAATTAATTAATGAGTACTATCGTTAATTAATGTCTAGAAAGACTGCAAAAACACTGGAACCCTTCAATATATGCTTATTAATTTAAATTTTTCACTGTCACTGCTCTCACTGCTGTCACTACTGTCACTACTGTCATGATCTCAAAGTATATCCTCATTTTAAGTAGTAGTAAGTGATACTCTTGCACTTTTAATACTGTATTGCACCGCACTTCATGCTATTTTCTTACTCAAGGTCTTGGGCTCCTGGAGGTGAAAGAGTGAGAATCGTGAAGGGACTGACTACATGTGCAGTGCAGATTTTGCAGTGGAGTGGAGACCTCAAGAGCTCGGACAGTGAGTCAGACAGACGCGTCTCCCATTGGCTGAATCGAGGTTATTTACATGCTCTGTGCTCTCTTGGCGCGATTCTCCTTCATGTCCCACTTCACTTCTGTTACGTGGCCTTTTACCTTAGAAGTTTTTTCATCCTCACCATCTGTGTACTGCATCAGCATCATCAGCTGCACTGCATCCATCACTACCTACTAACTACACTTCTCTAGATCCTGGATTTGGACTCCCTCCTGGATTTAAGCTCTCTCCTGGCACTGGAATTTTCCCTGGATCTAGACTCCTGGACTTGAACTTTTGAGCTCTCTGCAAGTACGTATATTAGCTCTAGGTGAGCATCAATCTGACGCGGTAGGGCTCATCTTCACTCACGCCGTGCGTCATGACAATCGCGGGTGCTGGTCCTTCTACTTCCCATAGCCATGCTTCGAGCGTTAATCCGTCACATTTCACAGTTCGATGCGGCTTGAGAGGTGCCATGTTGTGAATCATAAATCAAATAGGAGAATGGTGCTCTCTAGTGTAAGGAAGGATATAGCCGCCGCTATCTCAATGTTCGACAAGCTCGAGAACGACCGTTGCGGTGGCATAAAGGAATACGCTACTCTCTCTTCAGTCTGCCGTTCCGATATACCATTATTACACATCAGGGACGATATCCTGATCAGTGCTGTACTGGACTACTTACCAAATAATCTATTGGCCAATAGAATAGCCTTTTTGACCAAATTTAGGGCCTTTTGACTAATGGAACGGCATTGACGAATAGATCAAGCGTTTTACCAATGGGTTGATCTACCCAAAATAAGCTAATGTTTTAGACCTAATGTTTGATTTGCCCCCCTTTTTTTGCACTAGTTTTAAGCGAGCCACATTTATTATTAGACTTAAAACACTATATAAGCTATTTAAAAGTATAAATCTAAAGCTATCGCGATATAAGATAAGTTGAATAAGTAGTTTGCACGTGATATAGAAGTTATTACTACTAAGAGCTTTCCGCCACACTTGCCTAAGTAAGCAAAAGACTAAGAAAGCTTGGCAGAGTCCTTAAATAGTTTTTTTCTTATTTTGGGAGTCCTTTTCATTGATTTATTAATCCTTGTCTTTAATATTAGCATCGCTAACACTTTGTAAAAAAAATCAAAACTTAGTTTTACTTAGACAAATATTTGGCCAAACAGCTGATCTATTCATGAAACCTTAAAAATTGGCTAACAGATCGATTTATTGGCCAATAGAATATTTGGTGAGTAGTCCAGTACAGTGCCAAGTCGATGATTAACCTGACATGACGCTCTGTAATCAAGTAAGCAAAGTGCAGAAAAACGACAGACGATAATGACCCGAAATTCATCAATGACACTGCAGAGCATTGGAATAGGTGTATAGTAATCATCAATGACAGTGCGCCTTCTGTCACACACTACCGTAACGAAAAATATATGTGTTGTAGAGATGAGCCTTAACAAACTACAGTCCTTGCCACATCGTGACTGGGCTTAACTGTATACTTTATAAGAATATGGCCAAGTGAGGGAACACTGTCAACGCCTAACCCGCACAAAGTTTTGACTGAGCAAAGTTTGGCCCTCACTGCTTTCAACAAAAACTTGGACACTCTCTCCCACGACTATGGCCAACTCAAAACAGCACGTACCAGAGCCAATTGCTATTATTGGCTTCGATTGTCGACGGCCAGGGGGTAATTATAATCCGTAAAAGCTCTGGGACTTTCTAGGGCGAGGAGACTTGCTGGGGAGCAAGATTTCGGGTACGCCATGGCAGGCCCCGATATGGCGTAATCGAATCAATGTTGCCAATCTCCCATGGCCTTTGGCCCGCGGCTGGATTCCTCACCCTCGGCTTGGAAGCGTTGTATCAAGAACATGCCGCTCTTAATCCCAACGATGCTCCTGCCGCCGCGAATGAGCTCTGCTACCGTTTCCGAAATGTGCGTTTCCCAAGAGCTCTGGTGCTCGAAGAGAACAAAGACACAATACTCGTTCTCACATTGGTGCAAGTTCCTGGTGGTAAAGACTGGCACGAGTTCCGCATATCGACAACATCCGACGCAGACGTGGTTGCGGAACATTGCTTTGGACTCGTTCGAATCCAAGATCCTGTTGAGGAAGTGCTGGAGAAGATTACGCCCTTGAAATCGCCTCAATCGGCTCGACTATGGTATAAAGTAGAGCGAGACATTGGTATGGACTTTGGACCTGCTTTCCAGAAACTGCTTAGCATCGAAGCGACAAGTGGTGTGCGTGCCTGTCGTACTCTCGTATCGCTTTCAGCGCCTCAGTCCAAATTCTCACCTCAATCATACTATCCAATTCACCCTGCAGCTCTCGATGGTTGCTTCCAGACACCAATTCCGGCTAACATGGCCGGTGAACGTGTCAATGTGAGAGATGCAATGATTCCAGCTATTGTTGACGACGTTATCATCAACAAGGTCCCGGCTGATTTGAATGAAGGATTGTCTCAGGCAACCTCAGTCTATTCTGGTCGTGGTTGCCCTGATCAGGACAAAAGCTGGTTTGCAAATACTTCAGTGTACGACTCTAAAACCGGGATTTTAGCAATGCGAATAACTGGACTTCATTACGTTAAGCTTGACGTTCCTCCACGGCCAGATCCGCACACTTTCGATCTTGTGTCCTGGAAACCTGATGTTGCATTGCTCACTCAAGACCAGATGATGTATCTTCCACTTGGAAAGTCATCGTCGAGGCTTGACCGAGTAATCGATCTCATTGCACACAAAAAGCCCACCCTGAATGTGCTTGAGATCAGTCTCGACGAATCAGATACTTCGTGTCTATGGTTTGGGGCCGGTGATATCCCAGCCAGAGCTTCATACACTAGCTATGATTTCGCTGCGACAGACGGCAAAGCCTTGGTCAATGTCCAGACGGAGTACGAGGGGAAATACAACTCCTCTTTCCTTTTCATCAGTACTGACAAGGAGAACCTCGGCCTTTCTTCTGATGTACATTATGATCTGGTTATTGTCAAAACGCCAAGAAAGGCACAGAATGCATCAAAGGAAGCATACAGAAGCTGAAGCCACTTCTTGCCGCAAACGCTTTCATGCTTGTGGTTCAACTGGAAAGCGAGGGGTTGACGACAAGCGGGCAGGATTCTGAAGGGGATGCCGAGATCAATGGGCATCTCAATCAAACTCCACCATCCGAGTCAGCCGAAAACACCTCGCCCACATCTCCGGACTCAGGACGAGCAGGTTCCTCTAGTTCCGTTGACTCACTCGCATGGGACCAGGATTTAGCAGTGGAATTACTGCAATCAAGCAAGGATGGACCTTTTCAACGAAGGCTTACAAAGGCGGGTGATTCGAATTCAATTATCGAGATTGCTGCAAATGGTCAAGGCAGCTCAGCATACCTCTTGACCAACAATAGCGCTGGAGAGATAGACAGAGACAGTCGACGAAACCTCGTCATTGCTTGCCTCGACGAGACTGCCAGACAAGCTATTGGTCCCTCCCTCAAAGCAACACTAGAAGCCTCAGGGTGGTCCATTAGGCAGGAAACGTATCCATTCTCAAAACTCGCAGCTGGAACTGTCGTTTCATTCATCGACGAACTATCAAAGCCGATCCTCAGATGGGCCAACGAGAATCAATGGGACGCCATCAAGACACTTATCACGTCCGGTAACCCTATCCTCTGGGTCACCAAAGGTGCACAAGGAGTTGTCACAGATCCAGACAACGCACTGGCACAGGGCCTATTCAGAGTTGCGCGCCGTGAAGACAATGGCATTAGTTTGTCCACTCTGGACGTCCAGTCCAGCACGAGTCGCGCAACGGAGTGGGCGGTCGATCAGGTACTCCACTTGCTAGGACGAGATACGCCAGCAGAATCCCAGTATATGGAGCGTGATGGGATCCTGCATATCCAGAGGATAATTCCAGACGCTGCAGTGAATGACTTCAAACGCGCTGAAGTCACAGGATATGAGCCCGTCAAGAAATCGTTCCACGGCACCGAGGCGCAGGCACAGCTGAGAGCTGAGCGTTTAGGCACTCTGCAGAGTCTGACATGGTGCGAGACAGACGTTGGAGAACTTCCAATGATTGAGCCAAATAACATTGAGGTCGAGGTGATGGCGGTAGGTGTTAATTTCAAGGACGTTGCAATAACCATGGGAATTGTGCCCGACAACGAGTACAACATCGGATTCGAATGTGCCGGCGTTGTTACCAGGCTCGGATTGGGCGTCAATAAGTTCAAGATCGGCGATCGTGTCTGCATGTTGAAGCAAGGCACATATGCGAACCGAGTTCTGGTTGATGTTGATCATTGCCATATAATTCCAGCATCAATGAGTTATGAGGAGGCTGCGACTATTCCCTCAGTATACTTATGCTCCCTCTACGCCTAATATCACTTAGCGAACCTCCAAGAAGGGCAGGTGAGAACAATTTCGTCTTTCAAATTTGCCGGGCAGCATCAGCTGCTCCAATAATGGCAGTTGAATCAACTCAAGGCTGATAATACTGTAGTCTGTGCTCATTCATTCCGCAACTGGTGGAGTTGGCTTTGCCTGCATAGAGTTAGCTAGGTACAAGAAAGCAGAGGTAGGTCAACCTTGTTTTGCTGGACTATTGTCTTGAATGAACGTAAATACTAACCGTAAGGATTGTGCAGATCTATGTTACTGTCGGCACTGAAGAAAAGCGTCAATTCCTTGAGACCACCTACGGCATCCAGAGAACCCACATATTTTCTTCACGCAGCATCAAGTTTGCAGCAGAGATATTGCAAGCAACTGATGGTCGAGGCGTGGATGTCATCGTCAACTCATTGATAGGAGAGTTGCTTGATGCGTCTTGGAGAATCATGGCAGACGGCGGGACCATGGTTGAAATTGGCAAGAGAGATATTGTGGACCGCAACACCTTGGCCATGGAACCATTTGATAGAAATTGTTCATTCCGAGCAGTGAACTTTTCGTACACCAAGCATATCAACGGGCCCTTAGTAGCAAGGTTTGTTGATTGTACAACCTTTCTTCGGTAATTTTATTGACCATAGATAGATTGTTTGATGAGCTTTTCATCCTTATTGATGGAGGGCATCTGCCGCCAATTCGCCCTATTACCACCTTCGGATTTGATGAAGTTCAGCTGCTCTGGCTCATATCCGGGCTGGAAAGCATATGGGCAAAATCGTGATATGCAATCCACATGGAGATGACATACAAAAGCCTGTCCGACCAGCTGTTCGCAAGCTCCACCTATCGCCAGACGTCTCCTACCTGATCGTGGGTGGCCTCAAGGGTGCATGTGGAACCCTTGTCATCCACATGGCGAAGCATGGAGCTCGACACATCTTCGTTAGCAACCGTAGTGGGATTAGCGACGACGCATCTGCTAAGGTCGTACGAGACTGCCTTACTTACGGATGTGAGGTAATCGAGGCGAAAGGGGACGTCGCTGATCTCAAATCTGTTCGACGAATCTTTAAGTCAACTTCTCCTAGAATTGCAGGTGTCGTCCAAGGAGCCATGGTGATCAAGGTAAGTTCTTCTAGTTCTCGAGATATTGATTCCATATATGCTGATAGAGAATTAGGATAAACCTTATGAGACAATGACACTTGATGATTTCCGTACATCTCTCCAGGTCAAAGTGCAAGGAACCTGGAACCTTCACCACGCTTCTGTGGAGCTTTTGAAGCAGCCACTTGACTTTTTCACCATGCTCTCCAGCATTTCAGGTATTGTAGGCAGAAAAGGCCAAGCCAATTACGCAGCAGCGAACACATTCCTTGATGCATTCGCAAGATACCGACAGGCTCAAGGCCTGCGGGCTAACTCTCTTGACCTTGGAATGATTGTGGACGTCGGGTACATAGCCGAAGATGAAAATGGCCTGGAAGCTCGATTCGACAAGACTCGCTGGATTCCAGTCAATGAAAGCATGCTGCGCAGGGTCTTGACGTACTCCATTATGCAGCAGGATCCCAACACGTTGATCAATGCTGAAAGTAGCACTCAACTCATCACCGGCATTGCATATCCTCTCCCAAAAGACGGCTCGGACATAGCTCAAGACCCTCGTTTCGGCTACCTCTATGCCAGTCCTGGTGGTGGTAGTCACGGAGGCCCAGATATCGTTGAGGGTAGCGACAAAGGTGATCAAGCACTCCGTGCTTTGCAGATGATGATCAAATCAGAAGGCGACTCGGCGACATTGGTAAAGGCAGCTGCCAATGTATTATCGGCGCAATTCTCCAAGATCTTGCGGCTTGGGGATGAGATAGAAACGGGCAAACCGCTGATGGCATACGGACTCGACTCGCTGGCTGGCGTGGAGTTGCGCAATTGGATCCGCCAGAAGATTGGGGTCGAGCTAGTCAGAGCAGACGGCCTCCTCACTCCCTTTCTCTCTGCCTCTTCAAGCATCACTTGTCTGCAATATCCTCTGCTGAGAGTTCCATGGCCTTGTCAGATCCCGAGTAAATGACATTCCACTTCTCTGCCATATCATTCTCCTTTCTGGGTTTCACCTCTACCACAATGTCCATGTCGGGTTGAGGTACTGTAGCCCACATCTCAGCCTTCTCTGTGGTTGGACAACTCCATTTCCCACCAACAGGAATAATTTCGAAGCGGAGAACCATCAAGGTAGCAAATGCCAGGATTTCGGTACTGGCAAAATGGCGACCTGGACAGAGAGTAGTTCCACCACCGAATCCACGGAAAGCGACGGGGTTAGGACGTTTCTTGCTCCCTGACCGAACGAACCTTTTATGGTCGAAGCTGGACACATTATCGCCCCAGACAGAGGGAATCGTATGCTGAACTGTTCCGGGAATCATCACTGTACCGCCCTTCTTTAACAGGTATTTTCCGTCGAGCATGTGATCCTCCATGACGACTCGAGCCGAAGTTCCAATGCTTTGGAAGCGGAGGACTTCTTGAAACGTGGACAGTAAGATGGGGCAAGATGTTTTGACGTCTGATATATCAATGGTGGCGCCATTGTTTTCATGCACAACTATCTTTGAAACCTCGCTCCGGATCTCGTCGAGTATGATCGGGTCCGAGAAGATGTGATAGATAAGCCAGAAAGCGGCAGGTCCAGTATTGGCGAAAATCGCAACGGCTCCTCCGATTTCAAATCTGACCAAGTCGCTCATTGAGACATTATACTTCATGCTGTAATCGTAACGAGCTCTGATAAGGGCTGAGCCTTGTTTGTGTCCTCCGTTTCTGAAGTACTGGTCGAAGGCCTCCACCATAAGCTCGCGAGCTTTCAGACTTTCCCTGGCCAACACAGATGGGAATATGTTGATCATTAGGGTGATGACACCAGGTCCAAATCTCCTATTACTATTAGTGTCTCTAAGGCCACTTCGATGGAAAGTATATTACCAGAAAGCTGCCTCAATCGCTGAATCTCTGAACGGGTTCATAGGACCGTAAACAGATTCTGCAGTAGAACTTGAAACCTCATGACGAACCCAATCAAATAGCTCGAGAACTTGAGGTGTGTTCCTAGCCAGACCGTTCAACGAATCCGCAATACTCTTAATTGCTGCTCGACTCATAGAATCGAGGTCGGCACCCAAGGACATAACGGGATGGATGGCTTTGCTGTACGCCGCTTCGTATGACTTATCCAAATTGCCTTCATTTGGATCCGTGTTCTGCAACAACATTTCTTTTCCTGCCTCGCTGGCGCCCATGACGTTGATTGCGGCCTTTGTTTCGATAGGAGGAAATGCGAGTATCGTCGGCTGGCGTTGGACGGCTGTGATGAGCGTAGTAGAGTTTACAACGTATATCCGTGTGCCTGGCATCCTCAACGTATAGATGGGCAGGCCAAACTTGTCTCTGTGGTTCATGTCAGCAGTGAATCTCAACCAGTACGTTTAACTGTTTCTAGAACAATCAACCACACAGCTGAAATCAAAAGAAAACAGTCTCACCTGATGTGTGCATAGAAATGAGTTTTCTTTTTCGCCATACCAAGGATAGGACTAATGAATGGAATTGTCGTTGCTACGACAGGCGGTTCCTTCCCATCTTGGGTGTAATGAAGAAGCAAGCGAAGAAAGACATAAGTTGATACCAGGCCTCCGATGGCGAAGGCAAGAGGAGATGTCATCCTGCCGTGATTTGTGTGAGGACAGGAGGAAGACAGCGAATCTGAACTGCTGTTGTGTTGTGATGTCGCACAAAGTGTTGGTTGGTTGGCGCGGGGTAGCCTCGAAAAGGCGCGGACAGCCAGAACAGCCTATCAGGAATACTTGAAAAGATTTGGCCGGAAAGGAAGAAAAGCCAGTGCAGGAACGGGTCGAGATAACAGTAAGCGCCGATCCGTCTGAAAAGGAAACGAGCGCCGGAATGTTTGGAGAGGATGAATACAAAACCCAAGTGATTGAGACAATACGTCCGACCCTTCCACGTGAAAAATGGGGCGAAAGGCTTAAAGACAACTTCCATGCATCTCATTCCCATCCTGAAAATCCTCACCATCAGGTTTGGGGTCGCACAAAGCCCCTTCGAATGCACTAGAAGATTGCAGACACACAGCAAGACCATTTTCCCCACAGAATGTCACCTCACATATTGAGTGCGTTAGCAAATGCACGAGCTATGCACTCTTGCTGCATGCATACTAATATATCGCATTTACCCCGCGGGACAGCAAGAACTTAGGCTATACCACCGTGTCGGGTATTCACCTTTACTGGTTAATATTGCAATATATATTGGATAGGTAGTGTAGGTCTGATTGGTGCTGGCACACTCTTTCCTGTACACTGCAGAACCTTGAGGGCACAGGGAATCGCTGCTGAAAAATGATTGTTGGTTTTTTTAATTGCCATGTCTCGTTGCTAGGAGGTAATGCATTGGTGTGTAGAAATATTTTCTTCATAATGCGAGATACAGTAAACGTACCGAGTCCTAATAATTGGCGACCTATGTGCTTCGGTGTAGATGCAGCACAAGTCCAACAAAGTCTTCAATTGCAGATCTGAAAGTAAGCCAAGCTTTTGAGTCGTGGACATTCCATTCTCTAAGAAGACAGTCCCATAGCAAGCAGTATACAACAATTCTTCATCTATTCAACTTAAATACAGCGACAGACACAGCTCACCACTGCCATGGCATCTGAGGGTAGTTTCAAAGTAGTATCTACCACGAACGAGTTAGTGTCTTTACCTGCCTTTTATGTAAGTATCAGGTTTTTAATCTTTCGATCTTTGGGTCTTGAACTGACATCGAAAAGGCAGTTATCTGGGTTGGCTTCAGCATTTGCGTACTCGCATTTAGCGTGCGGCTATATATTCGACATGCTTGTTTCCACCGTCTCTTGGTGGACGATTACCTCATGATCGTAGCTCTGGCCCTCCTCTTGGGAAACAACATCCAAGACCAATTGTATCTGAAATACATCTACTTTCTCGAGAGCGTATCCAATGGCTTGGTAACACCAGGACCCGACTTCTTGACCGACATCCAAAAGGGGGTGAAAGGGTTTGGGATCGCCAGTCTCCTCAGCTTCATTGGCATCTGGCTCATCAAGTTGAACTTCATCTTTTTCTTCAAGAGACTTAGCACTCAACTGACTGCTTATCTCGTATTTTGGTGGATTGTATTGGGTGTCACAATTGCATGTGGAGCAGTAAGCATTGTTGTGGTGCAATTCCAATGTCTTTTTGGTCCCATCGAAGAGATGGTGACCAGTTGTGTCATGCCATCGACAATGGAGCAAACATATAACTTTTTCAAAATATCCTGCATTGTCGATGTCGTCACAGACGTCTTGAGTAAGTTTCCTGTTGATATGATCTTATGCTCAAGAAACTTAAGATAACACATAACAGTCATTTGCTTTCCCATCTCTATTCTTTGGAGAATTCGCGTCAGTACGCGGAAGAAAATTGCTCTCGCAGCGCTGTTCTCTCTTGTAATATTCACAATAGCTGTGACTCTTGTTCGCGGCAGCCTATTTGGCGGGGTGTATAAGCCTCTCAATTACAGCGACAAGAAAGAGATGAATATCACATGGATATGGTTCTGGTTTTCGATTGAATTTACCGTCTGTAAGTGCTTGAAAGACACCAGCTGCTGGCCACGACATGACTGACTCTTCTTCCAGCCTTCATAATCGCTTGTATCGTCTCGTTTCGTGCTCTAGTCGCTCAAAAACGGAAGCATGCCGAGGCCAAAGATCTCGAGGACAGAGAGCACAGGCATAGGGAGGCTCAAAGCTCAACAACAGCTATAGGTACAGGAGCAGCCTTCATGAGGCGCGCTGGCCGTTTTCATAATAGTCTTTTGGACACCCTGAGGAGCACAGAGCGCGGAGATGATGATTCGATCGGCGTTTTACCTATGCCGCCTTCTCATAAGTCAAGCGTGGACTTTTCGCGAGACCAATTGGAACTTGCTTCAACGCGACATGATTCTGAACCCAGAGCTACTGGGACAATCGATGCAATTGAGACGCTGAACCAAGTGTGAAGAGTGAACTATGGATCGACGGTTGGATAGGAAATCGCTGTGACAGGAAAAATGACTCGAGATTCTTGAGAACATAGCGGGTGGACACCGAACGGAATGGAGACACTTTGGAGGAAGAAGTATATTGATATGTAAACACATGCCACCTCGGCCACTCAACCACATTTGATCTTCAATACACCCATGCAATGTTAGTTCCCGTTTCACTCGTCGTGCATTACTGGTATACAGTTTCATTTCCTAAGCCAATAATAAGTCATTGATCTAATTGATCAATCGATAAATCCACGATATCATCTGTGCAATGATACGAAACAGGGAAATGCATCTGCCGGATGGGCTCCTCCGCTGCCAACCTGGTAAGCGCGCTCGCCACGAAATTTGTTGACTCTCGTTGTCGGATGCAACTTGTCCCATTCTTTATAAGCATCTCTAAAGTCAAATAATCTTACCGTCATCACAAGCGTGATTTTGAGATCCAACATCGCCATTGCCTGCCCCAGACAATTGCGTGGACCGTGCTCGAAAGCTCTCCACGCGCCCTTCATCGGATACAGGGGATCTTCTGGGCCGACTAGCCATCGCTCAGGTAGGAAGGTGTTGGGTGCCTTCCAATACTTTGGATTACGGTGCAGACCGCTGTGCAACACCCACACTCTGGTGTCTGCCGTTGGATACCTCTTCCCACTGTCACCCTCGAGATAAACGCCTGGATTCCCGGCACGAAAGCCAGAGGCTGGCGGGAAAAGTCGTAGAGTCTCTTTGATAACGGCAATTGTGTAAGGAAGTTGGTTGAGAAGCTGTGGCTGCTCGACCAAGGCTCTGGAGACTTGGGAGAGCTCAGTACCAAACACTATGTCATGCTAGGGCGCGGCACGGTTAGTATCTACCCTAAAAATACCCTGACCCATGGGTTCCCTTAGGGTGGGTAAGCGTTTAGATGCCTAAACCATGGTTGGGTAGAGTGAGTACCTGCCCGAGGCAGTTAACCCTGGTTAACTATCACGTGACAAAGAGTAACGTGACAAAGAGTAACGTGACAATTTAATGCATACATTATATTATTTATTTTAATATATTTAAAACTTTTCATAATTTTATATATAATTACTATTAAAAAAATTATATAAACACGAAATAAATAATATTATAAATAAAGTTATATAATTAAAATAAAAATATAGAAAAATAATATATCACGTGTCAGGGGTTGAACCCCATAATGCTTCGGCTACGCCTCGCTTAAGCACCAGCCTCCTTATTTTCTTTACGAGTGTAATCTCCGATCTAAGACTTTAATCTTAGAACACTTAGCGTGTGTCGAGGCTTCTTCGAAGCCCCTATTCTGTGTATATAAAGCCATAGCTAGCTAGCTCTTAGTTCTTTATCGAATTCAACGACAGTTTTACCCACTGCCTACGTCTTAAGTGTTCCCTCTTGGCGTAGCCCCTTACATCACGTGTGATTACATATAAAAACTTAACTATAATAGTATAAACTTTTCTTTCCACGTGATTTATGTATCACATGCTGGGTGAGACAGGGTACTCTAGTGGGAGGATAGAGTAAAAGCTCGAGAAGCTTAACCTTACCTTACCCACCCAGTGGTTGGGTAGGAGACCCCTCTAACCAGCCAAAAACCACCCGTGCCGCGCCCTATGTCATGCTCTTGACGGATTTTCTCGAGAGCAGCGTCATTTTTGGACAGCATGTAATAGCAGTAGCAAATAGTTGGAGATGTAGAGTCGTGACCGACGAAAAAGAACAATCGGAGCTGGATGATGAGCCATTTCTTGAACCTGGGATCGATGTTCTTTTCGGTTTTATCTTTTCGCTCGCCCACATGATCCTCTAGTGCGAGGTCCAGAACTGAGCGGCTAGCATGGGACGAAATGTCGTGGTTTCTGAACTCGGCATAACGTTGATCGTGTCACAGCGCCAGCTGTTACCAATCGCCTGAGCCAATCGCCTGCGACAGAGGCCAGGCCGGGAATGGTGGCGTTCCCGAGCTTTAAGCCTACTAGGGCTTAGCTCCTCACATGACATCCCCTTACTTCTAACATATATATGTATATAGATCTCTCCTCCTCTCCTTTCTTCTCTCCTTAGCTTTAGATTCTAAATGAATAGCCCGACGTTGCGTCGCCACCTCACACCATCGTCACAGTGCTGTCACAGATCGATTATCCTAGAAATGTAGTTGTCTATTTTCCAGCCGTCATACTATTCAATTAGACGAATAAGAGGACTCCATCGAACTAATAGACTTTTTGTTAAATTGTACTAAAAAGTAGTAGTAGTAGAGATGATAAAATTGCTTATTATTTTAAAATTATATTTAAAGGAATTTTATCAGCATTTTATAAAT
>NW_017263588.1:816878-892617 GCF_001500285.1 Mollisia scopiformis
GTACTACGTTTGGCCGTGGCGTATTCCCATTCGCTGGATGAGAGTCGAGGAGGTACATGGTGGCTCCCCAGAGTCTACGACTTGCGCTTGAAGTCTAGCTCCCCTATGAAATGCCAACCCAGAGTGTGCCTCAACGCAGTAGCTAGCGGGTTATCACCTCGTTGACATTGAAGTCTTGTATTCCTGGGACAGGTTCGTTAATCTCTAAATCATCAAAGGGATTTGATTCGACATACATTGTCATAAGGCCACTAATGTCTATGGTATACCTTAAGGTTGCTTCCTTTAGCTGGAACATCCGTCCTTGCTTGGCATACTGATGAAGGACCTCAACGAATATCTCGGCTTCATGTACGACATGACGAGCTTGATTGAGGATGTAAGACGAATTAAACCCAGGTGAAAAGAGAGAGCGTCCTCGTTTTGATTCATCACTATTGCTTGTGAAGAGACTATCTCCTCCCGATATTGGGCGAAGGAACGGAATGAGGGCATCTGGCTTTCCAAGTTCATTCGCCTGACAAGCCTGAACTGCATAACTTGGCGACGAAACAAGTAGTAGCGGCGGTATGAAAGGCCATAAATCGATATAAAAGAGGGAATCACTCTCCGAAAAGTCATCAGAAAGAGCCGCGAAAATGTCTGGTCGCGCGATATCTGAAGGTATCATGAATCAATTTTCCCATTCTGGTGTCCCGTATGGGTTTAGTAAGCTTGCTGCTCTTGCTCAGGCGCTAATCACCCTTGGCTCACCCTTGGCTCAGTCGACTCGCCTGAGGAACCTGAGCACCCTGAGCACCCCTGAGCACCCCTGAGCACCCCTGAGCACCCCTGAGCATCCTGAGCAAGATCTACCACAGCACCTCTGAGCACCCTGACCTGAGCAGCCTGAGCATCTTGAGCAAGATTTACCACATCGTTACGTGCTTTGGCTTTTCGCTTTTTAGCTAATTACACCTAATAAATGTCCGGTGTTATAAGTTAAGTGATTTATTAGTTAAATAAGAAGCGTTTGTATTTTAAAGAAAATAAAACTAAAGAGAGAAAAAAAGGAAAAAAAAAATTTTTTTCTTTATATAAAATAAATAAATAAATATAAATTATTTTAAAAATTAAATGATTTATAATTATGATGGCCACCCTACAAGTTGTCTCACGTGACACAAGCACGTGACTAATGTGCGATGGAATTACAATTATTAAGTAGGACAATCTAGTATGTATAACTGTCGGGAGTATAGGCCAGGCGCCACTCCATTGGCTGAGACCGGGCCGGAAGATCAGACAGGATTAGCGGGACTAGCCGTTTCGTATGGAAGCACGTGGTGTAAGCAGATTTATGCAGTAGCTAGTATATAACTCGTACGACGTAGTACGAGTTAAAGGGTAGACGCAATACCACGATTAGTACAGCACCTGCTGCTTGTTGTGGCCGCGTCTCACAGCACGTGCAAATATCACGTGATTTACAGCTGAATACTGTGCTTCCAACAATAACCCTAGGAAATAGAAACAGTAGAGCTAAGGAGTAGTTAGGGGAAACGAAATGTGTCATGTAAGCACAAGATCAGCTGATCGTACTGTACTGCTCATCACACTACAAGAGGAATATAACGGATTAAAACCCATATAAGAACTCTTAATATTAAGATTACTTATAATGCCACGGACTACTTAGTTCTTAGGGCAACCCATATTTATTTATTTACCTCGTACGAGGGGGAGAACTTTTCTTTTCTTCTTCTTCTTCTCTCTTTAGTTCTATTCTCTTTGAATATAAACGCTTCTTATTCGATTATCGAATCACTTGACCCGTGACACCAAGCCCCTGAAGCCGTTGACGAACTAGTCGAAGGCCTGGTGACCCGTCTCGAAGACTGCGGAATTCTAGACAACACATACATTATCTACTTCACAGATAGCGGTTATCACATCTCCCAGCACCGACTCAATCCTGGCAAAGAATGTGGATTTGAAGAAGATATCAACATCCTGCTTATGATTCGAGGTCCTGGTGTCCCAGTTGGAGAAGCTGATGTCGTAACTGCGCATACGGATCTCGGACCTACGATTCTGAAGATTGCGGGCGGGAAGGTGGGATGGGAGGGATTGGATGGAAGCCCGATTTCGCTGGAGAAAGAGGTGATTCTAGAGGCGAAGGAGAAGAGGCAGGAGCATGTGAATGTTGACTTTTGAGGACGGAGTATGCCTGTGGGAGTTCACAAGTTCTCACTTGATGATGGGAGAGTTGGTGAGTCTTCCAATCTGAAGATATCCTAATATCAACTCAATTGACTGACTACTCAAGTTTCGTACGGGCTAACCAACACTTACAAAGCCCTGAGACTCATCTCGAAGAACTATAATCTCTACTACTCAGTCTGGTGCACCAACGAACACGAACTCTACGACCTAAATGTACGTCCTCTCCCCTTCCCTCGCATCATTTTACTAAAAAACCAAGAACGAACACCACCAAACCAACAATATCTACCCTTCCTCGACCCCCTCCTTTCCCCAACTCGAACACCACATCCTCAACCTACTCCTCACACACGATAAGCGAGATAAGGTGATTTCCATCCAATAAACAAATTTAGGCGCGAGTCTCAAGTGCTTTCGCAGCATCCAAGACAGCGAGTGCCTCGGAGGTCAGATATCCACGACTGATCAACCACTGAATATACTCAAGGGTCCAGTCTTGACACCTCTTGCCCTATTATTCAAAATTAGATGCGGATTGGCAGTACTAGGCCAGTTTTCGCTTACCACTCTGGGGTTCAAAGGCTCTGGGCTCGCGGTTGGCGGGTCAATCTTCTTGGCTTCCGTTTCGAGCGCATCCCTGGGAGTGACATCGACCTCGTTCGGGTGTGTTGCGGAGACGTCTTGAATATGCTCCTCTCTGACCAATGCAAGAGGCATCTTATGGTATGCTCGACGAGTCACGCTGCAATCGTAACCGCGCTTGAACTCCAATCCGTAGCCAGTGAAAGGAGTACCGACGACGTGGATAACAGTGCCTTTTGTTTCGGATCCTGCCTGTGGAATGAGTATTGCCCAATGAGCACGAGTGCCATTGACACGGGAGGCATTAGCTGCTGCTGGGAAGACTAGGAGATAGATTTGACGAGACATGTTGCTGGAATAGGATATAATATGTGCTGTGGAATGGAAGTGTTCAATGGACTGAGGATGTCTGTGTATAAGATGCAATGTGCAGAAGATGTGAGTTGGTATGAAGAGAAATAGGAAACTATCGATGAAGAGGACAGCAGATGTGTACGACTTATAGGGATTGTACACGCAATGCGTGAGCAACTTGGGGATAATGAAACCCAACCTCGGTGTCTTGCTGTGACACGAAACTGCCTAGCCCAACATAGACCTACCTGGGCCGGTGGTACTGAAATGCCTTGACGCTGACTTTAGACGAAACGCGTTTCATCATACAATGCCCATCCGCGGCCGCATAAGCGTCTCCTGACTAGACCAGCAATTGGCAGATAATGTCAGTACATTGTATGTCACTCCCATCTCGAAAGTAGTGTAGTAGTGTCAGGTGCACGAATATAGAGTCTCAGGCTGCTGTAATCAGGGCATTGCGCAGACATGGCGATTAGATGGGCTTGCTAGATGGACGTCGAAAACGCACATTGAGTTTGAATCGCTGGACGGCTCTTGCAAAAAAGAAGGTTCCAGCAGTGCCAAAAGGAGGCTTAGAAGGTACAAGAAAAGATCCGCAGGGTAAGACCTACAAGCCACCAATGATATATAGAGACTTTTGAGTGCCAGCGACGGTTGTTGGTAATTCTGCAGAGCACACAGTTTAAATGGTCGAAATCAACAATTTGAGTAGCCAGCAAGCAGCCTGCTGCATTGTAAGCGCCAGGCGGGTCCAGCGTTTAGGAAATCGGTCAATGAACTTGAGAGCGTTCGGAAGTTGAGCGCTCGTCTTGATGCCAGGAAGGTTTGTGTTAAATATGGAAGTGTTGGTTTCAAAGTCGAGGCTCGCGGCCGGCGGGTATTGGGAGACTCATCGCTTGGCAGCCCATGGTAATCACAGACGAGGCGGCTATGTTCCGAGGCAAACAACATCGAGTAGAGTAATGTTGTTGAGTTGGACTGATAAAGAGAAGTAGTTCTGAATGCTGCGGTGGGAAATCATCATCAGAGACGACTTGCAGACCAGAAATTATCAAGAATATAAACTTTAGCCTAACCTGTTTCGGTGAGCCTAGCCTCAGATCACGTGGGAGTCCATCGCTTTAGGCTTAGCCTACTCTACCCCAACACTAACAGCCAAAGAAATCCAGCTGGCAATAATCATATCGATTTCTCGTCAAAGCTCCAACGTGAAAACAACCACTCTTCAGGTCATCTGATTTAGGTGGACTACATGCGAATTGAGCGAGAATAAAAGCTTTGAACTGTATCCCAAACTATCTCCAGGATATGGCTACCTTGGACGTAGGAGAGCTGCCAACGGGGGATAATGTCGTTATCAAGACCAGCTCCTATTTCAACCGCACAGCTGAAGACATTCTTCTTCCTTCTCCTGCCGAAGTCAGAAAACGTGCTTTAGAGAAAGGCTTTGTGTATCCTGGAAATCCTCCGCCAATAAGGTTCTCAGAGCTCGGCCTCATTGTCAAGTCTGGGACCAATCTCACTATTGCAGAAGCTCAGTGCTTGTGGGTGATTCGGAAACACCTGAAATGCGAGATCCCAGTTCCAGAGCTTTACGGTTGGGTTCGCGACGGGGGAGAACTCTTCATATACATGAAACTTATTGAGGGGGAAACCTTGGAGGCAAGATGGGATACACTTTCTGTGCTTGAGCGTTTGGACGTCTCAAGTCAGTTGAAAACAATGACCACGGCACTGCGAGGTCTTAGGCAAGGAGGAAAAGACGCTTTCATAGGTACGCACTTCGTGGGTTCACAGAGTCGAACAAATACTGAGTGCAACAGGCAGTATCAACCGTGGTCCGTTACTGGATATCCTTTTCGAAGGAAGACCAGGGTTTGGCCCTTTCAAAACCACCAAGGAATTTCATGACCGCTTTGCAGCTGAGGTCAGTAAGTATCATCCCGATATTCAGAACTTCGTGGACCCAATGCGGGGTCAACTTCCGGACGAAGCCCCGATTACTTTCACTCACGCCGACCTTCATCCCAGCAATATCATGTTGACAGCCACTGATGTTAAGCCGGTTCGAGTTCTTGCTATTTTAGATTGGCATCAATCGGGGTGGTACCCCGATTACTGGGAGTTCTGTAACATGTTGTATTGTGTGGATATGGATGGAGATTGGGCGAAGGATTATGTCCCAATGATCTTGGAGAAGCCTGATTGTTTTGATGGGTGGTGGTACTATATGAATGGCCTAGGATTCTGAGATTCCGCCTTTGATGCTAGCGGCCCAGACTCACAATATGGAACTTCCACCAAAATTAGCTTTCGTTTGTTCCTTCTTCCCTTTGAATCAAAAAATTATACTGGCTTAAAGCGGAAAGAGCAAAGAGTCGTGAGGATAAAAGCCGCCAAGCTCTCCCTCCTCCCACAACATCCTTCAAACTTCAACACCACCACGAACCAAATCTTCACAACACCAATAGGACCATGATGGCTTCTCCCCAAGAGAATTTGATGACGGAGAACAAGGGTCAAGCTATCGATCAATTGTCCCCAGGCACGATGCAGCTAGGTTTTCATTTTGTGATCTGATGTAACAATGCTGACCTGCTGTTCAGTTTGATCAAGCCCACAAGGTCACCACCGCTGATTCGAGCGTCAATTGCGACATCATGTCCAAGACCACATCTTCAAGATCAACACGAGATGTTTCTACACAAACTTTTCCCCTCCAGTAAGGATCGATTTCGACGATGATGTCCACAGCCCCGCCTCTGAAGGCAGCGCAAGATGCTTTCACGCAGATGCTTGCCTCAAAGTCCCTTCAACATCGGTCAACCTCCACAGCAGCTACAGAGTTCACCCTCTTCCCAAAGCTCGCACCCGAGCTCCGATTTAAGATCTGGAAATTCTCCGTTCCCGAGCCTAGGGTAGTGGAGCTACGCTGGAGCGCGGAGGTGGGGAATGCTGTATCCCCTACGAAGGCTCCTAGTATGCCAATATCAATGTGGGAGCTAAATGACCTCTCACAACTTCGAAAACTCCCACTATGAACATCGTCAAGATCGCACATGTTTTCGCTTGAGTCAGATGCGCACCGTTGTCCCGTCCAAGATGGCGGTTTGCTGAGACCAAGACCAAAATACCGAAATGGCTTCCTTAGGCTTGGAATTCAGGGTTAATCGTATCGCACTGATCTACTTGCAATTCCATGCACAATTCCAAACCTAAGGAAGCCATTTTGGTATTTTGGTCTTGGTCTCAGCAAACCGCCATCTTGGACGGGACAACGGTGCGCATTTGACTAGTTACGTGCTCTTTCACGAGAGGGATCCAAAATCTACTCTGGCAGGGAACCTTGCAAGGGAGCAGAAACGGATTCCCGGGCAAAGTTCGGAAAGGAAACTGTAGCTGGGGCACACAGGAGGCCAAAATTGATTCCACATTATAGTTCGCAGGCTGACTCGGGGCGTGCTTAGGATGCTCAGGTTCTGCTCAGGTTCTGCTCAGGCTCTGCTCAGGCATGCTCACCCTTAGCTCAGGTTAAAGCAGCAGTTGCTCACGTCCGGAGACTAAAACGGAACCAGCGAAAGGGAAAATTAATCCTGAGTCTATAGGTATTGATTCGAAAAGATCATTTAGCGTAAGAAGATGGCCAAAAACTGGATTCCATTTGGGCATTGGCTAACACCAGCCGTTTATCAGCCCAGCATCCCAGCTCGCACTTACTGCAGGAAATATGAGGCGTGAGGATAGATGGCTTACCAGGCCTTGCTTTACCTTCTCATAGAAAGATAATCGAGCCTTGACAAGCAAGAACGTGGCATACCCTAACGCGCCCACGACAGTGACCCAAATTGCATGGAATTCGTATCCATTGGCCCAACTGAACGGAGCCATGTCAAACGCATATGGTGGTTGGCAAGTGTACGAAGGAAGAGCACGACATGAAAGCTGTACGTGGCCGAAAAGTCTGCAAAGTGCAAAAAAGCTGGTGGGATAAGCGAGTTTAGTCAGCCTATTGAAGCCGGTGGCGGAAGCCTAAGGGACCGTCCACTGTAGTCCACCACACTGCCCAATAAGCACCCACCACACCCTACAAGTCAGCCAGGTTTCATGCGCAGGTGAGTTTTGGCCGAATCGAGCGATTTTGAAGCTATTCACAGTATTTATTAAACTTTGAAGTCACACACAAGCAACCGAAGGCATTCGGAGTATTCTCGGGGCTCTAAAAGTAGCCTCGGCTCTCGGAAAGCCCCGAAAAGCCTCAAAAATTGAGGAATAAGCCAGGCAACAACGCTAAATGCTCTCACAGCCTGTCGACAGCCGCTGTCGACAGGCTGTGGAACTTCCACAGCTGTGGAACTAATCCACAGGTTCACCACACCATCTCGGAACAGGGTGTTCCGCTAAGGTAGGCATTTGTTGGCGATTCATTGGTACCACCTCACTGGGAAGACAAGGTAACATTAGCAACATGGTAAATAGAGAAGAACCGCATGGTCGCCTTCATGGAGTCAAATGAGTCAGAAGGAGAACATGGCAATTGCTTTAGCTCTCGGAACGATATTTCTTATTCCATTCTTGTTCAATTATGCTGTAGCTTGGATCATGTACTACTGGGGTCACTGGTGGGAGCATGATACACAAATTCCCCCTGAGTATCCATCATTCTTCCCTTATTTGGGATCTGCCATTCCATTCATCCTGGACAACCAGAACTTTCTGAAGCGTGCAACGTAAGTAGAGCAAAGAAATTTACCTGTAGCCACGATCCACGATCCAACTCATGCTCATTATGTGCAGGTCTATCTCTGGGAAATTGACATCAGCGCGAATATGTTTCTTGGGGAGCGATATATATCTCTTCCAGGATCGTGAGACTGTTGCTAGAATTTGGAAGCAACCGCTATTAGGGAGTCCGATTGAGGTCTACAGTTACACACTCAAAAATTTCTTCGGAATGCACGACAGGGCACTTTCAAGCTATAGACAGGACAACTCTGGCCCTTTCACAAAACCGTTTCCAGGAACTAATGTCCCTTCTGAAAGCCGCGTGGATCATATCACTCACAAAGGATTTCTAAGAGCTCTCAGTGGACCAGGATTGATGCCAACGACTCATCGTTTCATGCAAGGACTCGAAAGGAGATTTGATGACTTACATTTATCAACAGAATGGACACAATACCCTAGTATTGTGGAGTTCTTTCAAGACATTGTAGGAGGGTCGTTGTTACAGGCTATCTTTGGACCTACTCTATTGCATCTCAACCCAACCTTCATACAAGACTTGTGGCAATTTGATAACAATGTCCCACGGCTTGCTCGAGGAATGCCCGCATTCATCCTGCCCAAGCCATATAGGACTCGACAACGACTTAGAGACCAGCTAAAAAATTGGTATGCTTACGCCAGAGAACATTTCGATGAATCACTAGTCCAGACGGATGGCGATGGCGACCCAATTTGGGGCTCAGAGCTCATGAGATATCGACAGAGAACGGTACTACAAGTACCCAATCATGACGATGAATCTCTCGCTTCCGCAGATCTTGGGTTGGCTTGGGGGTACGTACTTCTCCATCCATTCATGTTCCAGAGTAGGAGCTCACGAGCCACAATTAGGTCGGTTGGAAACACTATACCATGCGCAATGATGGCAATTATACATATTTTCAAGGACCAAAGCCTCCTTGCGCGTGTTCGACTGGGCCTCAGAGACGGCTACGGTGAAATCTCCGGCGCAGATGTCGAGCCCAAAAGACTCACTCAGGACCCACTTCTCTCTTCCATCTACGCAGAGACTCTTCGTTTGTACGTCCAATGCTACTTTGTAGTGAGCTCGCCACTTCTTGATGTTTCACTTGGCAAGTGGTGGTTCCCGAAAGGCAACATCGGCCTTGTCAATTCAGGTATTTCTCACATGGACAAATCTTTCTGGAACACCAAACGAGGAGCCTATCCTGTTCAGTCATTCTGGGCTGATAGATTTCTCCGAGACTCGTCTGATCCAACGAGCGGGCCCATGAACCCCGACCTTGAAAATGATGCATCGAGCAGTAGGAATGTTGGGGGCGGTGAATCTTCGTTCTCATTGGACAGCCTTGAGGGGTCATGGATACCCTTTGGAGGTAAGTTGCCAGCAAATTATCGCGTGTAACTTTGGACTCCTTAGCTGATGGAAGACAAGGCGGACATGCGATCTGCCCAGGGCGCTTCTTGGCGAAGCATGCCATAATTTTTTACATGCGCCCTAATAACGAGTCGGTACGACGTTGAAATCCCTACCGATGTCGAAGTGGGCTCTTGGAAATTCGGACTGGGGGTATCACCGCCTAAATCTAAAGTTCCATTCCGCATACGGAAGAGGACGGGATGACTCGGCCCCGGGATTGACCGGTAAACTAATTTTGGTGGGCGTGGAACGTAGGTAGCAAGGACATTTACGGGAATACAGGATTCATAAACGCTTCTGTTCCACTTATCCATAAAACCTCAATCAGGCATAGTGACCACGTTTCCCATATTCTGGGACATGTTACCTTCCCTTCCCTTTCTAGTGCTTCTCCTACCCCATCAAGACTATCATACCAAATCTAGCTTAGCGTACGTTGCATGGTGCTCACAGCTGCCTTTTTTATCTTTGGGTCTCTCACCAATACAACGACTGTCATACTAAAGATTTTGTGCTCACGTCTGTAGCACAGTGTACGGCCTTGCCACCTCCTTCTGAGTCTCAACGCACGACTTGCTCTTTCCATAGGAATGACACCTCGACACGGCGCAAGCAAACGACGCCAAATACCCCTCCACCCAGTGCCAAAGATACAACGGCCGCCAGTTCGAACTCAGGTGAAGTCAGATCAGCTGCAATCATTTCCAAAGAGGTGCAAACCATGTCTCAAAATGGCCAATTGCGACTAGGCGTGAGCTTCCAGAATATCAACATTCACGGGTTTGATTACTCTGAGCGTTATCAATCTACGGTCAGCTCATACCTGCTTGCGATACCAACAGTCATTTGGAAGAACCTCCGTGGGCATGGTGCAAAGAAAGTCGACATACTACAAGATTTCTGCGGTTTGGTACAAAGTGGAGAAATGCTTCTTGTTCTGGGAAGACCTGGTAGCGGATGCTCCACGCTTCTAAAAGCTCTTGCAGGACAAACTCAAGGCATTCAAGTGGATGGTGCTGAGAGGATCAACTATGAAGGTCTGATAATACGTCCCAGCTCTTCTCTTTCTTCATCAGCAAGGTCAATGCTAAGTTTCGCGAAGGAATCTCGTATCGGCAGATGCATCGCGAGTTTCGAGGCGAATGCAATGTTCTAGCAGAAATCGATGAGCATTTCCCTGAATTAACTGTTAGAGAAACGCTTGGATTTGCAGCGGCTACAAGAGTCCTTGGTCCTGGGAAGAGCAGAGATTTAGAGTCTCGGAATCTTGGACGCAATGTCTCATCGCTCTTCAATCTGGACAGTGCATATAACACGAAAATTGGCAACGCTATGATTCGAGGGATCAGCGGAGGGGAAAAGAAAAGGACCAGCATTTCAGAGGTCTTCATTGGTGGTAGTCCTTTTCAGTGCTGGGACAACAGTACCCGAGGGCTAGACAGCGGCACAGCTTTGAATTTCATCAAATTGCTGAGAAGTTCGACGAAGGATTTGAGTTCAACCGCAATTGTCAGCATTTATCAAGCCTCGGAGCGAATTTTTATGGTTAGTATCAAGTTATTTTTTCAACTGCACAATTTAACTTTCGGCACAGAACTTCGATAAAGTTACTTTGTTGTACGAAGGTCGTCAGATCTACTTTGGACCCATCGATTCCGCTGCAGATTACTTTCTGAATCTCGGTTTCGAGAGATCCAGCCGTGCGACCACGGCAGATTTTCTGACGTCAGTAACCCATCCTGTAGAGCGCATTATCAAAGAGGGTTATGAGTGTCGAGTGCCACGTTCGCCAGATGATTTCGCCGATGTTTGGAAACGAAGTGCGGCGGCAAAGTTACTTACCGAGGACATTGATTCGTTCAATGCAGCACATCCCATACAAAAAAAGATCCTCGATGGACAAAGCGAGAATCGTATGCTTCGAATGCATACCTTCCCAATTTCTGTCTGGCTACAAATTGTCATCTGCGTTAGAAGGGATATTTGCAGACTCCGCAACAACTACGTCCCAGTCGTAGCAGGCATTTTTGGAAACACAATTATAGCCATTGTTGTTGGAAGTGTATTCTACGACCTTCCAGACAATGCCAATAGCTTAGATAGTCGAGCTGTTCTTATCTTCTTCGCCTTGATGGTCAACGCATTTGCCCCTGCATTTGAGGTCGGTATTCCCAACTTGAACTTGGACTCCATTTATGACAGAGCTAATAGAACGATCAAGGTTCTCACCATGTGGGCACAACGGCCCATTGTCGAAAAGCATGCCCGTTATGCCTTCTATCACCCGGCTGTAGAAGGGGTTGCTTCCATTCTATGTGATATGCCGAACAAGATTGCAACATCGATACTCTTCAACATCTGTGTCTATTTCATGACAAACCTGCGCCGGAGCCTCTCGTCTTTCTTGATCTTCTACTTGTTTACATTCGTTACAATTATGACAATGACAATGTTCTTCCGAATGGCAGGGTCTCTCTCGAGGACCATTGAGCAGACCATGGCCCCCATGCTATAATTATTCTGATCTTCATCGTTTACACAGGGTTTGTGATACCAGTGAAAGATATGATAGGCTGGCTTTCTTGGCTAAGACGATTAAACCCGATGTCGTTTGCATACGAAAGCTTGATGATCAATGAGGTAAGTATGGTACCTTATTGTCAATATATATTTGAGCTGATATATGCAGTTCCACGATCGCCAATTCCCATGTCCCTTATGGATCCCAAGTGGGCAATCGTATACTCAATACTCAAGTGTTGAAGCCGTTTGTGCGTCGATTGGATCAATCCCTGGGCAAATGGATGTAGCTGGTTCATCATATCTCGCTAGCAAATATGGTTACTCGAGAAGACATCTCTGGCTGTAAGTAAGAAAGATCATCACCTTACACACAAATCTAATGGTACAGAAACCTTCCCATCATTATCGCCATGTTTCTCATCTTCGGAGCAGTGCATCTGTTCGCTGCCGAGTATGTCCCCGCTCAACGATCTAAGGGAGACATTCTACTCTTCAATCGAGGGAAACAAAGGAGAGATGGTATCGATGAGATGGAGAAAGCTGCTTCTAAAAATGAAGTTCCTAAAGGTGGGAGAAATGAACGAAAAAAGTCTTTTCAGAAGAGGAGTCAAGTTGCTACCCGAAAGGATTCAGCGGTATTCCATTGGAACAACGTGAACTACAACATAAAGACCAAGGAAGGAACAAGAACCGTTTTAACTGACACATGCGGATGGGTCAAGCCCGGGACTCTGACTGCTTTGATGGTAACATCTGCCTCGTCCATCTTGTGCGAGCTGACTTGCTGTTCAGGGAGTTACCGGTGCGGGAAAGACAAGTTTACTGGACGTGCTCGCCTGTCGAACCACCGTTGGTGTAATCAGTGGTGATATGTTTGTTGATGGAAGGAAGAGGGATGTGAGCTTTCAACGAAAATCGGGTTACGTGCAGCAAGAAGATATACACCTTTCTACTGCAACAGTCAGAGAGGCTTTGGAATTTACTGCTGTACTTCGACAACCGAGAAACATATCAAAACAAGAGAAACTGGAATACGTCGACACTGTTTTGAGGACATTGGAAATGGAAAGCTACGCTGAAGCTGTTGTGGGAATCGCAGGCGATGGTCAGATTGGCAGCCATTTTCTATTGAACATTTGACTGATAGTGACAAGGACTGAACGTGGAGCAACGCAAGCGATTGACTATTGCTGTAGAGTTAGTGGCAAAACCGGAGCTTCTCCTCTTTCTAGGTATGTCAGCAGCTATTTTATTTTTGAAGTTCTACTAATTGCTTGAAACTTAAAAGATGAACCTACGTCGGGCCTTGACAGTCAAACAGCTTGGTCAGTTTGCATGCTTCTTAGAGACCTAGCAGACAACGGACTGGCTATTCTTTGCACAGTTCACCAGCCATCGTCCCAAATTTTCCAATTGTTTGATCGTCTATTGCTGTTAGACAAAAGTGGGAAAACACTGTATTTTGGCGAGATCGGAGCAGATGCCTCAACATTGATCGAGTACTTTGAGAGTAACGGTGCCGAGCCGTGCCCTCCAGAGAACAACCCAGCCGAGTGGATGCTGAATATTACAAGTGGTGAGGCAAGCTCGGGGCTCAAAGATTGGTCCTGCGTATGGAACGGATGTGAGCAGAAACAGCAAGTTACGCAATACCTTGAGGCTTTGAAGTTTAGATGCTCAGACGCTGAAGCAGGGGGAGAGTCTGATGTGCATGGAGCTAAGTATGCTACATCCTATTGGAGTCAACTTCTCATAGTATCGAAGCGGATGTTCCAAGAGTATTGGAGAGACCCAACCTACATCTATTCCAAGATATCTCTTTGCGCTGGTGTGGTATGTAGCTCTCCAAAACGTGTTCCGCAAAGGGTTTTCTAATTATACACAGTCCCTTCTCAATGGTCTTTCGTTCTACGACACGAGATTGGACATCCAAGGATTGACGAACATATTCTTCTCTGTTTTTCTCATCAGCCAACTGTTCAGCACTGTTGACCAACAAGTAATTCCGCGTCTAACTTCCAGCCGAGCGCTCTTCGAAGCTCGAGAAGGAAGAGCGAAAACATATTCTTGGACGATGTTCATCGCAGCAAACATACTTGTGGAACTCTTTTGGCAAACTATTGCCTCTATCTTGATTTTTGCCACCTGGTATTATCCCACAGGCTTATGGAAGAATGGGGATCCAAGTTTTGGAGCTGTCGAGAGAGGTGCTCTGGTCTTTGGGCTTATCTGGTTGTTTTGTCTGTGGATCTCCACCTTCTCGCAAGCCGTATCAGTTGGAATTGAGCATGCAGAAACGGCGGTTCAAATTGCAACGCTCTTGTTTTGGCTATCGCTTGTTTTCTGCGGGTAAGCGCTACGAATACCATGAATGACACTGCTAATGTATCGACAAAGTGTTCTCGTATCGCCTAAAGACCTTCCACGTTTCTGGATCTTCGTATATCGCGCTTCCCCGCTTACATATTTCATCGACGGAATTCTTGCAGCCGGGCTTGCAAACACATCTATACGGTGCTCAGAAATAGAGTTTCTACGCCTTAATCCACCATCAGGCTTAACTTGCGGAGACTACTTAGCGCCCTACATTCAGTTCGCCGGCGGTTACGTTAATGATACTGCCGCACTCACCGAATGCCTGTACTGTCCCTTCGCTGATTCAAACAGTTTCTTAGCAAGCCGCGGTATTAATCTTGTAGGTCTATGGAAAAACTTTGGATATTTGTTGGCCTATGTCTTCTTCAATGTTGCAGCAACATTCTCAATCTTTTGGCTTGCCAGGGTTCCCAAAAGGAAGGATAGTGGTGGAAAATGAAACTTCAATAGAAATTGTGAGTTGGAAATAGTCGAGCAACGCAGTCGTGCCCTTCGAATATCAATAGACAGTCGTTATCTCCATATATACAATTGTTCTTGGCCTCTCAACATTTCTAGAAGTAGTGAAATTAACGAAATTAGATTGCAAAACAAGGGTGCGGCGAGGCTGAGAAGAACGCTTGAGGGTGTAGTGACAAAGTGGTATCATAGATTTGAAGAACCCCTGGATGGGTGTGGTGGGGTGGGTACTCGCACTCCAATGTGTCTCCCGATTTGTGCGGCGAAGCAACGATAGGCTGCCATCCAACTGAAATATGCTTAACACTCCGCGCTGACAATGGCGGGTCTGTGATACAACATTCAGTGGCTCTCACCTCAATTACGCGGGCCTCATTTCACACCTCTGCGAACAAGTGTTGCCGCCCGACCCCCGCCGTCACACCAGAAATACGCTGTTGGCTATGCTTACCAAGATGATTTAACTTCAGCAATTTCAGGCCCTTTGGAGAGAGGAGTTGGAAAATACCAAACCCATAATTAACATTCTTCAGATGTCAGACAAAGAAGATGCGAGCTATTCTAATACAGATGCTTTTATGAACTTGAGAAAACAAGCGCACGCAAGGAGCACGTTGCTTCCAGCAAGATGACTGCGAAGCCTGCTTCCGACAGCTCTTTTACAGATACGGGTAGCACTGATAAAGTTGTCAATAGCTCATTAAGTTATCAACCATAATCGCAGGCGTTGACGTCCACTACAAGCCCGCAACTCCAGAGATCACGAAAGGATATGATGCTTTCCGTGGCCTACTTAGACAAGTAGTGCTATCACCTTCGATGATGGAGATTGAGAGCAAGCAAGACGATGTCACTACGCTTGCGAGCCAATTTCGAGAAGCAATGTGGGGTGCTTGCATGAATCGCTCTTTATTCGTCAGTGCTTCTGGTACTTTTGGACTTGGACCATATTTCATGAGACAAGGAGATGTCGTTGCTACTGTATATGGGTTGCAGTTCCCAGCTGTATTGCGACCTCTTGGTAATGATTATTTCTTTCTTGGTACCGCTTACGTGCACGGTATCATGCATGGTGAAGGTATAACTAAGCACGAAGCTGCAGGTGCGCCAGACCAAAGATTTCGAATCCGGTGACGAGGGTGGTCGTCAGACGCTGCTGTGAACGTGTGTGTGAATCGGGACGGGTACATTGAAGTTCATCGCAAAGATCATTTCGATTGGATATTCTGTCTCGCTGTAATGGCGTCGAGGCAAAAGTCCCTCTGTCTCCCTTAACCCGTTTTCTAACTCAACGCAATAAACTTTCCTCCCTTAACTCTCCTCCCCTCTCTATCCAAGTTTTAAGCCGCAACGGGCTTTCTTCTCCTAAACTCCATCACCGTCTTCAAATCAGGATAACAAACCATATCACCCCACGTATTCTCCGGCTTCTTCACTTCCCCGCCACCCATATATCTAAACTCCCAACTTCTCAGCAATTCAATAAGAATGACTTTGATTTCATTACTAGCAAAGAATCGCCCAGGACAAGCATGGTTTCCATGTCCGAAGTTCAATGAATCGGGCGAGGTGGTGACGTATAGATGTTTGTTTTCGTTGCCGGGGATTCTGCGCAGCTTGTAGAAGCGGAAACCGTCGAAAGTGGAGGGTGGGAGCGGAGTATGGTCTGGCGTTGGGGTGAATATGGCGTTTGTGGGGGAGTTGTGGATTGCCCAAGCTGAAAAGGCAAAGCGAGTTCCTGTTGGGAGGGTGTGACCAGTGGAGAGAGTGAGGGATGAAGTTGTTACACGGACGTTCGCCGCTACAATACGTTGTCAGTACATCTGCCTCTTTCAGTTAAACAAGGCCTTACGTAGCTGTGGTGGAGTGAAACGTTGGCTCTCTTTTAGAAAGCTGTCGAGTTTCCAGAGCTTAGGCATGCTTGATTTTTTGAGAGTCATGTGTCCATCCCCATCAATATCTTGGCCATCCTCGTCAATCACTTGGTGAATCTCATCACGAAGTGGTTGGATGTACTCAGGATGAGCCGCAAGATCGTAGATGGCCGATGTGGTGGCCATAGAAGAAGTGTGGATGGCGGCCATAGAGAGTGCAATTTGGTTGCGGCCTAAGATCATAGGATCACAACGTTCATCTTCCTTCATGTACTTCAACATCCAAGAAATGATGGTACCCTGCTCATCCTCTGAATCGTCTCGACGAAGTTTTTCATTTCCCTCCTTAGCCAGCTGAGCATCCAAAATTGGTTTCAGTAGTTGAGCTCCTCGTTTCCGGAATTGTTTCAGTCTCTTCAATTCAGGAAGAAAGGGTGCAACGATGTCACGGAGATATCTGGGGTAGGAGTTGATGGCATCTCTTGCTGCAATGCCGAACATCGTACTCATGACCGTTGCTTGAATCCATTCCTCATCACGGCTTAGGGGACGACCCACAAAAACACGTCCACTCAATAATGCAATGATGCGGGTGAGTTTGTGGTACGCTGGTATAGGAGTCCAGTCTTCGCACGGTCCGAACTCCTTGTCGAATCCGTATTGGATTTCTTCTTGAAGGTCATCGAGCGTACTGGCAATGTGCCTCGTCAGATCGACCTTGAGGACTTGGATCACTTCCCATCCTTCGCTTCCAATTTGAGTATGTTTGGACGCGAATCTTTGTTGCATGTCCTTCATGAATGAAGCCTTGTCCTCAGGCAAGTTTCGAACTTCATTGATGACTGATATGGGAAGAATAACAAGAGGTGCATCTGTGTTGATCAAGAAGGGACTGTCTGGGTACTGTTTGGGGTTAATACTGGATGAGTCCGACGATAAAACTGTTTGCTCACCTTCAATGTTCCTTCAACCAAAGCGTGCCTATGGTCTTCTTTCTTGCAATAACCACCGCCAACAATAGGCAAGTTCAGTTTCTTAGGACGTGCAAGCAAGAAATGAATGACCGATATCAGGATGAAGAGTGTGGCCCCACTAAAAAGTAACGGTGAATTCAGGGCGAGGTCTCTGATGGCATTCAACACCATACTGAATTGAGGCGCCATGTTGGCAGGGAGTAAGTGCTTCATCAAGAACTGTTCGAAAGAGACTTTTTTCAGTGTAGGTGTGTTGATGGGTTAAAGAAGTGAAAGTAGGGTTATCAAGGAAGCCGACTTCCTTTCTATTTAACCTGAAAGGGGTTAGCCGGAGTCTTAAGATTGAGCGATGTTGAACCTAGAAGGGACCACGCCAGTTTTCAGCGACTTTGCCTCCAACATATCCAACACGCATATATTCCTTCCCAGAAGCTTCTCTGTGGCGTATTCAGACGCTTTGCCGTTGTGTTGATAGACTCGTTCCGGTGAACCCAACCAGCCCCATGTTCGGTGAAGACCATACGAAGTGCCCTTTGAAATTCCCAGCCATTTTATTTGATTCCAAAATTCACCCCTGTAATCTGTCAAACTTACCAACTAATTGTCGTAATCTTTGCGACGCTCCGATTAGTAGTGCTATCCGAGCTGTCGCTTTGTGGCTTGAATGTTGGATAGATAGTGGAGTGGAGCCGACACAACACGTTCGGAGAGTAACTGGCTGCAGAGGGAGGCATGATGGTAGTATTTTGGTTTCGAGGAGTTGAATGCTCTATATGTCGTGGGACATGTAGGCCCAAGTCTACAAAAGTTGCGTAATCCATTCCCGGACGAAGATGTCAAGATTTATGAAAAGGATAGTGATTTTGATTGGGCCCACTTTATGAAGCATAAAGTTACACATCAGGTTAGTAACCAATATTCTGGCGTCTTAAACTGAGAGCAAGAGGTCATAATTCATTGGAATTTAATGCAAGCCTGCTCTATGATTCCTTCTATGCTCTTTAAGCATTTCCATATCTCTTGGTCGATTTTGCGCACGTGAATGGTATCACGTGAACGCAATCTTCAATGTTTCCAAGGTTGTTGGAGTACACTCGAACTTATGTACAAGCCACTACTATTCTTAAGTGCCGCAAAATCAGTTCCTGGTGTGATCGAAGACGACATTAGATATGAGACGTGCACTCGTCGAGTCTGCCCCTCCAATTTCAAGTTGCCTAGGGCTTTATTGATCGTCGACAGGACGTACATTGTCAATTCTGCGGAATGGATCTCTACATGAAGAAAACCTACAAATATATCTCTCTTGGTACTAGTCGGTCTGAGATCAGGCATTTGACTCTGCTTCCTGGAGCGGTAGGCTCAGATGACCGTGCCGAAGTAAATTCGATGACCTTGACGAAAGTCTCATGCCCAAGCTACGAAGCCTTGTCCTATACTTGGGGAACCGAAAAGGATCGGCGTATTGCCTGCCTATATAAACAGCGACCACGATAACCCAAAATCGGATCGCAAAACGTGAATTCCACTGGAGGCTCAGATGACGTTGCTTTCATATCAGTTGCGCAGACTTGCTGACGCTTTGGAAGATTTCCGCTATCTTGATCGACTTCGAACAACTTAGATTGAGGCCAAGAAGCTAAGACAAAGAACCATATCCTGGCGGCCGTATGCAACCAACGGAAAGTGTTAATGAGCAATGGCTGAGTGATTCAGCCATACATCATGTTGCGATAGACTGATAGATGGTTTCGATCATCCACTCGAAAATGTTCTTCCCGAATTGAATTTGTGCAAGAGCTCTACAAGTTGATCTTCTGATTTCCGGACATTGTTGACCTGCCTAATCTGTCAAACGCTCGTTTCACGCACGCCATCAACATTCCATACACGCTGATGGCACAACGCAGATTCTTGTCAACCAAAGAAAGTCGAATGGCTCTAGGCTCACCTCTATCCCATACTGGTGATGAGATCGTGGGCTTCCCGGGATGTGGTTCACTGATGGTGCTGCGGCCGCAGTTGAATGGGAGACATGTTACTAGCGGAGAGTGTCTTGTTCATGGTCTGATGCACGGACAAGCATTTTTTGGTCTTCCGCTTGCTAATTAGAATTATACAGAAGCTGGATGACGCAGCAGGGCGATGGGATCCAGTGTATCGAGATACACAAACAGGAATTGACCAGGCTATCGATCCAAGATTCGATGGCTACGACATGAAGCTCTGACGGGAATGAGGCGGCCATACACCCACGAGTCTACGGACATCGAGGTTACCGGAGTGTTTATGTATACTTCAACCCGGTTCGTCGCAGAAAACATTGAAGTGATTTTGAAAGACCTTATACACTTTGACCTCGAGTAGGAGAGTAGTTAATTCTGCTACCTATCACCAGCTACAAGACTAGATAGCTAGAATGTATATGCCTCGTACTGTACAGTACACCCAAAGACCTCCCACTATCAACTTAGCAGCCCAGGACAACAATCTCCGTGGCTTGTGAAGTCGATATTTTGAAAATTTACTGTGTGCGGACCTTGTTGAGGTGATGCAGAGTCTAGAAAAATCTGGTAAGGATGACTTAATACATGACGAGACTTTTTAGATAGGTGTTTCCTCGGAAGCCTTCATCCCCGAGGAAGTTGGGGTTGATATCACATCAAGTCCTCAATCTTGGTCGAGTTCAGATACAAAAAAAAGGCAAAATTAACTCTAAAATATACGGCATCTCTCCCGAGATCATCTCTAAGCCTCCTCTGACACAAGATACAAACAATAAATAATACAATTCGATGATGGTAGAGCAGTATCAACGCCAAAATCACGTGCACCTTCAAACCTCGGGAGCTAAGCGAATTTCCCCTGACTACTCACCTAGCCTACCACGACTTCACGATGTTGATATAGACTGAGAGTCACACTCACGGCACACACAGAGCAGTCGAAATCGAAATATGCCGTGTATAACAATGTGGGAAATCTCCCACTTTCTGGGGTTTTTCTCTTCACGAATACATCAACACAACTTCAATTCAACTCAACAACACGCTGATCGACAACGACAATACTCAAGCTCTTACTTCAAAAGAACGCTACCTATTCTAAACTGCTTTCCTCCATAACTTTCATTTTCTCGAACGAGAAGAGCCAATTTCTACAACGCACACAAAAAAACACACTCAACCGGATCCTCCCCATTTCAACACACGACAACAACAACAACAACCACCAATCTTCAACTAGAAGACCAACATGACGCCAACAATACACCCATCCCTCTTCGACTATTTCCTTCAAGAAGAGAAAGCTCAAAACATCCAACAATCACTCGACATGATGGACACCACTGCCGACATCCCCGCCACTGTAAGGAAATCTTTTTGGAAAAATAACGAGATTTGCTAACAAATTCATAGATCCAAATCGTCCGAGTCGCCCGGGACTTTGACATGGATATCACCGCCGTCCAAGATAAGATGAATATCACCAACGACAACAACACCACTGTAAGAATTCCTCCAATCCCCCAAAAATCCCAACTAAACATTTACAGACTCAAATCACCCCGTCTTCTCAGGACATTGAGATGGACGCCACTATCGACATTCTATGCTTCAATTTCCAAGATATGGACATTCAAGACACCATGGAGCTTGAAGCTCAAGGAACTACTAACCAAGAAATCGAAATGTCTGACGCCGACGAGGACATTCAAAGTCTAGAAATTGAGATGACTGATTCTGAGGTCACTACTACCTCGGTGGAAGTCGAGATGTCCGACAACGACGAGAACATTCTAGCTCGCGATTGGGTTGAGACTAGCCCAGAAGTCGAAATGTCGGACTCTGACGACAATAATAACGCTACTACCAATTCGGAAGAAATCGAAATGTCTGACCGCGACGAGAACAATGAAGCTACTACCGGCTCTGAGGATTTCGAAATGTCCGACACCGACAAAAACAATGAAAACACCACCAACTCCGAAGAAATCGAAATGTCCGGCTGAAGATCATGAAGGGTCTCAAAGAATCTTGCTGGGACCATCAAGCAGTCGAATGAACCGTTTCATGTCTTTGCTGGAAAGAAGAATGGTGATATGAAGAGTGTCAATGAGTTGGGGATTCAGAAGAGTGGGACAGAGATGGAGGTTGTGGATCTTGAGGAGGAGATACGCGACGATATGAGAGACAAGAAGACGATCGAGGTCGAGCAGTGTTGTGGAATTGAGCCTTGGATGTAAGCGAAGACATGCGAAATTCCTCGGAGGCTGTTGCAGGGATTCGGGTACGGAGGAGCAATCAGAATGAGTTGGAGGAAAGCCTTTTGTTGCGCGAATTTTTGTAAGGAGGGTGAGCGAAATCAATGACCATCAAAACCATGACTTTCCAATGCTGTGATTTGCCTCAAACCAAGTGAACGTTGTAACATAGCAGAAGTATTACCACGATGTCCTCTAGACAAACATAAGTGAAAGCAAAAACCAGCCCTCCATCTCTTCCTGATGACGTACTTTCATCTCGTCCTTGACTCTGATGATGATGTACGCATTCAAACCAGCTGATGTCCCCACAATGTCTTAGACAAAATGAATGTCTTCAATCCAGTATGTACTGAAGCGTACTATCCACATCGATAAGCAGAACAAAAAGCAATGAAACATCTCATCTTCACAGCCTCAAGCATCATTGACTCCAAGGTGCTTCGTACTTCATATGCCTCATCGCATCTCATTCTCAAAATATCTGCCCTCTCAGCTCGAAATGAACGCAGGAGACGAATCTGACGTTCTGATACGGCCTCTTGATGATGATGGATAACAACCACGAAGCAGTAACACACCACACGTGAAGGAAGCAGTGGTCGTTAAGGTTAGCCCAGTCGCTTAGGCATGCGAGTCAGCCTCAACACAGGGATCAGGGGTGGACTGGGAAGCCGAGTTTCAGGCACCGCGGCCAGTCGCAGCAGTCACCTGCAGCTCTGACACAGCCTAGCGATGCCGGCCGACGATAGGTGAGTGAGAGCTATCCAGAGCTCTCTTGATATCCATCTGACCTTCATAAACAACCGCTTACCCTCCTTCTTCTCCTCCTCTTAACACCTTCTCTTCTATTCATCAAACAACTTTCTCTTGTCCGACACCAAGAGATCCTACGGTACTCAACAACCCTCACATTCCACCCACCCCCACCAAGTAAACAATGGAATTCCCCTCCATCCGCAACCTCGCAACCCTTTTCTCCCAGCTCCCGCTCTTCTCCTCACCCCAAGCCTCCTCCTCCTCCTCCTCCTCCGCCGCCGCCATCCAACCCTTCGCAGACACCCCCTCCTGTCCCATCGACAGCCCAACCTCCTGCCAATCCGACTCCGAACCCAGCTGCTGCTTCGTCTACCCCGGCGGCCAACTCCTCCAAACCCAATTCTGGGACACGAACCCCACCGTCGGCCCCAGCGATTCCTGGACCTTACACGGGCTCTGGTATCCTCTTCCCCTTCTCCTTCCCCTCCCAAAATAAACCCATCAACTAACACCCCCACCCCACCGCAGGCCCGACCTCTGCGACGGCACCTACGACCAATTCTGCACCTCCGCGCCCCAATACCACAACATAACATCCATCATCTCTGCCTCGAACAACACCTTGCTCCTCGCCGACATGGAAAAATACTGGCTCCCGAACCGCGGCACATTGGAACATTTCTGGCAGCACGAGTGGAACAAGCACGGGACGTGCATCAACACATTATCCCCCTCCTGCTACGGTTCCAACTACTCTCCCGGTCAAGAAGTGGTAGATTTCTTCGCTAGGGCCGTGGAGCTGTTTAAGGGGTTGGATACGTATAAAGCGTTGGAAGCTGCTGGTATCGAACCTTCGTATCGGAAAAAATACACGTATGCTGAAATCGAAGACGCTCTTACCAGTGTGACGGGCAGCGCGGTGGTGTTGGGGTGTAGTAGAGGGGGCGTGTTGGATCAGGCGTGGTATAGTTTTCATGTGAAGGGGAATTTGCAGGGGGGCGAGTTTGTGGCGACGCCGCCGGCGGGGAAGGGGGGGAGGGGGAGTTGTCCGGAGAGGGGGATAAGGTATTTGCCTAAGTAAGTGGGAGAGAGGGGGTGTATGAGTATTGGGAGATAGGTTGGCTTGGGTTGGGGGATCGGATGGATATCGAGATTGTTTGAGTTTGCTGGCATTGGGAGTTATAGCTTTTGCTGGGTATGGTATGAATAGATACCAAGATTGCTTGCTTAGCTGGGCTTCGTTTTTATAGATATTTGACTGGGGGGATAAATGGATTATTTCCCTGCCATAGATACCCCCATACCTCCCTTACTTAACATTGTGATTTAAGTTCGGGACTTTTTGGTTGTTCGACGACTATTACCGAACTTGTTGGCAACTACCCTCAATAATAAGCTAAACAACAGGTGTTGAACCTCAATCAGCTAAAGCAAGTGTTGCGTCAAAGCAAAGCGACTAGATATAAGTTCCTGGAAGCGAGGCAGAATATGAAGGCTAAGTTCGAGTAATAGCTGTCAGAGCACGAGATCAGGACGGAGATTTGCAACAGCGGAATGTGTAACACAAAAACAGACAACGTCACTAAGTCGAACAATATTAGGCTCAAATTAAAAATTCACTCCATGGCCAAGAAAGATAAAAGAGAAACCACTTTTACTACCTAAAATATATACACCTCCCGATTACCCTTCCCCTTCCCCGATCCCCTTTCCTTTCCCCTTCCCCTCTAATCCTCAATCCCCCCATCCGTAATGCACCCATGACTCGCATCCTGCACCATCATCGCATACTTCGCCAGCGTCCCCTTCTTATACTTCAGCGGCTTCGGCACAAACTCCTTCCTCCTCCTCACCAACTCCCCCTCATCGACCACCAAATCCAGCACCCTCTTCTCCGCATCAATGACAACCTTATCCCCATCCCGCACCAACCCAATAGGGCCCCCCTCCTGGGCTTCAGGAACAATATGACCGATCAAGAACCCGTGACTGCCGCCACTGAACCGTCCGTCCGTGATCAGCGCGACGTCTTTACCAAGTCCCGCGCCCATGATCGCTGACGACGGTTTCAGCATTTCAGGCATCCCGGGTCCGCCTCTAGGGCCCTCGTAGCGGATCACGACAACAGTCTTCTCGCCCTTCTTAATCTCGCCTCTCTCGAGCGCGGCCACCATATCGTCTTCCGCATCGTAGCACTTCGCAATACCCTCAAACCTCAGGCCTTCCTTGCCGGTAATCTTGCCCACGGAACCGCCGGGCGCGAGCGAGCCGCGCAGGATTTGGATATGGCCCGTTTTCTTGATCGGGTCGGAGAAGGGACGGATGATCTGCTGGTCGGTGGGGAAATCGGGGAATGCTTCCAGGTTCTCGGAGAGCGTCTTGCCGGTGACGGTCATGCCGGAGCCGTCGATGATTCCTTCTTTGAGGAGGAACTTGAGCAGGGAAGGCGTGCCGCCGATCTTGAAGAGGTCGTGCATGACGTATTTGCCGGAGGGTTTGAGATCAGCCAGGAAGGGGATGCGGTCTGATACTGATTGGAAATCGTCGATGGTTAACTTGACGCCTACGGAGTCGGCGATGGCGATCAGGTGCAGGACGGCGTTGGTCGAGCCTCCGGTGATGTTGACGAGGATCATGGCATTTTCGAAAGCTTGTCGGGTCATGATGTCTTTTGGGCGGATGTCTTGGACGAGTAGGTTGCGGATGGCGGCTCCGGCTGCGTGGCATTCGTCGTATTTGGCTTGGGATTCGGCGGGGTTGGAGGATGAGCCGGGGAGGGTCATGCCCATTACTTCGATGGCGGTGGCCATGGTGTTGGCAGTGTACATTCCACCGCAAGCTCCTCCTCCAGGACAAGCGTGTCGGATGACATCGAAGCGTTGCTCTTCGTTGATTTCACCTGTGAGAAATTGGCCGTAGGCTTGGAAAGCCGAGACGATGTCGATATCGGCATTGTTTTGTGTGGCAGCACATCCAGGCTTGATAGATCCTCCGTAGACCATGAGTGAAGGACGATTTACTCGTCCAATGGCCATCATTACACCAGGCATGTTCTTGTCGCAACCTGGGATGGAGATATTGGCATCGTACCATTGACCGCCCATCACCGTCTCGATCGAATCTGCGATCAGATCTC
Source organism: Mollisia scopiformis (assembly GCF_001500285.1). Classification (NCBI taxonomy): domain Eukaryota; kingdom Fungi; phylum Ascomycota; class Leotiomycetes; order Helotiales; family Mollisiaceae; genus Mollisia; species Mollisia scopiformis. The sequence goes on from NW_017263588.1 coordinate 842,554, forward strand.
TTGATTGCAGACTATATCGCATGCCCTTTGTGCCCATAGAGATACCGTCCGAGACTCCAATGGTGTTGAATTGGTATCCGATCAAGTTTGCCTCTTCCACGCCCTTCTTTACACGATTGTTGAGGTCCATCAAGTGCATATTGCACGGATTCCCCGAGTACCATACTGAGGAGATACCGACTTGTGCCTTATTCAATCCTTCCTCAGTCATGCCAGTGGCGTAGAGCATAGCTTGGGAAGCTCCTTGGGACTTGGGTTGTGTAATGGCCGAAGAGACCTTGTTGAGCTTGGGTTCGTCATTCTGGGCCGATCGAGCTGCAGAGCTTGAAATGCCGCGACTGCGACGTATTAGAGCTGTCCGCAGATGGGGGATGGGAGTTTACATGTATTTTGAAGCTGTTCTGGAAGTCATACTTGCACCAGCTCTCAATTGGGGCAGCATAATTGCGACGAAGCTCAGTTGAAACCAATGACTTTCGGCGATTTCAATGCTTTGACACCAATTGAGCTTCAAACGGTGCTTCACCTCAACTGAGCTGCACTCCCTCTCGTCGATGTTCGTGGAAGCAAGAGACGGGATGAGATGATTCACACTTCAAACAGTCATAAAGTTCGATCTTACTTAATTAGCTTCGCAAGAACCGCATCCGCCATCGGAAGGTAAAAAATAAATAAACGAGTCCCTGTGACATTTTGGATTTCCTCCCGTCCCCAAAACATTTTCATCATTTTTCTGCCACCATCTCTGACCGCCTTCCAGCACCGCCCCACTTCCTCGGCCTCCCCCACTCTTGCCACCCATTCACAAGCTTCACTTTACTCACCCTCAGCCTTGTCCTACTCGCAAGAGCCTAAACCCAAAACAGCCCACCATTCCGCCAAAATACCCCAGACTTCTCCCGTTTGAGAAGAGGCCTTGTAGCGACGACACATGCGAGCGTGAAAGTCTAGCTCCCTCCTGAAGATCACCTCGGCTTGCACACAACAACTGTGGAGAGAGACCGCCGTGACACGAAAGGCTGAGGAATAAATACCTACTTATACGTCGTGCTGGGTCCTCGTTCACTTGGGGAATTTATTCGTTTGTTTGTGCTTCGGGACTTGTTGTTTCGGGACTTTTTGCTTTTGTTGCGGTTACATCAACATCCCTATTTGAACCCCGCATTGAGAGCTGTCTTTCTCAACAATTACCATCACAAGAGACGAATTCACAATGGCTGCCCCGGCGGAAGTTACCTTGAAGGACCTCACTGGAGAATGGGTTATGGTGAGGTTCAATTCTTCCATCCAACCTTTGATTCGAGTCCAAGAAACATGCCACTTCACTCTCCCCCTCCCCCTCCCTCTCCCTCCCATCACCACCACCATCCTAACAAAAACCCCCCGCAGAACAAAACCCTCTCCGACGACACCGACGCGATCCTCGCGCTCCAAGGCATCGGCTGGTGGACCCGCAAAGCCATCGCGCTCGCCACCGTCACGCTGCACGTCAAACAATACGTCGACGACAACAAGCACACGCACATCGACATCGAGCAGACGGCGACGGGCGGCATCAAAGGCACGGCCGAGCTGAGAGAGCTCGATTGGGTCGAGCGGACGCATAATGATCATGTTTTTGGGGACTTGAAGGGCAAAAGTCGGTGGTTGGGGTTGGAGGGCGTGGAGGATCCGTTTTTGAAGGATGGGGTGGGTTCCCTCGCTCTTTTTCTTTGGTCTATGTTTTGATCCCTCTGCTGTTTTCCTGAATCTGCGGTCTTGCAGTCGTTCAATTGGGGAGAATGAGGCTGATAAGTTGAAATAGTGGCTAGACGGCGACGACGAGACCTCAGGTCCAGCGGGCGAGAAACATATCGAGAGCTGGGCGGCGAACGAGGAGAAGGGATGGGTTGCAGACCAGATTTGGGGCTTTGCTATCATTGATGGGAAGAGATACTATGTTCGAAGAGTGGTTGTCACGAAGGGTGATACGGTGCTGAAGGCTAGACTTGTTTACAACTGGAACGGGAAGAAATAGACGATAGAGCTGGACTTGGCTCAAGGGCATGGGAATCGGGAATATACATACTCCTAATTGAGGAACATATGTATCGGTATAGGCGTTCGCTCGTTTCAGTCGACTAAACGCAGATTATTCATATGTATCTCTGTCCAAGTTCCAGGTGCCTGTTGTCTGTTCAATGTGATGAATGAGTGTTGATTGAGTGTCTGACTAGAATACAAACTTGCTGAACAGTCGCAACCTTATCAACAACAAGGAAACCTCTTTGCTACGATTCCATCTCAAGTACCCCGTGAAAGGAATTCGAAATTCCAATAAGCAATCGTTGCACTAAAACCAAACGCCTTGATTCATCCTCCACCCAGTCATAAAGCACACTGGTCTACCAAAGAACCAAACTTCGACCTCAAAATGTAAAAGTGCTTGCTCACGTATCTCGTCCACCCACACCTCCAACCATTGAGTTCAAAACATTGGCACTGCTTGCAGCTGGACCAAGTGATATTTGCCATCCTTGCTAGTTTTATTGCCGGCATCGAAAAACTCGTTTTGAAATGCCGGCGTGCCAATGCAAAGGCCATGGAAGTCTTTGTCACAAGCCATGATAACGGTCATATTGTGAGTCGAAGCTGGGTCACCTCGAAAGTCATACTCATCATCCGTGACTGGCGATACACCCACAGTGAAAATGGAAGCATTGCCACTGTTGTGCGTGTCCGTAATGTGGAAACCCATCGGTTTAAAATGAGAGGTTGTCGAATCATTTACGAAAGCCAAAGGAAAGGGATACAAAGTGATAACTTCAAAATTGTGATAAGTTTCTTGAACCATTGACACTTTGCCCTGCGATTCGAGTCTCAAACGAGAGTCTGGAGCCAGAGCGAACAAGGCAGGATTCTTAGTATTCTGTTCAAGGCCAATATATGTGATAGTCGACCAAGAATCCGAAGTGCTGTTGTCGACGGCGTAACTGGTCGTCCCGTTGTCAAACAAAACCATCAGCCTGAAGTCTGATACCGTGGTGGGTAGGAATTCAACAGACGTTACTGTCTTATGAAATGTCAACAATGTATGGTATTTCAGTAAAGAGTACTCACTGCTGTTGCTACACTCAATGTCTTTGGTCTGTAATAGCAACTACAAGCTGAGCTGTATTTGTCCTGGATCTTCTTCTCGCTATCTATTCCCGAGCCACACGCTAAGCTGATGGACTCGGGAACGATTGTCGGAGTAACGGTATAATGGCCAGATTTATCTGAAGTGATAGACTTGACAGAGGCGACAGTGGTGGTGGGGTTGAGCTTGTTGTTGTTGAAATGGGTGTATGTTGAAGTGACTGTAGCTCTGGGGGGCTGTCAGTCGGAACGATTTGCATTGGAAGTTGGAAAACTTACATCACTATTGCTGATGCCACTGTCTTTGCCATGAAACTCTGGCAGCTTAATCGCCCTTTGGAGTCATCAAGTGCTGCGTGGAAACAACTGTCTTTGTTACAGTCAATTCTCGCCTCCAGGTTCTCCGCAGCCGTAAGCCCACTTATGGCGAAGGTACCAAGAAGCAAGGAGTACTTCATGGTGACGCTGATCGAAGCAAGTACTTCTAAAGGGTCCCCGTGCTCGAATAATGAATCGACGAAGCAAGAACGCAAGTGGATATGATAGTTGTTGATGGATGTTTGATGAATGATGCGAATGTTTGATGATGTTGAAGAAACAAGAAGAGGAAGAAGAGCAAGACGAGGAATCAATAGTTCTAGTGCAGAGCTGCGAAGGAAGGTGCGTTGTGTTGATTTTGCGGAGGGAAGGAAGCAAAAAGGGAAAGAGGCACTTGCCGGATTTGAACATGGGAATGAGCATGATTGTTTTCGGGGAAGATCGAGGAAGGTACGATTTTGGATGCTCAGTCTCCTCTTGAACATCAGCTTGTCCGGACCTACCTAGGTAGATTGGGCATCTTGTGAGGAAGCTTAGCCTTTCGAGATACAAGATAGACCTTGGGGGAAAGACAATTCAGCTGCTTAGATTCAGCTGGAGACACGATACAGATACCCTGCTTCACGTCTTTTAATCACCAGCAAAGCCACTGTGAACACACTTCCAGTTCTGAACACCAAAGGAGCAATCACGACCGTGCCCAGGTGAAATCTGATCGAGCACCTTCACGTGACACCTCACTTGCTAGAGCCCGGAGCATCTTTTAGTCGAGAGTGTGTAGAAGTTCATATTGTCGTAGCCTAGTTTACTAAGATAAAGATAAGGACAATGGAAATAGCGTCCAAGCCTACCTACGAATTCATGTATTATATCTGGTGCAGACTTTCAGCCGGCAAATACCTAGACCAGTCATTCTGCACCGAATTGGAAATCATCTCGAAATGGCTCTCATACACATAACTCGATTCCGAATCATATGTTTAAAGGCACTCTGCAGTGACTATAGAAAATCTGGGCGAAAAGAATGTTGATGCAAAGATAAATTGGACAGCGGAGTATTTACTCCGTAGGAATTGACTCGAACTTCGAGGGTTATCGCATGCACAATCAAAATACAAATTAGATGCCAATGATCGCAGCAAATGCAACTTCATAGTCGGTAATTGACTCCAACCAATGACTTGAAGTTTCCCGGTATTCCAACACGGTGCAAACGAAACTGGATAGCAACCAATAACAAGTAACTTCTCCACAATTCAAAGCACCCTGGTGCAGCACAAACGAATCTTGATGGATTATTCGTCAACTTCCACGTTCTGTTGGGACGGCAGTCGTGTCTTATAGAGATGAATACGACTCAAGTCTTCAGGTCCAGAGCGCGAGACTCCGGCAAAAGTAATTGCGGGGCTTTGACAATGTCCACATTTCGATACTTTCTCTTTGCCACTAGCAACTCGTATTTCAGAACATAAACTCAAAACATGTACTACTTGCCACCACCAGCTTGTAACCAACTTAAGTCACACATCAAGTCCGGTGCTGCTTTCCGTCAGCCGGAGCAACACTCCTACACTGCATTCAAATGATGGAAATCATGCTGGCTTCCTTCAAAGCGGATGTTAAGTCCGACGAACTGAGGTCATTGCCAACTCGGCTCGGTACTCAGCCTCAAGTCGTACACTTTGTCAAGGCAGATGTTGTCCAACGTCAGGATCCGGCCGCCCTTTTCTTCTTCTTCGACTTGGAAGGCTTCACGGCCTGGCGCATGACGTCCCACGTGGGGGTCATCAGGCTGCATGCACGATGTGTCTCCCGTGTCTCCCGTGTCTCCAATCATTCCTTCTTGCCCTCGAAACTCGGCTTGAGCGGTCTGCGTTTGCTTCTCCTCACCAGAAGAGTTCATGAAAACTCGATCTCGAGAATGAACTCTTATACCAGAAAATACCAAACTTCATAATAGCAAAACATATTAATAGACTACACGTGATGTATTGATGAGCAGTTCTAGACTGGTCTCTGGAAATCGAGATCCTGGTAAATCGATTTGGTTGCAGGGGATAGACAGGCTGCCGGTGTCGGGAGCTCACATGTGCTGCACAGCATGACGGAATGAACAATGCTGGATGGAGGACAACTCATCATCGTTCCCCATCAATTGAATGTCTTGCATTGTACCGTTTCATCCTAAATGCTGACATTCATCGTCATTCGTAACTTGGAGTTCGATATCAAAATAGAATCGTCGACGCGCAATAGTTCATGAGGCTCCATTATTCTTTTTTGAAGTGTCAGATATGGGTCTGGGTTGACCGCTACTAACTGCGAATGTGTTAGCCGGCAAAACCTTCAAAGTTGACATCTGCTTTCCACGCTCGACAAAACATCATCCGGAGCGCGTCTTGGTCTTTTCTTTGATATGCTTCGCTATTGACGACAGCGCACTCCCATTCCGCAGCTCAATTCATCTGCTGCGACGCTCAACATGGACGAGGCGACTCGGTTGGTAACAGAGCTCCAGTCGAAATTGGTCGAGCTCGATCAGCGCATCTGGCAGTACCGACGAGACATGGCTTCAGAATTCGACAAGTACGCGGAAGATTTACTGCGCGACGTTCCTAAAGAAGTCTCCGAAACTGTCTCCAAAAGTATCGCAGAGTCAATGAAGGGATGCAAGTCTTTATATCCTGACAGCGAGGCCCCTTTTGAGTCATGCGCGACAGGCACCCACATTCTCCCAAATGGCAATAATATACAGCAGCCTTCCGTCTCTCCAGCTCCGATCTCTTTCTTGCGACCAGCATCAAACGAGGAAGACAGTCCGCGGAGTCCGCACGAGCGAGAGAAGGAGTTTCGAGGACTGTTCACTCCAAGTTACCTCCCACTTCTTGACAGTACAAATCGCAACGAACGCAGATCGAGTGCCGACCTAGCTTCCCCACCTCCTGGCAACATAAGCCCACAACCAAAAGCAATGGATCCCTTACATGTCGACGCAAGTACAGATACCAGATCGTTGGTGACCTCACCAGAAACAACCCGCCCTTCAACCCCAAGACGAAGAAATACAGACGAGGCGTCCGTGGGTTCAGATTGGAGTGAGGGTACAGCAAGACGCAGTGCTCTCCGACGATCCTCGAGTTCTTCTAGGCATAGTCCGCGCCGAGTCCGCTTCGAGGTTGCCGGCGAAGAAGTCCTACCTACGGCATCCCCTCGAGCTACAAAGTCGGTCTTGACAGAAGAAATACCTCCTACACTTGGTGACGATATGGATGAGGAGGCTGGATCTGAGCAGATTGAGGATGTTGATGAAGCACCACCAAAGCGTATCTCGTCATCGCAGGCATTGAGAGCATTGTCACGGTCACCTTTAGTGGACGATGGCACTACATGGACCACCGTCACAGCACCACCAGATGGTTCAGCTTCTGTGGCTACAACTAATGGGTTTTCATTAGGCGAAGAAGACGACAGTCCGCCATTGGGCAATGGTATTTCACAATTGGGATCTAGTGATGCTCTGGGTCCTTTGGGAGCGGGTAGCAGCTTGGGTCAACTGGCGGTGAATAATGGAATTACCAAGAATGAGGTAGAAACCACTTCTGATGATGATTTGCTTGATATGCCTCTTTTGAGACGTCAAGGTCCGTCTCCAGCAAGCATGCTCTCACCTGTCAAGATGCTTTCACCAGCAAACCCAACAGACATCAGTAACAACAAGTCGCCAACGGCATCGACGAGACCAAGCAGAGCTTGGCAAGATCTGGAGAACCTCGGTCACCACCACACAGGATCTAGAGGCGAGGATTTGAAGTTCGATGCTGGGGATGATGACGAGATGTTCAACTTCGACGAGAATGCTGAACGCCAAAGCTCACCAGCTGGTCAAGACGATGAGGAGTATGACGATTTCGACACCGATGCACCAGTCTCCCCCATTTCCAAGGAATCTGTCAGCAGATTCTCAACTTCACCAGCACGTGACATCATTCGTCCTTCCCCACCAAAAAATGCCGTTCCCACTACAAAGGGTGTTGTTGGATCCTACAAAGGCCATCCATTCAGTATGCCGATCGTCAGCCCAGATATCCATGCACAAGCAGCAAGTTTGGGAGATGTGAACACATTCGTAGGAAGTGTTGATGGCCGCAGCGGAGTCGACGAAAGTGACCTCAAGAGCTTCAAGATGTCTGGTGGTATCGGTAGCTTCTCCGGCACCCCAAGAAGTCTGAGTGAGCGAATGATTATGGAGGATATGAGACAAGCAGAGGCTGCTAAGAAGGGTGAATAATACGGAGATCATCGCAAGGCGTTCAGCGGGTTGTATTTGCATTGTGTGTAGTAATGTTTGTTGCATAGTTCCGGCGTTGAGAGGATGGTGGAAAGCCTCTGATCTTATGGTAGTAAGATGACTCGCAAATGGCTGGGTCTGGGTCTGGGTCTGAGCTTGCGAGCCGGGCTAGCGTTATATTTGAGGTGGATGCATGCATGCATTACATAGCGAAAATTCATGAGCTTTTGAGGATAGGTATGGGTGCTGCTGTTTTGCAAAGTGTAGATGAATGTTGAGAACCTGAGAGTGAACTAGAACCCCAACCCTACATCGCTAATCAATTTCTATAGATCGAGTTGAGATATGACTGGCAACTACTGCTTGTACAGACCTTCCTCATAATCCGTGCTTCGACTGCTTTCCTTGCTTGGAAGAGGCACGTGATGGCTTTAAGCACTAGCGTACCTACGCGAGCGCGTGCTAAATGTGAGTGATCGGAATCTGACATGTGGTGGTCTTCGGTTCTACAACATTTCATGAAGTAAATGACTTTTCTGCATCAAAGATTGTTCTTTTCCACACGCCTACATTCAGACCAAACGAATCAAGCAAACCAAGAACAGAATCTGCTTGCTCTAAATTCAAACAAGCAGCATGGCAGACCAGAACTCATATCTGGCGTACAAACGCGACACCAGACAATTGCTATTCTGGGTATGTTTGATTTCATATTATCTCACGCGATAGCGCTACCAAGACCGAAAGCAATTGGATATTATTTGTTTGCAGGTCCTGAAGTATTCCTGGCCCTGGCAACTGGGCCTGACTAAAGTCGCAGAGGAGATATCCGTTGTTTATCTAGCCTCCACGCACAAATCCCGTCTGTTGCTGGGTGTTTTCTGGTGAACGAGTTGACCTAGGGTTCTCCTTGAACTCAGCTAGTGCAGGAGCTAGGAGTTCCCTCAAAGTCTTTCAGCAGATTTATAATATTAACTAAGCATTAGATGATTCATGCTTCGAACAGTATCATCAAGTCTTCGATTCCCTCGCCGGCGGCTGGTATTGATGGTGCACCAACGACCGTGAATACAACGGGCCAGATTACCGTGGCGTCTATGGTCCCGATGGCTAGCTTGGTTGCAAAGTATATCAAACCTATACCTTCAACCATATATCGCCTTTTTGAATCTGTGATTGCAGCACGAAAGGTACGGTCGTCTCCCAAGTACAAGTTCTTGATCTAGAGCAGCTATTATTCTCTGCTTCCCGAAAAGCTATAAAATTGCCGACTGACTTATCTTATTCCTTGCAGGCCAGTCATGCTATTTTTCAGCAAATAGCTGCCCAGAAGCCAGACCCCGAGATCGAGAAGAGCAATATGTCGCACAGGATCTTCATTGATGCTTTAACGAAAGCATTTGCGGCGCTGGGAGGCAACTCATGGAGATCTGAGAAAATGGCTGAGACGACTCATCTGCAGAGAACTCAGACGATGTCATATTCGAGAATGCATTTTCCTCTCTCAGTCTTGGTCTTGGTGAGTCTAATGACGGTGAAGAGGAGGAACAGGAACTGAACGAGCCCTCGACGTCTTCTCAACCAATACGCCAGAAGCAGTCGGGTGGCAAGAAGAAAAAGGGCAAGAAAGGAAAGAAAGTAAAAGGAAAGGCGAAAGCGCCCATCCAAGAAGCCAGTCTCGATGATGTCCCCTTGGAGAGTTACCGCATTATCGAAGGCCAAGAAGGACTTGTTACCGACTACCTGATGGCTGTTTACTCGGTCGCATCGCAGTGGGTTGAGCTTCGAGGCTATGTACAAGCGCTTTGGCGTCAAGTAGCCTATGGCGGGCTCAACAGTGCTGTTGGGGGGAGTATGTCTAACGTCGCTATCGCAATGATCAAGAAGACAGAAGCTGCCATCTTTGTCGAATTCCCCGGCCATGACTCTTTTCAGACGATCATGAATACTATCACACGTGGAGATCCAGGTAAAGTTCAAGGAATGTTCCATGTTAGTCTTGCGCGAAGCAAGAATGGTGGGGCATATGAAGAAGTAAAGGAGGTTGACGTCGACGTCAATGAGCACTTTATGATACATGCGTATCAAGACCTGCTTGATTTCATTAAAGATTTTCAGCATACGCGGAGTGGGAAACCGACAAAGACCATGCTAGCTGAGATCCGGGACTGGGATCCGACTTTCGACCTCGAACGAGCTACCAAACAACAACGTATCAAGTGGCGGCGGTCCTTTACCATCAATTGGCTGTATGATCTTGTCAATGTATTCTCCGCAATCGTGGTACAGCGAAACACAATGAAAGGCCAGAAATGGGTAATGGAGAATGTGGATTGGTCCATGAAGGGTCCGTGGAATCAGCATCGAAGACTCTTTGGGCTGAACGAGTTCGCGAGTATCATCACAACACTTGCTATGCAGAAGCCTGGAACCGATGTTCGACCGAAGATTGCACCAAGCTGCGTGTTTCAGCTCCAGTGTATTGTTGACTCTTTGGCCGTATTTCGAGGCTGGTCAATCTGTGGCCTACAGGGCCACATTCTTATCCCACCTGCAGCTGCCTTCAGACCAAGACGAGATGTAGACCTTTTCCTCGATCGTCAGAATGAGAGACCACCCAATGGATACTGTAGTGCAGTGGATCTTCTGAGACAGGTCATGGAGAAAGATGCGATACTTCATGGGCACTTCGACCGCCACGAGTCAACCTCTAGCCTTCTGAAGGATTTTAGTGAGGACTTTGTGAATTGGCTCGGAGAGACAAAGTACTTGTATGGCTTAACCACTATTCCGCACTCTCGTTTCTCTCACACAAATGCCAATGGACTTTGGGAGTATTCGCCATTTCTTTGCGGTGTTGGCCTGATGGAAGCGCTCGAGTTGACCTACGATACGGGCATGATGCTATGGGACAGCATACCCGAACCTGTATGTGCTATCCACTTACACAATATGTCAGTACAAAAGGGCCTTATCACGAAACCAATCGGATTATTTGCGACTATAGAGGATCTGTTTTCGACGGATTTCTTCGCTGAAGGCAAAGCTCCCAATTCCAATTTTCAAGAGGCTTTACTCGCTGTCATGAAGCCGAGCTCCCGACGATCAGTCTACGACAGACGAGCTGCTCGAAGGACAATTGCGCGAACGGCAACTGATATCCACGGACTTCTGGATCCTAGCACAAATCGTTTCTTCAAGCAGAAATCATTGCTTCGTATATATCGCGATGCAGGATGGTATTATGAACGCATACCCGACGAGGCGCTTCCGGTGATGTCGAGCTTAGATTGCTTCGTATCAGTCAGACGAAGGAGGTGACTGATCCAGCGACTGGAAAGAAAGCCTTGCAACGTACATTCCTAGTCAATCAGGCCTTAGCTCGAGGAATCGACGAACAAGATTTGATGAGCTTTTCATCGGTAATACAGAGCAGAAAAGAAAAAGGCAACATAAACTCCATTCCCGAAGATTCCCGAAGCATTGTTGCCGCCTCTTCCGGAGCGCTACAGCAGAGCTCCTTCTTTGACTTTCGGTCGCACCGCCGGAGGGAACAAGGTGCTTGCCAGTGAACGAGAGCTACTGAATCTCCTTCAAGTAGACATTATGAGCGACATTGGCAGTGAGGTGCGACCTCTTTCTAGCCTGAACTATATTTTTGTCACCATCCGGTTCATGATGGTCTTCATGCAGATCGAGGAGCGGCTGAAAGCATTGCGCAATCCAGTCTGGGTGCAGGCATATGAACAAGACCCCACTATGATGAAAGAGAAGAGAGCTTCTCTGACTGTCTTGGCTTTGGCCGGAGGAGATGAGGAGTGCTTGCGGGTGATGGCCGAAGTGTTCGAAAAGTCGAGATCTGGTTCCATAAACCATATTTATTGGGATGATCTCGAAAACCCCGAGAAGACGAAGGCCAAGGATCCTTTGGAGCATCTACCTGACTTTGGCTGTACGCTAATGTAGTGTAAGCTGATGGCTACCAAAACTTGCTTGCTTGTCTTGCTCTAAAATTGCGGAACTGCAAAATAATGAATTTAGAGAAGAGTAGGTACGTTCTCGCTGTAATTGTCACGTGAAGCCCATGTTCAAGATGCAATCTTGGTGCAGCTCTTTGCAGTTGAAGTGCAGCGCCGCCCGCTTTCCTCTTTCACATGCCTCCCTCTTCTCGGGATATTAAGAGCCGTTGAGCTTATGTTAGAGCACAGAAATGAAATAAGAACTTGTCTTGGTGCTCTACCGTTGAGCTTCAATAAGCGCAAGCGAGAGAGTCTCCGTAACCAAAAAAAAAGTCAAAGACTAAAGAATCTACAAAACTTACACAAAACAACAACAGCAGAAGCAAAAAAGCAATAAGCTTTATCTACTATTGGGGTGTTCACTCCTCAGCTGCTCGAGCAGGTGTACCCAACCACTCCTACTTTCGAGTGGTTGAAGAAAGTGTCGGGATTGGCGATTTTACAACTTAAGACGGCTAATGGCAACCCCATCGGTACCACCGAACAGAAGTGGCAAGGAAATGCTTATTAGGATCTATACGTATAGAAACCAGTGTGACTAGGAAAAGATGACCTTAAGGGAGAAAGCTACGGGGACAATTTAAAAGTGCGATGTGCAACAAAACTGAGAGGTGGATGTACGGCTTTGGGTTGGGACTTTGGGAACGAAATCACGTCAAAAGTTTGATTTGTAAAGCGTTGGGATTTTTGAAAGTCCTTTCATTGCTTTGCTGGGTCATTGACAATTCTGGTCCACGGGTATCATTGCTTCGCTCCCATCGCATCTAATTAAACCTTCGATGAACGCCCAACGCTCCTCGAGTCATTAAAAAGCAGCGCTCTATGATCTAATATACAAGTCTTTCCTCCACACTTATCACTTCAACCACTTTAGCAAAGCGGCAACTAGGAGATCGGAATTGACGGGCTTGGAGACATATCCGTTCATCCCAATTGCTAAGTATTCATCCACGTCCGTCTTCAAAGCGTTTGCAGTCATGGCGATGATTGGGGTTCCGACCCCAGCAAGCCGAATTTCCTTCGTGGCCTCCTTTCCGTCCATAACGGGCATGCTGACATCCATCAAGATACCGTCGTAAACCAACCGATTCTCCTTGGCCTTGGCAACGGCTTCAGCTCCGTTGACAACCGTATCAACGTATTCGAAACCAAGTCGCTTCAAAGCCTTAACAGCCACTTTTTGGTTCAGTGGATTGTCCTCTGCAAGTAGAAGACGTTTGCTCGCCGCCAAAGCTCTGAGCTCAGACTTCGGAGACGGTGGTTGATGCGACAGCATGAGCGAGTCGAGCATATCGTCACTCTCGCTCATCGGCGTCAACATGTTGATTCTCTGCATCTTGACCGTGAATTCGAAGACAGAACCATGGCCTACGGGATTTGGGGTGAACTCGATTGAACCATCCATCAACTCGACGAGGTTCTTGCAGATGCTAAGGCCTAAGCCCGTACCGCGGTATTTCTTGGTGGAGGAGTTGTCAATTTGAGAGAATCTTCGGAAGAGGAGTCCAACGTCCTTTTCTGCGATGCCGATTCCAGTGTCGGTAACGGTGGTGAGGATCGTGAAGGAGGTGACATCTTCGTCCTTGATGCTAATGTGGATTGAGACGAATCCGGACTCGGTGAATTTGAGGGCATTTGCGGCGATGTTCTGTAAGATTTGTCTGTATCGATCGGGATCGCCCTTAAGGGACTCGGGAACGTCGGAGTCGCAAGTAGCTTGGAATAAGACTCCGGTCTTGACCATAGACTTGAGACTGCGGAGGACGGCGTTGGCGATGGTGTGGAGATTGACGAGACTGATGCTCAAGGACAGTCCACCTGATTCCAGAGCAGAATAGTCGAGAATACCGCCGATAACGTGACCTAGATAGCGGCCCGATTCTTTCATATCGTTGATTGGCTCTTCTTGTTCAGGGGAAATGCCGGCAATGCAGACTTCTTCGAGGGAGGCGAGAAGGCCATGTAATGGAGTCCTCATCTCATGAGACCTAGGGGATGAAGGAGTTAGCATTCTTCATCTTTATTCTCTCGGGAGAAGGACAAGACACTGTCTCGGGAAGAAAATGGAGAATGGGGCTTCCATGATACTTACATGGTTGCGAGGAACTGAGACTTGGCCTTGTCGGCATCTTTGTAGGCATCAATGACACGAGTTTCGGAAGCCTTTCGCTCTGTCAAATCCCGAGTCATCTTGGAGAACCCGATGTGCTTCCCATCGCGGTACATGGCGGTGATGATAACATTTGCCCAGAAAGTGGTGCCATCCTTCTTGACACGTCTCGACTCATCTTCCACCCGACCCTCACGCAAAGCAATCTCCAACTCCTTCCGCGGCTTGCCAGCTTCGATGTCGTCCTTTAGGTAGAAGATCGAGAAGTGCTTTCCAATGACCTCCTCCTTGGTGTACCCTTTCAAGAGTTGTGCGCCCATGTTCCAAGTCTTGACGTTGCCTATGGGATCAATAATGAACATGGCGTAGTCCTTGGCCTGCTCCACCAGGATCTTGTAGGAATCAGCAGTGTCCATCTGGTCCGTGATAGCTTGGCGTGCCAGATGATCGTCCGTGGTCTCGTGGATGGAGAGGAGTTCATAGCTGAAGACGCCTCCCCGAACAATAGGATTGCTTCTTACGGACCAGAAGCTGCCATCATCGCCTTGAATGTCCGTCGTGATGTAGACCTTTCCGCTTGCGCGGGCGAGGTCAATAACGGAACGAAGAGTGTCAGAGTCCGGGATGAGCTTGAACTCCTCAAAGACGTCGAAGATTCTGCGATTGAGAATGTCGGACGGAAGAAGACTGTAGTCCTTTAAGAACTTGTCGGACGCGAGGAGGACAATGCAGGCCTGGTTAAGCAGGACCGCGGCAGAAGGGTAGTTCTCAATAAAGAAAGTGAGATCGGGGAGGCCAGAGCCGAGAGCTTGCTCGGCTATCGCGACAGGCTCGGACATTGTGGTCTCGCTTGCGTAGCGAGCGCGGCACGGAATCCAAGATGTTGTTGTATTCAGGAAGTTGCGACCAAGATCGTGGTTGGCAAGAGCAAGAATTGAAGGTCTGGATCCGAAGCTGACTAACCAGATGTGGAATGGGGTGAATTTTTGCAAAGTGCTTTTACCGAGATTTGTGAAACGCTCATTGGCTGTGCTACTCAGGCTCGTAGGCGAATTTTCGTAGCGAATTGAAAGTGAAGGAAAGGGGGGAGTAGCTTGGTCTTAGCGCGGGTGCTAAGATGCTACTAAAGTGAATTGACTTAGCGGGTTGTTGTAATCGGTGCATTTGGGAAAGAGCTATGCATACTCTTTCCTTGAACAATGAACAGTGAATCAACTAGTGGAGCATCTTAGCCGAGAGGAATAGGGGGCTGAAGCGGGATTTTAGCGTCAACGCTAGTCACAGATTTGGACAAGGCTGAGTTATCTGGATGAATGCCCCAGCTTATGAAACAACATGTTAAGTGCTATGTTAGTTTAAGTGGCCGGACATTAGGAAAACTGAAATTTCAAATACATAAATTTGAGGATTTTCGATGTCCTCAAAAACCTGGGCAATCAGATTCATTTTTTTATTACGATTATAATTTTCTGATTGCGCCCAGTGGCCATGGTGATTATAATCTTTTTAACTACTCAGGTTTTTATTAAACAGATCGCCGATTGCTGCAAGCCACACGCCACAAAGAGCGCCCAGATCCACCACCGCACGATACTTTTGGTAGTACAAAAGGGGAAGTTCTCTTCGTGAGGATCACTGGAGAATGAAGGTGGTCACTTGACGGCTCTGTAGAAATAATTCTGATGAATTAGTAAGGCTCGGCACGAGGTGTGGTGACACGAAACATAGAAAGAGGGTCGAGGTGGTCTATCCATTTTGATGGCTGGAAGTGGAATGCTGGATCAACATTGAAGAAGACGAGGCATACCACACGATTGAGATGTTTATTTCTCTCTCAAAGAGGAGGCTCGACACTCTCCCCGAGATTTCTCTCACCAGTTTCAGATCGAGTATCTGAAGTGCAGATTCTCCTTGTCTGTCAAATCTCCGAAACCTTCAAGCGCCTCAGCCTCCTCATCTGCATGCAACCCTCTTCTGTCTCTCTTCTTATTCTCCATCCAGCATAGCGTGGTGTACAGAATCTGCACGAATGCCGCGATACAATACGCAATGAGTAAACCTTTGATGGCGGAGAGATATCGTGGAGCCTCATCTGCAAAGAAGAGATGTGGACCAGCTATGTTTCCTGCGCAATATATCCTAGGGATAGTGTCAGCTTGCTGTCAAAAATATGATTTTAGATTGAATAGTTGGGAGAATAAAACATACACAAAGAAGAGACCAAGTTGAGTAGCACGCTTGGAATGCCCAGCACAGTTCAGAGCGGGTAGTGTCCACATGAGCACGATAGGAGAGCCAAGAATGCCTTGCAGCCATGTGCAAGCTACGAGGGCATATCGATGTGCAAGGCTGATTTTCATGATGCCAACCAGGCCAGCTATACCAGGGATACAAGCAACTACATTCATCTTAGCATTTAACCACGTGCATTCGTTCCACGTGATACTGACTGATAATAGTTGCCCCAAGCATATTCTTGACAGTTGCAAGATAGCCCAACAGGATCACAAAGACCAGTTCAAATGCACCACCAGGTGTTTGCAACAGACTTGTCTTGAGAGGATTGAAGCCAAAGCCTTTGATCAGAGAACTGGCAAAATTGGTGACCCCACCATTGAGGATGCCAACACAAGCAGCGCCGATGAGTAGCAACCAGGTCTTCACATCGAAAAGAGCTTCCTTGATCTGGTAACGGAGGATCTTGGGATCTTTAACACCTGTTCTGTTTTTGGAAACTCTCCAGACAGCCACCACCCGCTCGTATTCTGTGAGCATTTTGGCGTTGTGAGGTCCGTCGGGCAGGTAGAGTAGAATGACAAACCCCCATGCGAAGGTTATTGCTCCAACGACCTGAATTTAGTGTAAGCCAGAAATCCAGTGATTAAATGAAAGTTACATACCAGATAAATCAGTTTCCAATTTGGTACAGCCAAATTGTCAACATGACCAAGCCCAAACGATAACAAAGCTCCAATAATCGAAGATACACCATTCACTGACAACCAGAAAGAAGTTCGCAGCGGCTGCTCTTCTCGTGTCCAAAGCATGGAGGTCAAAAGTACCCATGCCGGAGAAATGCATGCTTCCAGCATACCCAGAAAGAATCGAACAGCGAAGAAGCCTGAGAAATTGAATACTGCAGCTTGGAGCATACACACCGCACCCCAGACAAATAGCATGCAGCCCATCAATCTTCCGATAGGGAACCGTTGAAGAGCCAAATTCCAAGGGTATGCTCCGACCAACCATCCAAAGTAAAGTGCAGATGAAACCCAGGAGTAATCAATTCCTTTCATATGAGTATCGGCTTGGAGACCGTATGCATTTGAGTAATTCAATCTATGCCAATGATCAGGACCAGTTCTTGGACACAAACTTGCACTTACGTTTGCTTGTCAAGAAAACTTAACATATATGTCATCATCATCTATTATGTTTATCAGGCCAATGCTTGTTAAAATGGACACAATCAGTCATACCATTGGAAGGACAATGAAGTCCAATTTCCTTCGAACTTTGATAGCATCTCTCTCGAGTTGAGCGGGGTCATATTGATGTGATTGTTGAAAAAGGTCGAAACCAATATCTCCAATTTTTTCCGCGTCTCGAAAGTCGTTGGCTTCACCTCTCTCAATTGGAGAGATATTATCCGCTCCTGGAACTGCTTTCTTCTCCTCGTCTGCCATCGTAATGCTTGAAAAATGTGGTGGGATGATGGAGCAGATGAAATCGGGACAGCACTTCGACAAAAGATTCGGCCAAGCTTAAGGATAAATGGCCCCGTCTACGCAACCCTAGATAAGGCTGCAGTCGGGAACTGGCCCTATCTCGTCGGCGAAACCTTCTTTTGACGAAGTTGATACAGTGCTACTCCACGACGGCTCGGGAACTTTAGAAACAAATCCAGCTTTGGGAGGCTTGTCTCTCGCAATAGAATTCGAGAAGTTTATGAGATTGTTCATTTCGAACGACAACTTCATGTGTTACCATGGATTGAACGGCAACTTTGCCACAATTGTTCCTGATCGGCGGTTTAGATCTGAGGGTACTGAAGATAGCAGGTTGTACCCCTCACCAACCCCATCTTTGCCATGAACCGCGGGAGACATCTCGGGATTAAAGATCCGTTTCGAATCGTGCGCTATCACAACCTGATCTCCGCGTCCAATTTTCGCAAACAGGTAAGTAAAAGTGGGGTGGCAACTATTTTAGATGTGAGAGAAGCTGATAGCATAGATAAACGCTGCTTTGAGACTAGTAGTGTGCGCTTTGCTTGATCAAGTTAGCTCGAGTTCAACAGCCAAAATACCCCAAAAAGCAACTTCAGTGGACTCGTTCAATATCATCATCCTCCATCCTTGGAACATCGTGCAGATGTCCCGACAATTATGGTTCGTCCAATGTGATGCTATCTATGCGATCGTATCCGAAGTATCGGTAACCCATCTTTCATCTCTCATAGGCTGCAGGTCATTCGCACGCTCTGAATAGACGTCGCTGAGACTCTGCTGGTGTTACATAATTCTTTCTCAGCAGCCTTGCTTCCGCGGTACAAGGAGAAGATCATTGGATCTCTCTTCGGAGAAATATTGTTTTATTTCACTTGTGCTTACTCTCTCTTTGTGTCATTTCACCCCAAGATTAGATTCAGACCTCACTCCATCCTAACATGCAGACAGTCGAGGACCACACGGCAATTCAGCCAGCGAAGACATGGCAGAGCGTCCGTGATTCGAAGAAGGCCGAGCAAGCTGCGCGAATTCCAGCGGAATGGAAGCTTCAGCAGTCAGATTATCCCCCAGCCGGGACAGTGGATGTTCGACCTGTAGCCAGTACCTGTGGCATCCTTTCCGAACGAGAGCTGAAGATTTCAGGCGAAGCCTACGATGCGACCTCTCTAGCAGCAGCTATCGCTGAAGGCATATATACAGCAGAAGAAGTTGCTATTGCTTTCTGCAAACGGGCAGCTATTGGTCATCAGTTATGCAACAATTTGACTGAGATCATGTTCTTGGATGCAATCGAGGATGCGAAGAAGCTAGATACTTACTTCAAGGAGACAGGCAAGACGGTTGGTCCTTTACATGGTCTGCCGATGACTTTTAAGGTATGTTACATCCTCAATGTACGACTCTGTGCTGATGCATAGAGGAATGTTTCCATGTCAAAGGATACGATGCATGCAATGGCTACATCTCGAGAACCTTTGACCCCTCCACCAAGACCACATACTCCATCGAACTCGTAAAGGCGGCAGGGGCAGTCATAGTCGCGAAAACGAATGTTCCTCAAACAATGCTAGTCGCAGAAGCGGACAACAATGTGTTTGGACAAACCAAGAATCCAGTGGTACATCACCTCACATGCGGAGGAAGCAGTGGTGGAGAAGGTTCAAATATGGCGTTTCGGGGATCTGCCATTGGTATTGGGACGGATGTTGGAGGCTCTATAAGAGTGCCATGTGCTGCGAACGGAGTCTATGGCTTCAAACCAACGTGCGGCGTTCTGCCTTTCTATGGATATGCTGCATCGGGATACACAGGAGTTAACACAGGAGTACCGGCAACATTGGGACCCATGGCACAATCTGCTCGAGATTTGACATTGTTAACTAAGGTTGTGCGGGATGCGAAGCCCTGGCTTGTTGACCCCGCAGTGGTTCCGGGAATCTGGGAGCAAGCCACAGTCTCAAGAAAACCAGTAGTTGGTGTAATCCACAAGAGCGGTCTCACATCTCACCCACCAATCCAACGAGCTGTTCGAGAAGCAGTTGCCAAGCTCCAAGCAGCTGGTTTCGAGGTGAAGGACTTCACCCCACCAGATTTTGGCGAGATTCGAAATGTCACAAAGCAGCTCTTCACGTTAGATGCTCTCTCCTACCAGAAACGAGAATTAAAGAAAGCAAACGAGCCAGTGGTCAAATCGGTGGTGGATATAGGGTTCTGGCAACTTCCTCCAAAGACACAAGAAGAAGCCTGGGAATGGAATACGAAGAGACTGGGAATCTGCAAGCAGATGCTGGACGCGTGGCAAGAGACGAAAGTCGATGTTGTATTGTGCCCTACTGGTCCACACACAGCGGTATTGCCAGGAGAATGGTCGAATGATATGTACACTGTGGCTTGGAATGCTGTTGATGTGAGTTGTGATCTCGAATCAGATACGGTCATAGAGAACTGACGACTTGCAGTACCCGGCTGTCGTTATCCCATTCACGAAGGCTGATCCAGCGCTCGATCCCAAAGACGCCAATTTCGTGCCGATGAACGAGCTTGATGTTGTCAATGAAGCAAAGTGTAGGTTCATGGCTCACATACTCCTTTCGAGCAGCGACTGACAATGACCAGATGATCCTCAACTCATGGCCGGCGCACCAGCCGCTCTTCAAATTGTTGGTCCTAAATGGGGAGATGCGCAACTATTGAAAGATGTCGAGCTCATTGATAGTGTGCTGAATCCCAAGAGCGACACAGACGCAAGACTGAAGACAGCGCAGTCGAAGTTGTGATCGGGCATCCTACTCTTTAGTCCTCTTAATCTATGCTCCTATCTACTATAAATTTCTATTGTATATAGAACCACCAAATATATCTTCCAAGCTTCAGCACGTCAGAACAGGTTGCCACAAAAATCGTCAACATCGTTTTTTCCCCTTTCCATTCTCATTATCACCTCAAATCCGCATTCCCCAATCCAGCCATCCGCCCATCCCGCGTCAACCCCTGCATTTCGGCCTTAAGATAGCTTACCCCTGCCTATCGTGGTGGGACATCAAGCTCCTCATTTGCTATCGTACAAACGCACAGCCGCGACCTGAATCGTGCATCGTGAACTTCATGCCATGCATCGTATTCCAATTCTTGCGGAGCCTCATATCCTATCTTGAGAGTTCATCTGATTAGATAGATAGGTATCTGGACAAGGAAAAGAGGAAGCGGAGGTAGTACAATCGGAACGGACCACGACCCCACTTTACCCCACCACCATCATCAGGATTTCGAGCTCGCAGCTCGCAACATCATTCCACGACCATCTCAAACATCACCTCCGCGTCGAGTTCATAAAAGAGATCATTCAAAAATGCCAACCCACCTCTCACCCCCAGGAACCGTCCCACCATCCCCAACCACCGCCGCCGCCAACCAAGAAAAAGAATTCAACATCGCCCTCCTCGGTGCGGGAGGCGTAGGTACAATCGCCGCCCTGGTTCTAGAGAAGAGTGGCCGCGCGAGAGTCACTGCTATCCTTCGCAGCAGCTATGCGGTTGTGAGCGAGAAAGGGTGGGCGATTGAGAGTGTAGATCACGGGGTCTTGGGGAGTTGGAGATGTGAGCGAGGTAAATGATATTCCTTGACTTTACTTATTTAGAGGGCAAAAGAGAAGAGGGAAAAGGAAGGATGTACTGATAAGATGTGGTGATGGCATAGTCGTCCAAACAATAGAAGAAGCCGTATTCCCCGAACCGCAACCGAGTCCGCCCATCCCGACTGGAGCCCCGACCCCGATGGAAGCGGCCAGGGAACGATACGATTATATCGTTCTCTGCACCAAACAACTTCCCGAGAAATATAACCTAGCTGAGATGATAGCACCGCTCGTGACCCCTGGTCTAACAGCCATCGTGCTGATCCAAAATGGGCTGAATATCCAAGATCCGTTCATCAAGGCGTTCCCGTCTAACGTCACCATGTCCGCCGTCTCGATGATCGGATCGTTCGCCGAGCCGCCGAATGTGGTTAAGCATATTGGCCCGGATATCCTGCAGATCGGGCCGCATTACCACGCTGGGGTCCCGGATGTAGTGAGTCTGGAGAAAACGAAAACGTTTGTGCAGATGTATAGTGAGGGCGGAGCCAAGAGCTGCGAGTTCGTGGACGATATGCCGAAGGCAAGATGGTCGAAATTGCTGTGGAATGGGACGTATAATTCGATTTGTGCGCTGGTGGAAGTGCATGTCGGGGACGTGCAGAGCAGTGGTGCGAAGGAGGGGCTGGTGTTGCCGATTATGCGGGAGTTGCAGGCGGTGGCGAAGGAAGATGGAGTGCTGCTGGAGGATGAGGTCGTGCAGTTTATGGCGGAGAGGAGTCCGAGGAGCAGTCGGTGGCAGCCGAGTATGTTGTTAGATAAGGTGCATGGGAGGCCGATGGAGTTTGAGGTTATTTTGGGGGCACCGATACGTAGGGGAAGGGAGTTGGGGGTTCCGACTCCGGTGATGAGTACGGTGTATGAGTTGTTGAAGTTGGTGAGGTGGAAGGTGGAGAATCCGGGGGAGGATGGTGAGCCGCATATCGGGTAGGTGGGAGAAAATGTTCATGATCTGTTTATCGTTAGACTTGACATAGCTTTGCATTTTCTGTGCACTTACTTCTTAGATTTATACCTCCATAGACCACAAAATCGCAGAGTTACTAGCTTTCATCCCATAGATTTGGTAGTCGTTGACGTTTTCATCATATGGGCAAGCACTCTCCCGGGTATTGATGCACAAGATCCATCCAGGACCAATGCAAACCTAAATCACGAGCTATGGAATCTTCAAGTTAGCATTCAGCCATGAAGTCTGAAGCAGAGCACGAAATTGCAGTAAATGAGCGTAGAAACGCCTCTCAGCCAAGACCTCTTCCAAAGCCCAAAGAAGGCTAAGGGAGTTCTTAAGAAGTGACTTACCAGTCCACACACGATTAACACAGAATATCTTCGTCCTCAGCGACGTAATCGTCCTCCGCTGCTGATGAATATCATCAAACATCCGCGTAATCAAGTTCCGATCATCCTCATTCACCAACTCCGTACCTGCAATGAGCGCCGGCCACAGTGCCGTCTTCAACTGCCCAGTCATAGCACTGAGATGCATCAACACTTCATGCGCCAAACTGAGAGCAGTACGATCAGCTTCTTCCGAACTACCAGGCGGCTCCAACAGTCGATGGAGATATAGAATAGCCGCGGCTTTATGGGCGTGTGCGTGGAAAAGGAGATTTTTCGAGGAATGGAAGGAGACGTTTTGAGCAGTGACGGGTCGCCATTGATCGAGTTGGGTACGGATGTCCATAGCTTTCTGGTATATGCTTTGATTTTGCGAATATCCAAAGACGAGAGCATTCTCAGTCCACATATCTTCATCTTGGCAGATGAACGGGGTAGTTGGTGAATTTGCACCTCGAATTTCCTCGGCGAGCGATCCTAGGTCGGCTAGGATGGGCATTAGAGGTCCGGTGTAACCCATGAAGCGGTCAGCTTGTCTATAGAAGTCATTCTCGAGCCACGCCTGGCTCGAAATGAGGGGTTGGCGGGCGTAGGTTAGAGAGATCATCATATCTTGACGAGCTAAGGCACGAATGAAGTATTTCGCTATGGAGCTGAATTCTCCGCCTGACTCGAAACTGTGCTTGATGATGATTGCTGCGTTTGAGATGAGTGCTGGGAGTCCTAGGTCTGCGGGCTGAGTCCTGGCATCGATCAACTGTGGTAATGTGTCAGTGAGAGTTGTAGGAATTGAGATAGCAGGCTTACCTCAATTGCACATAGCCCCAAATGCATGACCAACATCTGTTCCAGCTCTGTCGTTTCTCGTAGTTTGGCCAGGATACGCGCTCTTCTGTCTAAGACAGGAACAATTGACATGCCCCCTTCGCCAAGATAAATGTGTCCAATGGCCGAAAGAGTTTCAGCAACGGTAGCGGGATCCTCGTGGAAGACTCTCAGGACGTTGGAGTTCATCTCATCAGCGAACTCGGAACTTATGACTAACTCAGACGGGTGCCGACTAAAGTAAGTCTCTATGCCTGGCTGATCTGAACTCTGAATCGCGCTTGGTGGGATGAGAGGGAGACCTCGACAAAGAGGGTATGGACTTGAACAACCAACACTGCTTCTTGAGATTATCGATAGCCGCCTTTTTGAGACACTCGAAGTTGGAGTAGAAACAGCAGAAAAGCTCTTCTCTGCCTCAGAATCACTCCCCGATGAGTGACACTCACGTGCATCCGAGCGTCTCCGTACCGATCTCCTGCTATCTCTGTCTCGGCGCCGGATAGGTCCACTTTGCGGCTCATGATCTGCTTCTTTCGAAGGGTCCTTGAGGGGCGGATTCGCATAACCTTGACAGACGTAGCCGCGGCGGAAACAGGTGCCGCAAGCAGGCCTCACCTAAAGCACGAAGTTGGTGAGCATTGATGCGAAAATCAAGCTAGGGATTGCTCACCTCATCGCACTTGACTTTGGCCTTTTTACAGTCTATACAACCTTTTCGCGAGCGACGGTTCATGGTTTGGAATGTATGGAGTTGGGTTGTTGATTGGGTTCCGGGAAAGAGTTGGAGAGGATCAGGGTTATCAGATGCATGCGGGTCTTGGGCTCAGCGCCTTGCGCCGCGCTTGCGCCTGCGGGGAAATGCAGCATGGGTCTAGACTGAGGTATTGTATTATATAAGCAGGAAAGTGAGCATTTTGAGCACATGATTTGATTCATTATCTTTGTTAAAATAACTCGTTTTTATATAGGGGATCGAGGATGCAAAGAAGTGTTCAAGGATGGTGCGACTGAGTTGTTATGACCTTCTTGAGGAACTTGCGGGTAGCCGCAATTTCTAGCGACTTGTCTCGGTGCATGCACACTTGAACAACGCAAACATCTTCATGGACTTCCTTTTTTTCCTTTTGAAACTTCTTTTTTGGCTCAATCCAAACCCTTTCAATGCATCATGCCTTTGCTGCTCGCAGAGAATGATCCCGATGCTTCTCATTTCTCTTCTCAATGAACCTCCGCAGCCCTTGTGGCTCTGTCGCAGCATCAGTCAATCCACTTGCCACCGGCTTATCCAGCACATCATATAAAGGGACAACTCCTGTCCACACAGGTTCCTCTCTATCTTTCCGATCCTTCTCTACATCCCGAGGCTGGATTCCTGGAATGCCACTCCTCGTCTTCAAACTCAGGCTCAAGATATCCACACGGACAACACACACCAGGGACACCTGAAACGAGGAAACCAGATTGACATCTTCCCACCTGCCTTCAACAATGTGGTTTGTGACGCCTCTCATGATCTCCTGCTTGAGATCCCGGTCTGTGACGAGAGAACATTCTCCGTGCACGACAGCTGAGCGATAATTGAACGTGTGTCCATTCGGTGCTGAGGATAGCACCAGACCATCCACTGAGCATCATCAGTCGCTAACCAAGATCGAGATGCCTGATCTCCTACCTTTCGTCGCAGTGATGCACACTTTGATCTTCTCTCCATCATAACTCTTATTCTGTCTAGCGAGTTCCATCAACCTAGCACTCGGATGCCCATGCAAATAAACCGCAGTATCATCACCTATCGTATGGAACAATGCGATCATGGGTAAACACTGAGGGAGCCCATTGTCAACATAACTCACATGGGCCATGAAAGTGTCGTCGAACACCGATGATACTGATTCGAGATCATAACGTCCGCGATTCTGATGTCTTCTAAGTTCCGAGGGCTGCATATTGTTCGAGTGATGCTTTGGCGGGAGAAGATGTTCGGATTTCAACCCCTCGTCGATGGTTCGGGTATTGAGGATCTTGGGGCATTCTGGAGTAACGATGTTCGAGAACTGAAAGTGGATCCTTACGTAAAGACCGAGATAGCCTCTGAAGCAGCTGAGTAGCTATCAATTGATCGTACTATCGGTAGGCACTTTACTGGATTACAAGGAAGAAGAGAATATGATTTTTGTACCACGATAGTCTATAATGTCTTTTGCTTCCTCAGCATAGATTTGAACCACGATTTCGGTACCACACGACGTCATGCTATCATGTCTCTGAACCTGCATTAAATTCGGCAATGAATTAATTTTCTTTCGTCTAACTAAGTGGAAACACTGACAAGTCCAAGCTTTCCGGGCTGCAAGTTAACTCTCATTCCATCAATCACATCGGCGCCGAAGTTATCAAAGCTCATAGAACTCTTCACATCAATAACATGACGAGCTCGAATGTTACCGATGACGCGCAACTCTTCCTCACTGCAGAAGCTGTTTTGACGTTCAGCACGACTTGTGTTGAGCATCTCATCCATCACGTTCTTTCCATTTGATTTCAGCTTCTCCATAACCTGCTCTTTTTCTTCTGCTTGCGTCTCGTCAAAAGCGGCAGCACAGAAATCAAGCGACTGGCGGAGTTCCTCTTGAGAAAGCTTGCTGCTCACGTCCACCGTTCCCTGGATTACTATAAATCGATTAGCCGTCGGACTTCAAAGGAGTTTGATATTCTTTGGATCAATTACTTGGTCTGAGATGATTGAAAGCCTTGTCGAAATTATCTTCTTGCATCGCACTAAGGATATGCTCATCTTGTCTCTGCATTTGGCGATACGCGCTGAACACTACGACCAAGAACCTAGAGTATGCTTCTTCAACCTTCGAAGAGTGCCATTTCGCTGCTACCTCTTCCGTGCAGTTACCTCTGATAGCAGCACATATTGTCGCTGCCGCCGACACCCCTCCAGTGAGAGCCAGGTGCACACCAGAAGAGAAGAAAGGATCGATGAAGCAGCCCGCATCGCCGACTGTTCGGGCATATGGTATAGCGTAAGAAGATGAGCTATAGGAGTAGTCCGAGGCAGAATTGACATCGGTGACTAGCTTGCCTCCTTCAAGAAGCTGGAGAAGATTCGGGGCTAGTCTTAGAGACGAGAGGTAGAAGTCTTGCAGACATTGATAACCCTCTTGCGTCCCCGCAGCTTGTCTTTGTGACATCGCGATATCCTGATTCATGACCACTCCGACAGATGTTGTACCATTATGCAAGGGGATAAGCCATGCCCAGCCGCTTTCATCTATAGATTAAGATCCAGTCAATTTCAAGCTTACCAAAATTGAAGGACTGCTTACCTTTCAATGCTTCGAAGAAAGGGGAGTTAGCTCGCTCGGTTCCGAGCCCGTAGGATGCAGTACCAGTCCAGTATCCCCAGTAAGCAAGATTCTTCAGAGATTTGCTGTAAGTTCGATTCTTCAGATACTTGGTGTGTAAAATACCAGCTCGGCCACTCGCGTCCACGATATAGTCGAATATGATTTGACCTTGTTTTCCATCGGATTTGCGTTGGTAAGATGCAGAGACCGGACGTTCGCTTCTTACGTTGGGTGTTGTTGTTGGGGCATTTCCACGGGATGAAAAATTAATCGAGGTTACTTTAACGCCATCAAAGATCTTGGCACCGCTTTTGCTTGCATGTCGAAACATCAACTCGTCGGATTCAGATCTGATGACATTCCAGGTGTAACTTTCCGGCCCTCCCGCTGAAAGAAAGTTGGTATCTTTGGGCCGATTTATTAGTTCCAGGGGCGTTTCCAAATGGGTAGGGAATACATTACAGCCTTCACGCTTCTCTTGGTTGAGTTTGAAAGCGGCTCCATTCTGCCAATTGTTAGTGCCATGATACTCTATATCTCCATGGTCGATCGTATGCCTTTCTATAGAATCCATGTTCTTTGAACACGTTGTCTAGATCGATGAAACGCAGGAAGTGGCGCAGGGAAGGAAGCATGCTCTCCCCAACGTGGTACCTGTTTTTCAACAATCAGTAGAGTACAAGGGTTTGAAAGGGGAGTTGATGGAACCTAGGAAAAGACGCGGCTTCCAATAAAACAGTATCAATGCCTTCCCGTGCGAGAGCAGAGGCTGTGAAAGACCCTCCCGGGCCACCGCCCACAACAAGAACGGTACACTGGGATGGGATATCTTGCATCGTGAACGAAAAAGTTCTTCTACTGTAGGAGTATATCTGCAGTAGGACAGTACAATTCAAGGAGTCGTCGGTGATGTTGGGAAACCCTTGTATGTAGTTTCGTCAGAACCCCGCTTTGACAATTTATATCTGCCTCTTCGGATCCCGAAGTTGGGGCCCATTCCAAGCCCATGTATCTCGTACGTTCGAGCTGCATCAATAAACAATTGATTATGTGATGTGGATGTCCATGTTCGAGATTGGGTTTCCGTCTCAGCCCAGTCGGCCGCCAATTCCATCATCTCACGAGTCAATAGGTGTGCATCATGCACACTACATGAAGAATTAAAATCCAGAGCATCGGGAGGGGAGAACCCGTTTCCGAGTATGCACATTTCTCAAGTCAGCCTCACACCACCAATCATGGTTGCTCCGGTCTATCGCCCTAGTTCCACTCATACTCCATTCGTGTACACTTTAGCTTAGTAAATTCGGGCACCTTAAAAATCAGAATCTCTTAGATTCAGGTCAGCTATTGAGGAGTTGGGGATATAATCATTGACTATTCTGCTTGCATTCTTACTCGGAAGTTCTTTAGCCACTCCCTCACAACTGCGCTAGTATCAGTGAACTCCAACTTTGATAATGGAGAAACCAGCGGATAATGTCTTTTCTGTTATGTCAGATCTACAGACACTCGCCAAGACCTTCGAATCGCTTGCCATCAAGAACAAAATCTCGATACCATCGCTCGGCGTAAACGGGCCAACAGAGTATCCAACGTCAGTTGGAGAAGATAACGATATATTGACTAGCACGAGATACAAAATAGCAGACGCAGCTAGAAAGCTTATCATCCTCACATTGGGTCCTAGGCAAGCACTGTTGCGCACTGGGTTTAGCGCAAGAATTCCTTGATGTCTTTTAAGGAAGTGAACTTTGACTAACAGTTGTGCAGCAGCACGACAACCTCGCCTTGGCTGTTATTTCCCAATACTCGATTGCCAAAGCTGTGCCACTTGACCAATCTATCTCGATGATCGAAGTTAGCAAGAAGACTGGCTTGTCAGAACATCTCACACGCAGTATCCTCCGTCACGCAGTCGCTACTGGTATATTCCACGAACCTGTCCCAAATCACATCGCTCACAATGGACTCTCTAAGCTTCTTCTGGAGCCGAAGATGGCTGGGTGGGTGCATCATACTACCAATGATGTTGTACCTGCGGCATCGATGGTCATTGAGTCGTGGAGGCGATTTCCCGACTCGAATGAGCCAAATGAAACTGGCTTCTCACTTGCAGGTGGTCAAGGGAAAACTCTGTTCGAGTACCTTGCTGAGAATGCCGAGGCTAGGGATCGATTCAGCCTCGCAATGGCCGGGCTAACTGCAAGCGGGGGATACGATGCTAACGATCTTGTGCATGGTTACCCGTGGACCAACATCACGTCTGGGGCAACTATTGTTGACGTAAGCTTACTGCTTGAAGACATTTGTACCCGTGCTAAGAAGATTAGGTTGGCGGCTCGGATGGTACGATGGCATGTGCATTAGCTTCGCAATACTCAGGCTTCCGTCTTATCGTCCAGGACTTGGAAGGTGTTGCGGCCCATGGCAAAGAAGCTCTTCTGCCAAGCTTGAGAGATCGTGTCCAGTTTCAAGCACATGATTTCTTTCACCCGCAGCCAGTTGAGGCAGATGTCTACATAATTCGCCATGTTCTGCACAATTGGTCAGATAAATACAGCGTCCAAATTCTGCGACATATCGTCGCTGCAATGAAGCCAACATCAAGAATCATTGTCAATGATGCTGTTATGGTCGAGCCACAGGAGACTAGTGCGGAGCAATACTGGAATATGAGGTTCGTCACTTGACTCTTTGTTATGCCTATTTGTCTTCAGCCTGATGATTAGGGAGACTTTGCTAAACCCTCGGTCTAGTGCGATGAATCTGCAAATGATTACCTTGCTCAATGCAAAGGAGCGTACGTTGCACGACTGGACAGAGCTATTCGCTAAGGCAGACCCGCGGCTAAAGATTGCTACTGTTCACAAACCAACGGGAAGTGAGATGAGCATCATAGAGGTCGTTTTAATGGATTAGTTAGTGGAAGATCCTGCCTAGGCAACATAGTACCCAGGCTACCTGGGTAGAAATCTGGTCACTCACGTTTATCAGGGGCTCGCTTAGCGGTCAGGAGGAAGCAAGCGGCCGAGTCAATAAATTGAAAATTGTTCTAGCACTCCAGCAGACAAAACGTTGATTTCTTTTCCCAATTGATATTCGCGAATCAGTTTGCGTTATGGCACACTTGATACCCGATAGCCTATTGTAGTACCTCTTCATGGCATTAGCATTGACATTGACATTATGATTGCATCGGACTTTAGATTGTGGCTTGCTGATGCTCTTCGGTTTTCCCGATGATTACTTACCGCAAGTGGAAATACTGCATTTGCTTAACGCCAACACGCCCCATGTCCAGATTTCTCCACGATGAATTTCAAATACGTCGTAAAGCCCATCCAATGAAGATTCAGAGGATGCCTGACCCTGCTCCCGCTCCCGCGTCGCTTACCCACAGGTATCCTGAAGTCGCCGACTCTCTGAACAAAAAGCAAGTTCAAAGCCCAGAATTTGGCCCACACGAACTTCATTGGCGAGAAATAGAACAGCCCTGCTCCATTTCCCAGCCTCCCTGCAACTTACCGTCTTTGAACGGCCGACAAGCTACTACCGGTAGAAGCTTACTGCGGTTGCGACCCCACGGCTCGGCCCCGCATCTAGTGTTTCCTTGTAAGTCGCCAAAGCTTACATTGACTGTCGAGCGTTTGAATATGGTATGAATGGTTGTTCTAGTTTTGAAAATACACATCAAGTCAAAGAACAATTTGGAACAAAACTGAATTCAATCGCTTTTGCCTCGTACACTTTATCAAGAAAAGAAAACTCGCAAATATGAAAGTCGCAGTGATAGGAGCTGGCCCGGGGGGCCTTGTTACCTTGAAATACCTTCTCCAAGCACCCGAGTTCCTCTTTGTAAAACCCATCGAAGTTCGTCTCTTCGAAGCCGGTCCGGAGATTGGTGGAACCTTTCGGCAAAGGAATTACGAAGATGGAGAGGTATTGATTCATCTCTGAACGCAATCTGACAATCATCTAACTCCACATTGTCGTTGTAGCAAGTCTCCTCAAAATACCTGACAACTTTTTCTGACTTCCGCCCCTCGAAAGAAGCGCCTGACTTCCTGCCAATAGAAGATTATCTTGTTTACCTCGAAGAATACTGCACTCGTTTCGACCTGTGGAAGAATATCGAAGTCTCAACAACGGTCACCCGTCTCCAACATCGAGGTATTTCTGGTCATACCGTCTCGTTAGTCAGAGCGGATGGAACAACAGAAGATTGGCACTGCGACGCTGTAGCGATCTGCACGGGACTACACGTTACTCCTAACGTTCCACACGTCGATGGAATTGAAAATGTCCCTCTCGTGTTACATTCTTCTCAATTCAAAGCCAGGAAACAATTTGGGAAGGATACGAATGTGGTCGTTCTTGGGACTGGGGAGACGGGTATGGACATGTCACATCTGGCTGTGACCTCTCCTACAAGAACTGTGACTTTGTGTCATCGAAATGGATTCCTCTGCGCTGCCAAAATAAGTACTCACCTTCTAAGCTGTTGTAGGATGCTGACATGATAATACAGAGTCCCGAATCCCGTCCTCTTTGGAAGATTCCGATCCAGCGGCCCCGACATTCCCACGGATGTTGTTACAGCCAGCCTGTTCGAGTCAATGTATGTTCATCCCATAATGAAGAAGTCACTCATACCTTGGCGGTACTATGATGCTTTTGTAAAGTATACGCTATGGCTTGTCTCTGGTACGAGACATGGCATTGATCAGTGGGTTGGCGGACTCCCTGATGAGACGTACCATACTTCTGAACGTAAGCTCAACTTAATCCCAATCAACATAGTGAGAATGACAAACACGGTCCAGTCTTCTTTACAAAGTCGAGTCGCGCAATGCCCTACATCAGTGCACCCTACCGCTCTACATCCTTGCTTCATCGTATCCGCGCTTCCATTGCACAAATCAAACTTCCGGAGACAAATGGGAGAGTGATAGATCTGGCACCTTGGCCCAGCCACATTGGTCAGGATCGCGTAATCCACTTCACCAATAATGGACGTCCAGAAGCTCGTACAATGCAAGATGTCAAACGGAAGGTCGATGTGCTAGTCTTTGCCACCGGGTACGACCAGACTTTCCCGTTTCTAGACGAAACATATCCACGGCCCGAGGATGCGAATATCAGACGAATTTGGAAGAGTGGGGATGAGACTGTTGCATTTATTGGGTTCATTCGACCGAGTTTTGGTAATTGCTACTCCACTGTTAAGAAGTACATTTCTGCTAATCATGTATCAGGAGCAATTCCTCCCCTCGCAGAGTTCCAAGCACAGCTCTGGGTCCTAGCACTTCTACAAAAGCTGCCTCATCCATTAACCAAAGAAGAGCATTATCGCCTCCATATGACTGAGGAGCGAAGAATACAATACGGTGTTGACCACGAAAACTATGCCTATCAATTAGCAATGGACATGGAATCTGCACCTACCGCTGCCTATATGCTGACTCGTGGATCGAAGATGTTCACGACATGGGCTCTTGGCGCCAATTTCAACACAAAGTTCAGGTTGATTGGTCCTTGGGCGTTCAAAGAAGCGGAAGATATTATGAATAATGAGTTGTGGGAGACGATTACTCGACGTGGTGGCTTTTTCGGTACGTTGAAGAGTGCCAGATTGCAGAATACTTGCTAACCTGAAGCCGCAGGTATTGTGGTTCTCTCTTTGATCCCGATGTCGATATTTGGTCCGCTGAATCTCCTCGTTTGGCTGTTCGCCTCGATGGGGTTAGTAAAGGGCTCGTGAATCGAGTTGTCTTCGGCATAAAGCTGAGATTAAGACTTCAAGGCTCTATTATTCTGTGCTGATCTCGTCAATTTATTCTGTATCGAAATATTACCACGTAGATAGAAGTAAATCTCCGTAATAAGAAAGTATAATTTGCTCGAAGGATCTCCAAATTGGTGAACAGGATTTGCATTCAAGTGGTGAATGGAAGAGAAGGAACAAGGAGGCAACAATTATTCCAAGTCACTGGCTGTTGGATTTTCTCATCTCAGCCGTTGCAGCCTTGTACCTATTCCAAGTGTTATCCACCTCACCTTCAACATCGTATCCAAACAACTCCTTTTGGAAATTCAGATTAGCCCAAGGATTCAAACTTCCTTCACCCGAATCCCTCCATCTCATCCCGACTTTCTCCCTCGAAACTCTTGCCACCATATTCGCTCTCGGCATTCTAAGCTCCTCATAAACACCAAGAACATCAAAAACGTCCTCTCTACTCTCACACCTAGAGAACAGCGCACCAAGGACAGCACCATCTTCCACAGCCTGAGCAGCTCCTTGTGCTCTTTGCATCACACGTTAACCACATCGCGCCTACTATCAGTGGAGAAAGAGGAGAACTTACAAATAAGGTAGCATAGAATGGCACGCATCCCCAAGCAAAGAAAAGCTACCTCCACCATGTGTCCATGTCTCCATTTCTCTCCCACAACATAATCTCCATACTGTCGATTCGCTAGCCAGTTCTAGCAGCAGCGTAAAGGTGCTGCTCCATCCTTCGAAGCGTTCTCGCATCTCATTCACATCGCCTTTTCCGCGAGAGAAAGAAAAGGGAAGATTGTCTTTAGCTGCGATGACGATGTTAAACTGCGTTCCGTGCTCGATCAAGTAGCCGACTGCATGCTCGCCTGGTCCTGCCCAGTAATTGAAATTAGGTTTTGTGGCAAGCGCTTCTAACTCTACATGTTTCTTCATCTCTGTTGTTGAGAGGGAGATTCGGTATACCATATCGCCAGTCAGTACAGGTGGGTCCGGACGTCCCAGTAGCGCTTCGCGACACACAGAGTTCACTCCATCAGCGCCGATGATGATATCTGCAGAGATGATCTTCTGGTCTTGGATCCGTACAGTGGAGTTCTGGAAATCAATGCCTGCGACGGTCGACCCGAGACGGAAGACTACGCCATGCTGTGTTGCTTCGTCGGATAACGCTTTGTGTAATGTTTCTCGATGGATATGGAGCCATGGGTAATCGTAGGCCTCCTCAATGGAGTCTCTCCCCTTCAGTTTGAGTTTTGAAAGGATGGAGTCATCGTGGTAAGATCGAATGATGATCGATCCAGGTTGCATTGCTTCAGCACTGAGTGTTTTGAGAAGTCCCCATCGAGATAGTATGTGCGATGAATTGGGAGGAACTTGGATTCCGGCACCTTTCTTTGGCGCAATTAAGCATTGTGGGGACTAGTAATTTGAATATAGAAACGGAGTTATGTACCTCTCCTAGTTGAGATGACTTCTCAATAACTGTGACCTGATAGCCAGCTCGTGCGATTCCAATGGCTGCTGCTAGGCCACCTATCCCAGCACCGATGATGAGTACATGTACTTGGAATTTGTTAGACATGTTGAGGAGGATTGGTATGAAAACATTGATCGAATAATGATCCAGAAAGAGAACAAAAAGGTGTTGAAGTTTTGAAAATCACCTTACATATTAAAATGATTATACTCAACATCTCTAGCCACTTGGAGGGACAATTTGATCTTCCGGTTCAATGTGTCCCCTCAACCGCCAGAAGCACACTGCGCTGTAGGAGGGGTCTGAGCGTCAAGTTGAGACTGTGTAGGCCTAGGCTAACAACATCTCGGCCAATCGAGCACTGAAGCATGGAAATTCCGTGCAGCCACGCAACTATGCGTCTGGAAGATGAACAATCATCCCTTTCCTCGCGGACTTTCATCAATTCCGACGCCGACACCGACAACAATTTTCGTGCAGGGAAATAAGTCGGCCGACAGCATTTACCATGCAGTAAGCTTACCCCCACAGTCAGAAACATACCCAGACAGCGAGAAATACTTGTGCGGAGTTGATGCGGACCTTCTCTGCATGAGATAACAGTCTTACCCGCATTCCCATGATAGGAATTGTGTCAGCAAGACTAAAGACTTAGAAAATGGCTTGGAACTTAGAGCTGATAAGTATAGAGGGAAGTTTGGGGGCCCGCAAAGTCGGGTGGGAGAAAGGGTCACGTGGGACTTTGCTTGAAGTGGGGCTGGACCACCTAGGTAAGTAGGTATGTTGTGCGTTTATAGTGGATGGCTATCCTTGTTGCTCATTTATGTCTGGTAAACTCACTAAGTTTCAAGGAATCTGTTCTCTGTTTACTGCTCAAGTCACGTTTTCACATTCAAAGCTGAAAAGTTCACAAGAACTGTCTTTGACGGCTGTTTGACATGAACTTGTGTTCGTAGGGCCCGTCCTGCCTGATACGACAGTCCGTTTGCAGCTCCTACTCATCTACGCCAATTGTTGTGATACGTAGGAATTGTTTGTATCCAACCAAATTCCATCCCATAAGAGTACCCCAGCCAAGTCTCTTCGAGCGGCAATTGATGACCAGCTCTCCTGATGAAAGTCAGATGAAAGTTTTCGACATGAGGGTGGAGTTTTACCTGATGTTCATGTTGAAAGAGCTGCAAATGGCTTCCAAACCACATTCCATCCCACTCTGCAATGCAGAACCCCCCAAAGTCCTGATGTTCTGTCAGTATTGTTCATGGGTGGAGGGTGTCAGGCGAATCTTACCCATTGAAAGAGTTGAGATGGCAGTGTAAATGGCTTCCAAACCCAATTTCCATCCCACTCTGCTAGGCAGAACCCCCCAAAGTCCTGTTTCTGGTCAGCAACCTTCAGGCAAAGAAGCCATTCGCTGAAGCCTTACCCATTCAAAGAGTTGAGAAGGCAGTGTACATGGCTTCCAAACCCAATTTCCTTCCCACAAGAGATGAAGTGCCCCCCAAAGTCTCTGTAATCACATTAGTTCAATCTCCACAACAACACACAAGATAGAGTACCTGATATTGATGTTGAGAAGGCTGTGTACATGGCTTCCTAACCCAATTTCCATCCCGCCTCTGAATGAAAATTCAGAACCCCCCAAAATCCCTTACTTCATTAACTCTGATTACACAAAGACATGTGGAGGAAATACCTGATGTTGATATAGAGAAGGCGGTGTACATGGCTTCCTAACCCAATTTCCATCCCACTCTGCAAAGCAGAACCCCCCAAAGTCCCTGAATTTGTTAGCTGTGGCCGCTCAAAGACATCCGGAAGTCTTACCTGATGTTTTTGTTGAGAGGGCAGTGTACATGGCTTCCAAACCCAATTTCCGTCCTGCCTCTGAGTGATTCAGATCCCCCCAAAGTCCCTGTGTCACAAGTCAGGAATGCTCAACAAGAGTCAATGTGGAATGGAGGGCTGCTTACCAGTGAGGTTGTTTTTGCTGGCTTCTGAGGTATGTTTTTTTTTGTGAGGGGTTGTTTGTTCGTTTGTTGTGTGAATGTGTGAATGTGTGAATGTGTGATATGAAAGGAAGAAGAAGAAAAACGAACCAGAGGGGAAGAGGTCCTGGCCTTTATAGACCTCAAGTACGCTAAAATAGACTCCAGCACGTCAACTCGAGGTGACTCACTTGAGTGAAGAGTTTTGTAGAGTTTACCCAACAATGAAAGTGCTGGTTCTTCTCGTAGCCAACTTGTGATACCAATACTATAATTCTTTTACTCCCTTTAAAGATTAGGCGAAACTTTAAAAGGGGCTAAGCGAGGTGTTGACGTGAGGACAAATGAGAATGAGAATTCAACAAATTGAATGGAGATTTGACCAAAAAGCAAGTAGCAGTGAACTTCTACAATAACTGTTGTAAAAATCATGCTTTGGAACGTAAAATCCTGAAGCATTTGCGTGGAACGGTTGTGAGTAAGCGGACGTAGAGTTGTGCAGCCTGAAGATGAGGCTCAAATAGAGTTTCTGCCAAAACAACCACAGAGAAACCACCATCTTAGCAACTTCTGTTATCCAATCATACTATGGGGTAGACGAGTTGATCAGGCCATCTATCCTTTGCACTTCTATATCACTACATCATAGTGCAATGAGTCATAGAATCTCCTAGAATATTTCTCGGAATACTTACCTAGTTCTGATGTTAGTTGTTGTTCACATGTCAAATAGAGAACTTTTATCATACGACCAGACCATATAGAGTTTCTGAAAAACAAGAAACGTCACGCATAGAATCTGCCAGAAATATTGTCTACTGTAGCAAACAATCTGGCCTCTACGAGCCAATGGTGAGTCGCATTTCCACTCATCAGCTGCTGAAAGAGCGGATCTTCTTTCGCTTCTTATTCCCTCAAAAGGCAAAGTGCAGCAGAATAAGAACGGCCTCCTCATATGACTGTCTTCGACGTGCTCATCATTTTTGTCAATGGAGACCACCAGTTTAAAGAGTAAGAGAGCCGCATCAATCGTGGATTCAATGACGAGGAGTGCCGATCTCGGATTGAAATAGGACCGATTGCCAGATAAATGGGAATGCGAACATGTGGCAAGAAGGAGAAAGAAGAGCGTGGCAAGTCATCGAATGCTGAGGTGTTGTGACTAGAGTGAAAATTTCACCTGTGACGAAAGCGTTTGAAGAAGGTGCGATGGTTGATGGCAGAAGCATAGAATGGTTGAGAATCACACATGTATAAGATCGGAAATTTAGAATGGCATGAGCTGGATCTTGATCATAGTAACAAGAAAAACAGTTTGAGGAAGGATGAAAGAGTGATTATTTTGAGGAAAGAGGGCCAACTTCGTCTTTATTGCGACGAATGTTCAGTGAGGAAGGTGCTATAGTGAGTGAACGTGCCCTAAAAAGAAGGCACTCACCTCCCTACCGTGTGAGAGACTCCAAACTTGGCATGAGTAATTGCCCCAAGAAAGATACTGCGCATTCACTCCGATTATAAGCATCTGAAGCACGCATCCAATCCTCTACCTGTGGGAGCAAATGAAGATAACTAGCAGCGACCGGGGAGACGCAGCGCACAGCAAGCATCGAGACAACGGGGCATACAAGCAAGAGCAGAACTAGAAGAACAAGAGCTAGGAACGTTACGCATTGGAAAGCGCAAATATATATCAAGTATCGAGACTCACTTGCAGATCCGTTCGATTCTTCGCGACCCTGCTTCGATGTCCGACTCAGCAGTGCCTCAATAGTGAATGCTTGTCGACCGATATCTCCAAAGCCGAAAGTGCCTTGAGACTGTTCCACTGGCAGCGACGCAGATCTGCGATCTACATTCCTTAAGAGAATACAATTGAGCCCTGCTGGTGTCTAGGAACAGCAGCCAGAAGGGAATCGGGATGGGTACTAAACGAGACGAAAGACAACGAAAACAAGGCGGAAGAAACTGACCCCGAGAATCGCTCCAGCAAGACTAATACAAGACGCTCGTCTTTTGGAGCACGCAAAATTCGAAGAAATCTTGGCGGATGGCGGAAAGCGACAGGAAACCATTTCTGACTCGCGCTGGTCGAAAAACTATATTGGAATGTGCAAAATGGCAATAGAAGACTGGATAAACAACCAGAGCCAGTCGAGGGTAGATCATACGAACTTTGCAGGTATTACAGATGTAAGAATAGAATAAAGAAGAAGTCGGTGTACGTGATGAAGGAGGCAGAGACCAGCGGATTGAACTGCTTTCGACTACATTGGACACCGTGTCAAGTTTCAGAGCCGCTCCGAAGACGGTATCCTGCACAGCCCGGTCATTTTCGCTGAGCGGATTTGGAATATTTGTAGGATCGCAGGCCGATGTTTTCACTGTTAGTTACGCTACTCCGCACACCGCTATTCCATGATCCTACCAGAGCATGCTCCTAAGATCTACTCTTCGGGGAGAAGTGACTCGTATGGTTGCCGGCGTATAATTGTCTCCATACCAATGCATTGTCCGTAGCTCCATGCCTTTCGCTGAAACGTGATGCATAGTTCAGGATGCTCTCCAATCTCAAGAGACACTGATACAGTGCTAATACGACGCTCCAGTGGAACCAAATCTTCGTCGCCATAAGATCTTTCAGCATGCAAGTCCAGATATTCTAGCTTTTCGATTCCTTCCTCCAACAAGATCAACTCACGGCCAAGCTGGGTCATTAATCTCGGCTCCCATAGTCCTTCTCGGCCAGCCTGTGTAAGAAGATGAAGGGCTTTTCGCCGGATCTGTGGGTGGCGGCAATTTTTCACAGTCCAGGAAAGTGGAGCGACCAATCCAAACTCCAATGAAAGTCGCTTCGATGCGTCTTCTGAAAGTATGCTATTGGCAAGATCTACAATTGTAGCGAACTCTCGAAAGTACGAGTCGAAATCGGTCTCTTCGGTCTCTGCATATGATGTCGGTAACACGATGCTGAGCCAAGTGTGATGCAGACACATCAGACTTGAATATTGTTTCCATGTGTCAGAGCTGTCAGACACAACTGCTTTGGAGCAGATTTCCTTATAGCGTTTTCGCCAGTCTTTGAGCGTCTTGTATAGATACTGACGATGGAAGTTCGATGATTCGTTCTGTCGTGTATGTTGATCGTGGTCAAGCTCCTGACCTACGAACTGCAAGCACTTGTTCGTAATTATGACTAGGTACTGATTTGCTTCTTGCATGAAAGAGAAATGCTTCGGAAGGGCAAGCGAGAATTGTGATTTAGGGCCGTGGATTTCTGCCGAACTGTGAGAACCAAGCGTGAGCTGTGGTCTTTCTGAGCCAAAGTACGTGGCTTGGAGATCCAAGTCAGCAAAGACGGAGACTATCTCGTCCTCTGTCGAGTGGAAGCTTGATAGCAAGCGTGCCGTTTTCGTGCTGACCTTCGAATCACATTTTGCTGATAGCTTAGATGATGAAGTTGTATGCAGTAATTTTCGGCCCTGGTTCAAGTGCATTAAAGCCTGCCCAAAGCGTCCAGTCGACAGCTCAAGAGCGATAAAGAGTATGCAAGCAATAAGAGAGATCTTCAGAGACGAAAGATCTCCATGCTTCGCGACATGTATTTTGAGGTGTTGAATGGCTTTGTTGTAGTAATGAACAGTATCGAGTTTCATGAGATCACTACCGAGCGGGTGATAGCCTTTGCGAGACGCTTGGGACCATCGACCCGCACTCGCCAGCGCCATAGAAGCATGAAGAATCGCGGGAACTGAGTAGCATGCAGGCAAGGCAATCTTTTTCCAAAAGTTAGATGAACGTAATCCAGACATTTCACGGATCGTTTGAGACCTGAAAAGATCGAATGCCGCAGATTCCGAATGATTGAGGAACGGAATGACATCCAAAGTTGTCATGACCTTCGGCTGGATTTCTGACCATGAATTTGCGTGTCCCTTGGCCTTTTGGATTTTGATGATCTTAGACGTAGGACGTTTTGGTGCATCTATGACAATCCCGTAACCCTCGCATATTCTGTTTCCCGACAGGCAACGGATGCAGCATGGCTTGATCTCGTCGCATTTAATTCTTCTCCTTCTGTGCGGAGCGATTTTAGCAAATCTCGTACGCGTTGGCGCGAGTGACGTCTTACTTGCAAGTCCGGCATCCCGCTCTGCTTTTGAAATGGCTCGCCCTGCTGTTCTGCATACCTGGGTCTGTCTTCAACCTAAGTCTTCATGGAACCGTCCCGATTTGCTACTTTGTTGATGCGGTAAATGAAGCACGTACAGATGCTGTGCGATACAAGAATCTGAAAGAGTAAGTCCGGGAGTGGGCAATATGCTGATCCCGAAAGCAGACACAGCAACTACGAAAAAGGGTTGAGATATATAACCCACAGCTGACGTACATCCAGTGACCATCCTAGATTTCACGAACGAAACCGACATGGAATGAGAGTGCGGCGAATTGGATCATGTAAGCACTAACCTTAAATCACCAGTGGGTGTCAGAATTCGTGAACCACGCTAAAATTAGGCGAGAACGCCAGAATTTCAAAGGGGGTCAACAGTCAATTGCTAATATTATTACAAAATAAATCACCATTTTGCAGTTTTAATAGCTTTCCCCCCATTTTTAATAAGGCGTCTGCATCTCCCAGGCATATCAGCGATACGTGAGCGTATCTCTTCTAACGTGATTTTATCCCATTCCTCTTAAAGAGCTTGTTTTACCTCCTCGTTAGAATAAAAGACTCTCTAGCGCACACGTTGCTTAATGATATTCTAAATACCCTCAATTGGATTTAGATCTGGTGACTACACAGAGTGCTTGATATTAACTACCCAATTGACTACTTTTAGCTAATACATAAGGCCTTCTTTACGCATACTATGAGTGTGACAGCACTGTGACGATGGTGTGAGGTGGCGACGCAACGTCGGGCTATTCATTTAGAATCTAAAGCTAAGGAGAGAAGAAAGGAGAGGAGGAGAGATCTATATACATATATATGTCAGAAGTAAGGGGATGTCAGGTGAGGAGCTAAGCCCCATTAGGCTTAAAGCTCGGGAACGCCACCATTCCCGGCCTGGCCTCTGTCACAGGCGATTAGGACAGGCGATTGGCTCAGGCGATGGGCTCAGGTGATCCGTAACAGCCGGCGCTGTGACAATGAGAGGGGTCCCTATCTTCTTAAAGATACACTTGATTTGTATGTTGTAAACGCTATTCTTGGATAGCTTTGATGTATATAGGCAAGAGACGCTCTATATAGTACTTTTGGGTTATATGGTTGCCTACAACCTTTTTCTCTACTTTGTGAGGTTTAGTAGCTGTCACAGCGCCAGCGGTTACCAATCGCCTGAGCCAATCGCCTGCGACAGAGGCCAGGCCGGGAATGGTGGCGTTCCCGAGCTTTAAGCCTACTAGGGCTTAGCTCCTCACATGACATCCCCTTACTTCTGACATATATATGTATATAGATCTCTCCTCCTCTCCTTTCTTCTCTCCTTAGCTTTAGATTCTAAATGAATAGCCCGACGTTGCGTCGCCACCTCACACCATCGTCACAGTGCTGTCACAGTAGCCTCCTATTCTTCCACTCTAGCTTTATATTCCTCTTAAGACTCTATTGTTGGGCGACGACGAGGTTTTGGAGGCATAGGAGGGTATTCTATAGTATCTTCTTCGTTATTATAGAACTCTAGCTTTTCTGATTTCCCCCACTAATTGATCCAAGCAGCAATATAGAATGCTATACCTTTTATTTCTTTCCGTTCCATAATATTCTCGTCCGCATAACGTTAGCCGCCTCCTTCGTATCTTAATATATAACCAACAGGCTAGGCGCTAGGATCGTAGTGTGCCTCGTCCGTATACGTAATTAAGCTCTAGTAATCCTCAATTGTTTTGCCTACATACTCTTTTCTAAAAGCAACACGTTCCTCTAAGTTTTTTTCTAAAACTTACTTGTTTACAAATGCTATTTTAAACCATTGTGCCTTTATAAGCTCCTTTAATTTCCTTTGCAACTAGCGCCTCTTTATTAGGAGTTTATAGTACTGAATTTGCGCGTTAAGGTCTTAGTCGCGGACGGGGTTTTGTGTAGGATCGACCAGCATTTGGCACATAGCTAATATAACTTTAGACTTCCTCCCGAGTGGCTTTTTAGATATTCTACATGTTGTTCTCATTACTAGATAGCCTATTGTCTCTCTCTAACGCTTCCAACGCAGCCTAGTAGTATAATCAACACCTTCATAGCGACATAGCTAGCGGAAGGACTTTAAGTGGTGTTGCTTATCGTACGCGTCGTAGAATCGTGTACGCTTGCGAGTTGAAGCTGGGTAATTATACGCTGGGTCTGGGGGAGGGGTAAGACGGTCATTTGCGCGCGTTCTGGGTGCCATAAGTGCCATAATTGCTGTTGTAGTGGTAGGAATGGCGGGGCGCGATTTTCGTGTTATTCGCTAATTTTAGCGTGGTTCACGAATTCTGACACCCACTGGTGAATCAACGCCTCACTTTGAGGCAAAGCTCTCCGACGAATGATGACCCTGGATTTTACGAGATGCGTAGCGCCAAGAACCGCACTCAAAAGGCGCATTGTACCGTCAAGAGATGAACAGTTCCTCAAAATCCGCGGCGGATTTCCAGAAATTCCGCAAGGAGTCTTATATTCAACTAAGCCTCGTACCTGAGAAGAGAAAAATCTTGCAGGTTCAGCCAACTCGATTGGTTTTATTGGTGCATAGCTGATTACGCGCGCGCAGATCTATACAGGCTATTTTGACGTCAATTGTGTAGCACGGAGTTCAGTTGATGAGGTTGCTTATGGCAATGTCGGAATTGAAAAATTCGTGGTAAATATCAATTCGAAGATTTGGAAGGCTATCAGCGTTCAGCCGAAGACATGGTGCATCGGATCGGTTTGGTGAGGAAGGAACAGCGTGAGGGCTGGCAAACCCCTGAGCTTAGCGAGTCTGACAGACAAGTATTTCATTTCTATCTTGCACTAAAGTATAAAAGTTATTCAAGTGCAAACAGTTGGTGAAAAAGTAAGTATATTTCTGGCCTGACCTTTCATAGTTCATCTATTTGTTTTCTTTTGGTGGCGGTGGTGATGCGGGGTGCATGGTCTCAAACCCTTCTCTAAGTGGCTCGCTGAACGCGCTGAATGTTGAAGCTCAGCGCCACAGCCCCAATTTAGGCCTAGATGCAGGGATCAAATCTTAATTTCAAGCCTCATTGTCTTTCAATACCAAAACATTGCGAGACTCCTGCGCTAATTAGTATGAGTCTACTGTTGCTTTTGCCTTTGCGAGATTGTCG
The DNA here is from genome assembly GCF_001500285.1 of Mollisia scopiformis. Taxonomy (NCBI): domain Eukaryota; kingdom Fungi; phylum Ascomycota; class Leotiomycetes; order Helotiales; family Mollisiaceae; genus Mollisia; species Mollisia scopiformis. The sequence continues at coordinate 885,860 of NW_017263588.1, forward strand.
GCTTTCTTCCCTCACATTCATTGGGTATATGATCTATTGCGCTTTCTTCTTTTGATCACATCACTCGCACTTAGTCAAGAGGAGCGATAATTTGAAGCCACTAAAGTAGTGGCAGTTTATACTTTCAAGTATAGACTGGCCCCCGTCCACATGTTTCCTCGTTGTTCTCCTGCCAGCACTTTTGTATCTCTTGGGTTTGGCCCGCACACTCATTTTGGGACGGTCATTTCTGGGTACTACTGATCCTACCAATTGGGGTTATTCAATTGCACCTTCCTGCTCAGCAACATTCCCCATGATTTTCTCCACCTCTGTCGCGTTGCTCCTTGCAGCGCAAGCTGTGTCTGCTAACCCACTGTATAATCAAGTCAAAGCCCACCTGCCAAAAACTATTCTAATTCCATCTTAGTAAGAGCGAAAAGCGACAATTTCCTCCGGGAATTGGGTTCAATTGGGGCTCAGAGAAGCTTCGAGGTGTCAACATTGGTGGATGGTACGTGCAGCTCAGTGCATTTGGCAATTGTCGTTGCTAACACTTCTGTCTCTAGGCTAGTTCTCGAGCCGTACCCACTCGCTATTCGTCCTCGTGGCGTATAAACTGACAGCAATTCTAAGATTCATCACTCCTTCCATCTTCCAATCACTCGACCAATCCCTCGGCATCCAAGACGAGTGGACACTGGGCCAGCAACTTCCAGGTCAAGCTCCAGGCATCCTGCAGAATCACTGGGATACATGGGTTGGCTTGAGTGACTTCCAGAAGATTGCTGATGCAGGTTTCAATCTTGTCCGTATTCCAATCGGGTTCTGGGCGTATGACAATGCCAACACTCCATATGTGTCCGGCTCTGCACCCTATTTGGACAATGCTATCGGGTGGGCACGACAAACGGGTCTCAAAGTCATGATCGATCTCCACGGGGCGCCAGGATCGCAGAATGGCTGGGAGCATTCGGGTCAGGCGATGGCAAATCCGGGATGGCTAGTTGATGGAGGAGCATACGGACCGACCTCTCAAAGGACTCTTAATGTGCTCAACACAATTGCGCAAAAGTATGCAGATCCCAGCTACCACGACGCTGTTGTCGCCATCGAACTTCTCAATGAGCCCAAGGGTTGGGTCCTCAACCGAGCAGACTTGCGCCAGTTTTACCGTGAAGGGTATGGACGTGTCCGACAGGTCAGCGATACCGTCGTCGTGCTTCATGATACATTCTTTGCTCCAGAATCTTACAACGGATTCATGACACCTCAGGATCTGAATGTGCAATATGTTGCCTTGGGTATGTTTGAAAATCATTATTTGCCAAAAGATTATTAGCTAAGTTCATAGATCATCACTACTACCAAATCTTCGACGACTATTCTGTTGGCTTGCTTCCGTGGCAGCATCGCCAGTTGGTATGCAACTCAGCAGATCAATACTGGGGCGCAGATAAGTGGACTTTTGTTGGAGAGTGGTCGGTATGTTGAAACTTTGTCCAAGATTCACTGGAAAGAAGCTAAAACGCTCAGGCCGCTATGACTGACTGTGCACAATATCTGAATTGTAATCTTCCAAAGCAGTCTCAGCGTAATAAATGCTGACGTTATGTTCCAGGTTATTATGGCGGTGCTCGTTATGACGGAAGTCTGGACGGAATTTACCATGGATCTTGCGCCGGCATGTCTACTATCAGCAGCTGGGACCAGGAATACAAGGACGACACTCGTCAGTACATTGAGGGGCAGATGGATGCATTCGAGTCCCAGAGCCAAGGTTGGATCTTCTGGAATTTCAAGACCGAGACTGCGCAGGAGTGGAGTCTTTTTGACCTCTTGGATAACGGACTATTTCCCAACCCCGTTACGGATAGGCAGTTTCCACCTATGTGCGACCAATATTGGTAATGGTAGATCTGGGTACAGATTTGAGAGATGGTAATTGTGGAGATGAGGGCGAAACTTGACAGAGAAATCAACAAGCTCCAGTCCTCGGTCTATTTTCGTTATGCACATACTTAAAACCGGCCTGGGGTGTGTGTTTTGTAAATTCTTGTATATCATGCATCTGCTTCAAACCTTTCATATCTCCTCTTCCTTTTCTTCGCTTTGCTGGCCAACCAGATGCAGAACTCCAAGTCACTAGCCTCTAAAAGCATTCAGAAGATCTGATTTGCGATACCGAAGACGTCGACAGGATGGCGGTGACTGTTGTCCATAGACCTCGAAAAGAGAAGGGACACTGCAGAAATTTGGGCGAATAGCAATGTGAGCTTTGCGCTTACTCATAATCACTGTCCAGTCGATCTGATGAGGCTGAGCCACAGTTTAATCTCCGCTATTAACTTCCCCCAAAATGCGGGTACTGGCATCAGGTATCCAGATTGTGTTTGTTGTCAACGGCATTGCACTTTATCTTCCATAGTCTTCTGCTCTCAAAGACTTCCCCTCTTTTCGTGAATCATTTTGCACTTGTATTTGCCTCTGGCTTTGATCGCTTTTTTGTCCGCTCGGTCTATTTAACTCAGAAACACTCTACACAAGTCATAACATAAACGACAGTACTTGCAAACGAAAACGCAATAATGAACGATCTCCCCAGCCCCTCAACTCCTCGCAACTTGCGCAAGAGACCTCAAAAGCGGACCGTGCCAGAAGATGATGACGATGATTCGACGGACAATGAACCATCTGCGAAGAAGGTCAAAGCGGAGACAAAAGACGAGTCTCCCACTCCAAATGCTCAAGTCTCTTGAACTCCCTCCAAAGCGGCACAACGCAAGCTCGAAGCTGTGAAGAAGAGACAGTGGAAGAGAGACTGGGTCCGATGGGTATCTGAATCGAAGTGGGAGAAGGACCCGAGTTACAAGCAGAAGGTTGGCTCGGAGGAGATACATGGAAGTGATGGTAAGGATCGCATCGATCTTCCCCTATTTGAAAGACTCACTAATCGCCTGCAGCCATGAAGTTCTACAACCTGACAGGAGAGGAGATGGACACTTTGCCATTTTGGAAATTTGAGAACATCAACTCGCTGTCGCACCCAGGTCGGTCGTACGTCGACAACGAAGTGAAGAGGCTAGCATATCGGAAGCTGGCCATGCTCGTTGGCTTCCATAAGGAAGATATGGAGGAGAATGAGCTACTGAGGCAAGGCTACATACTCTTTGAAGAGAAGTACGTCCAGTGTTAACATTGTAATGCGATGAAGTCAACTAACCACATCCACAGGCAGATTCAACGGCGGCAGGGAAATCCCAATACACCGACCGAGCCAATAACCGGCACGATTTTCATCCCAAAGCCGCACGAAACCTACCGAAACCCTCTCACCGGTATCCCTCATGGCTGTTGGGAAAGTCCAGTATGGCGAAATGGTGTTCTCATCGGCCACTGGCTGAATGCACAGTTTACTCCGGACGACGATGGCGAGTGGATCCCAAAAGAGAGATTCAAGCCTCTTGGATCTGATACATGGATCGAGCAACGTGGATAAGACAACTAGATCGTAGGTATTACTGCTTTTGTTTGTGATTTGAACGGGATCTTGTACTCCAAGCTCGAAGGCTCCAAGTTAGCAATTCTATGATTCTCACGTGACTAGTCAAAGCCAGCTCCAAAACTCTCTTGCCTCTTGTTACAGGCTTACATGACCTCTGTTAACCTTTCAAACCGACTAAAGCTTTAGTCTGATTGTAAATGTATAGTGCTTCAGTCAGTCAAGGTTTGGATCATGGTGCTCATGGCCAAAGACTGATCTCGAGTTCGTGAGGTCCCTCGAAATGCTTTGCGAGTTTTGCCATTGCTCTCCTTTCGCGTCCTCATTTTATCCACCAATGTGTAGAAACATATGATTAATTCAAATTCATACCTTCTCAGAGCGAAGCTTCCTACAGTCCCTCATTTCTCTTTCTTGTTGCCCTGCGCGGCACCGGCATGTTTGTTTGTCAATAACATTTGACTTCGAACTTTCCAGCCCCTTCTAGTTTCCTACAATAAGAAAGTTCCCTTCTTTAAGTCAAGAATCTAACACTCGTCTTCGGGCACTCTTTCATGCTTTCTTCTCCGCGCAGCCTATTTTAAGGAGAAGTGTTCGTCAATACTGCAACATCAGTACAAACGCAAACGAAACTCTTGCAAACGAGCACGCGATATCCAAGCGATATACCACCACATAGATGCTGGGACACCGCGCAAGAGATAAATGAATTGAGGCCGTATTGAGAATTGATCATTGGCTGTCGAACAATCTCCCGACATGGAGACATTACTTGAGAAATCCAGCTCATTCCATTATCTTCAATCGAAAGTATATCTCGATGGTTACACCAAAAGGCACAGCACTTACACAATTGGCGAATGAATCTTACCGGCAACTTTTATTTTCCTTTAGCCTCAGGAAGCCCTGCAACGGTAGTTAGTATATTGGTAGCGAATGCGGGGGAATTCACGACCCCGCACTGCAGTCACACTGACTAAGATTTTGATGTTTTTATTTAGGACAGTGATTGGGATTGATACACGGCTATGCGAAGAAAACGGGTAAGCCAGACAAATTATTTTCTAGTCGACATGAGGATATAAGTCCCCATCGGCAACCTACATTTCTCTTCGTGACTCTGTTGAGAAGGTTATATATACAGCCAAAACTCCAGTTTTTGAAGACAACTACAAATCGTCTATCATGATGTCTCCGCAATCACTACATGCACAGCTCGTCTTCATTTTTGTGTTCGTCTCGCTCGCACTTGCTAGCCCTCTTCGCACCATCTACAAAGATGTAGCTATTCTCGGTGGCGGAGCATCAGGCGCACATGCTGGAGTCAGACTCCGAGAGGACTTCAACAAAAGTATCATTATCATCGAGAAGCAGTATAACCTAGTATGCATCTCCTTACTTCTTTTAACTGAATCTCCAAATTCCCACAATTTGAATCAAGCATTGACGGACATCAAAGGGCGGCCATGTTGAGACTTATATCGATCCAGTCTCGGGGAACCCATATGATTACGGAGTCAATTCTTACGCCGAATATGGCAGCGCAAAGCAGTTCTTCGCTCGATTCAACATCTCACTCATCAATCCGACAAATCTAAAATTAAACACCTCCAACATTGACTTCACAACGGGCAAGTCCCTCCCGGGTTACCAAAGTCCAGCGTCTGCAGATGTGACTGCAGCACTTACGCGGTATCTCAACATCACGGCCAAATACGAAGACATGATTCTTCCATCATTCGCCAATTTCCCAACTGATGTTCCTGACGAGCTGCTCACCAAATTCTCTAATATTGTCATCAAATATGACTTGCAAGCCTGCCTTCCTCTTTTGTATCAGGTTACTGGCTTCGGGCTTGGAAACATGGGCGATGAAATATTCCTGTTCGTGATGCAGGAGATCAGCGCACCCATGACTCGAGTCCTCCTCGGGCTGAAGAATTCCTGGGTTCCATCCACGCACAGAAACCAAGATTTATACGACAGGATTGGGACTCTATTGGGGGATGACGTTCTTTACTCCACCACTGTCGTTGAATCGAATAGAACTGAGCATGGAGTCCAGCTTCTGGTTCAAAATGACAAGGGAGAACTTACTTTGATCATAGCTAAGAAGCTCCTCGTCTCATTTGCGCTCAGTCCGGACAATACCGCAACCTTGAATCTTTCGAAAGCTGAAGAGGACATCTTCTCAGCGTGGAGCCTCGATCATCAGTATTGCGGCATCGTGACTAGTCCTTCCCTGCCCATCAACGGCTCGCTGGTCAATATACCCGCCACAGCCGTCCCAGCCAACTATCTCCAGTTTCCGGCAACTCCCTTCGTGGTCCGATATCAATATCTGGGTGACAAGAATTTCCGCATCTTGCTCACGGGCACGGAGAACTACACCATTCCTTTAGCTCTGTCGCTCGCTAGCAATACATTCGAGACTCTGGTTGCAGCAGGCGATATCCCTCAAGGCTCAGCGCTGAATTTTGCTGCGTTCACGGAGCATACGACGACAGCTCGACATGTCCCACCTGAAGTGGTCCGAGACGGGTTTTATCAGAAGCTGTACGCTCTGCAGGGTTGTCGGTCGACGTTCTATACTGGGAGGGCGTGGGCGGGACAGTTCACTACTGTGCTGTGGGCTTTTAATGATCAGTGGTTGCTTCCGAAATTGTTAAGTAGTTTCTGATGGGCTGTCAATTGGTTTCGATTGTTTATGGTGTGAGCGCTGATTCGATTACAACTACTCTGCGCAATAAATCCGTTTCCAGATAGAGATTGGAATTTTGAGCTTATGTTGGTGCCGTTTTGATTTCAATGTCTATACATGGCGTCTATGGCGTTATACAACTGCAACCAGAGTTATATGCTTATAAGAAGAAGTTCTACCCTTATCGAATCTTGAGAGATGATAAATTTAGGTAGTGAACGTGAAGTTGGGTGCATAATCCGCGCAATCCGCGCACTCTGGGCAGTTCCCGCATCTTATCAACACTCATATATACCTTCCACTTTTCTTCTTAAATGCATCATCTAAAGCCAGTTAAAATTACTTGCAAGAGCAACATTCAAGGTACTAGACGCATGTTTAACCATTTCCCTTCAAAGAATAGCCTTTGCAATACAAATATTCAAATCTGCATGAGGAAAGAGCAAACCATATTGCCTTCCAATCCCTTTGCCTTTTCTTGAATACAAAGCTTCTTCAATACAAAGCTTCTTCAATACAAAGCTTCTTCAATACAAAGCTTCTTCAATACAAAGCTTCTTCAATACAAAGCTTCTT
>NW_017263588.1:892627-1078485 GCF_001500285.1 Mollisia scopiformis
AATACAAAGCTTCTTCAATACAAAGCTTCTTCAATACAAAGCTTCTTCAATACAAAGCTTCTTCAATACAAAGCTTCTTCAATACAAAGCTTCTTCAATACAAAGATTGTAAGAAAAGCGTACGGTTACAAGCAGCAAAGTACAATACATATAATACATTTAGAGAGCCTTTGTCTTGGATTATCTTGGCAAATACCAACACCTCAGAACATTCTGTACTATGACTAACTCTCAATATCCAGACAGGAAACTTTCAAACTCCCAAGACTAAAGAGGAGAATTTCTCGGATGCTATACTTTAAAGCTTTGAAGAACAAATTGCGCATGCAATATAGCTTATTGTACGCTCATTCGCAAGCACTTTCTTCGTTGCACAGCTGAACCCAAATCAACATCAAGTCTCTCTATCATCGCATCAATTGTTTCTTCACCTCTCTCTCCATCTCACCATAGCCAAATCCAACATTAGTTCAACCCCCAACACCTCAAAGACGCTATCTCTCACGACGACGACTTAACCAGAGCGCATTCACCAACCCCACCTCGGCCCAGTCATTTCCCCCTGTCTCCCATACATTTGCATAAATCCCCTATCCTTTCAGCCCTTCACCCATCAATGACACAACCCCTACTCGGGACTCACGGCCCCCCCCCCCTCCTTTCCCCACCATGACATATTTGACACCTCGGCAAAGCCAAAGCCACCTCGTTCCCGCCCCACTCGGCACCTTTCCGTCCTTCTCGCGCGCAGCTGCAGATCCCCGGGAATCTCGGCACGGCTCATCATAACGTCAGCAGCCAGAAAAAAAATAAAGATTTCCCGCCAGGATTAAAAATTGATTAGCGAAGCGATCGATCATCTTTTTTTCAAGGAACGTCAGGTCAGTTTTTTGCACAGCCACTTTTTGCTGCCGTCTTGGACCCCTGGTGTAGCGATAGAGTAGACAGGGCAGAGTGAGAAGGAAAGAGGGGTCATGCATGTGTCAAAGCTTAATTGCTTTTATGTTTTATTCACCTGAGAATAGAGAAGAGAAAAGAAAAGAAAAGAAAAGATGAAAAGCATATGGATGAATAATAATAGTCAAGGTTCAAGGGTATCATCTCTCCGCAAACAACGACAGATCCGGTATGTTCGTCCGCATGATGAAACCTGTCATGCATAAGTAACCTGTCAAAGCCCCCAATAGAGGCTAGACATGCGATTGCATTGTTTCGTTTTTTCTTTCTTTCTTTCTTTCTACCTCGGTCCGTCATTCATGTTTCTTCTTCTCTTTTTCTCGCAAGCTTTACTATTTCGTCCATCTCTCAGCGAGCGAGGAACCAAAAGATCAGCAGTCAATGCCGTGGACGCGGACTCTGGACGAAAGATCGTACAGTAGCGAACGGACGGCTGCTGAATCTTCCGAGGTTAGTTGGCAGCTGTCAGTCAATGGTGCTTTGTTTCGTTGCGAGTCCAAATGCAATTCGGACCTCACTTCATACCTCACTTACTTACTACAAGATACGAATCAAGCTTCACAAAACCCTCGTTCGTATAACCAACCACTCCTATCGCCACCAAGTACGTTAACGTCCACATACACTACGCCACCCACCCTAGCATGGCCACCTCGTCGCCTAGCTGTCAAACCCTAAATCCCAAATGCCGGCTCCGGGCCTGTCAATCTGTCGCTCGCTCGGATACAACGGAAGCGAAAGACGTCAGTCAGGGTCCCCTTTACATACATATATACATACCTAGGCTAGGTATCTTTTTTATGGATACCTGCTTTTGCACAATTCCCTTCAAGGATATCCTGTTTAAACAATTCCCATCGGGATGTAGATGTCGATCAGCAACGTTACGGCTGCGCTTCGCCTGCTTAATAAATGAATGATTCCAACCAGTGCACGTCCCCGTTCATTCACATCACGGCAAGGAAGGAAACCTCCTTCCTTCCGCTAGCCTTGCGAGGTATTTGCTTGGCGCGGTGCCGCGTCTACTGTGGAATCTTATGAAAGAGAGAGTCAGTCACGAGTTAGTGTTTATCATTCATGAGTAGTTTATGAAAGTTCTTTGTGTGGTATTATTATTGTGTTGTACAACTGTTCCTCTTAACTCCGGATGCTGATGCTTGCTGATCCCGGCTATGCTACCTATCCCGACGAAGTCCTGTATTCCCTCGTTCTATCTCTTGTTGCTGTTTTGCTACCTGTTATCGTGAAATTCGTAAACCTCGCTCTGTAGCCACCTCGTGAAGAAAATCGTTGAATAGAATGTCATAAATCCTCCTCCCTTCATATACTATCTCTCTTCGCCCTCCTCGACCTCAGCTCGAATTCATCGTCATACCCACTTGCATCTCCGTCGCTACTGACCCCCCTCTTCTCCCTCTCATCCCCAAAATCACTCGTGCTTTCCCCTTGGCCTCCTCTCGCTGACCGTGCGTCTGTCTCTGCTCTCGCGCTGTTGATCATAGCCGGGAGTTGGCGTCTGCGTGCATTGATGAACCAATTTGATATTTGATCTGTAGCCATTTCGTTAGTAAAACAAAAACTAGTAGATAAAAAGAGTAGGATAGACATACTCATCTGCAAATTCGTCTGCCGCATCAACTCCTGCTTCTCGTCTTCCGTGGGATAAGGATGTTGCAGATGATTGATAAACCACGCTCTCAATTTATCCGTTGTCTCTTTCGGTAGATTGCCTCTCCGTTTCTTTTGCTTGCTATCATTCCCATCCCCGACATCAAGGCCACTATACGCGTAACCGGCTCCGGGATATGCAGCAGGGAGCCCAACCGAGAAGGGCGTTCGTTCTTGTGAAAGTGAGTAGCCAGATGGTCCTGAGTAGGACTGTCCGCGCGGTTGCTGGTATCCGTAGGAGAAAGATGGCTGCGGGTAGGTGGACATGGGCGTTGGAGCGTTGAAAGCCGAAGTTGCAAGTTGCGGGTAAGTCTGTGCGCCAGATCTAGAAGAATCGAGTGAATATTCACCAAAGTTACTTCTGCTATGTGGACTGACTGTCTCCACAGCCAAGGCTGGAATTCTGGGCAGTGTCCTCCATTGCGTTCGGGGGGCGTCGAAGGTTTGGAAGGTGGTTGAGGCTGCAGAATATGGACTACTTCTGTTGGAATCGGATCGTGTGTCTGAAGGATAGCCAGGCGCTGGTCGAGCTGCGGATGTGGGTGAGATGGAAGCATTCACAGGTCTTGCCGTCACTCTCGATGGACTTCTGTAAAGTCGTGGGATGGCTCGATCTCTCGATTCTTCGAATTCGTCCTCAACGGATAATCTCCTCCGCTTGTTCAACGACGGCGATTGCTCATATTCTAAAGGGATCTTTCTCACACCACCAGATGTCGGCGAATAAGAATCAGTGCTGTGTTCAGCTTCTGTTCGTCCTGGTCGAGTCTGATGAAAGTCTGGAATGATCTAAACGTTGTGTAAGTAGATACCTAGCTTTTGAGGTGAAGACTTACCTGTCGTATTGAAGGGAGTTCTTCACGATCAGTCTGGGACCTTGGTCTCGAAGGAAAGTCCAAAGGACGTCTATCAGACCAGGACATGCTGCCAATGTCTCTAGGGGACGGAAGCATGGATGGTGCCCTCAAGGTAAGCGTCGACATAGCTGCAGAAGATTCTTCTTTTGATGAATTCACAGTTGATTGACTCGAATGCACAGAATGCGGTACTTCCATACCACTCTGGGAGCGAGAGGCTGGATTTGTTCTCGACCCGCTGGAGGAAGTGGTACCAGTTGTTAGGTAGTGTCCAGAGTCTGCATTCCCGTTGTTAGCAGACATCTGGTGACATCGAATCTTGGTCTCGACGAGAGTAGTAGAGCTTGTCAAAACAGCAGTAATGAAAATAGATAGTACCAGGAACAAAAGCATTTGACGATGTAGGACATCAAGGCACTCCCATGCCAAACTAAAAGCAGAAAGTGCCACAGTGGAGAGGGGTGGGGTGTCAACGGCCTCTATTCCATGCTCGAACTTACCCTTCCAAGATCTTCTTCCCGTAATCCAGTTCGGGAAGTGGCCACCAAGAGATAGCGGAGTTAAGACTGCGGCGGCCAGCGTTGCGACGGTTGAGGATAGGAGGAAGAGTGACTGTTCTGCTGTGGCTGTTCGGATGATCAGTTGCCTAGAAGACACGCTGACTGATGACTCGCCGCTGCCGTTTGCGGTTCAAGTATTATTCGTACGAAGACTTGGATGGAACTAGGGAGAAATCAAATGCAGGATGTGCATAAGGTTTCCGTCGGGTATCGGCGTCGATCAGTTGTTCTGGCCTTGGGCGGTAACGCTGAGGACATGTACCGAGAAGCCGAGTATTGATTGATGGGGATGATGGATAAGTTGGAAGAGTGTTGGATGTTGATGTATGCTGGGTGGTCTAGTATGTATGTTGGTATGGATTTAAGCGTATATGTGCATGTATGATGCGGAGGGCAGATGTCTTAAGTATAAGTAAGTATCAGTGCTTGGACCATTGGAGCATTGGAGCATGGAACCATGGGGAGTGGATGCGTGGTGGATGCTGTTGGTGATGGCTGTGGAAGAAACAGATCAACGGGCCGCTCGCTGCACAGATGCCGTGCACTGGGACTGGGTCAGATAGGCCTAGTCGATGAGGAGGATCCAGGGATTGAGACAGCGCCAGGACCCGGACAGGGATGCAGAGACGCGCTGTGGTGGTAGGGTGGAGTCGTGCGTGCTCGGTGCTGAAAACAGACGAAGATGAGGCGTGGAACAGGCCTTCTGCTGGGTGAGCGATGGGTATCTCCCAGGAACAAGCTAGGGCAGTTGAAAGTTTGTCTTGGCCGTCCAAAATGGTGTAGTGGGAAACGAACGAGGAAGCTTCAGCGAATTGATTTGAGTATCAATCAGCAGCAACGTGCGTGCTTAGGGCTGGAGGCTCTGGGGGGTGGGTTAAAGACCGTAGGAAAGCACTCAGTACCTAGGTAGTAAGTGATAAGACGATGGTAGGTTGCAGGGCATTATTAAAGGACAGGAAACCGTCACTCCTCTCCACTCGTGCCATTCGATGATGGGGCCAAGACTCCCTGGCTATGACAAGGTCAAGACAGAAGAGAAAGAGTCAAATAGCATAACTTCTCGACCCAGTAGGGCGACGGCGCGGAACCAGGGGTGACTGCGCGGTGGTACTGGATGGCCCGAGGATCAATGAGCGTATTCATGTCTAGTGAATCTCGATGGCCAGATTCGGTCTAGGCAGGAAGTGAGTGGTTATTGGCCAGTGCAAGCCTGCCTACTGCCCACATCAAGCACTCATGATGCTGTTTTTTAGTGAGTGACGACGGAGCCATTCCGGCTGTGGTGCCTGTGGTGTTTGTTTCTGTAGCACTGCACTGCTCTGCCGCTGCCGTTATTACCATTGAGATTAGTGAGTGGTCATGGTGGCCGTCTAGCTCTGGTGGCGGCGGCCTTGCATTAGCTCTTCCTCGCTAGTGACCTTACTGGTGTCAGTAGCCACTAGCCACTAATTTGGTGATCCTAAGTGGACTTTCTCGCCTTCTCCTGACCTGGTCTGGCAGTTCCTTAGCCGGCTCATCACCCACCCACGCTAAAACCCCCCGAGAGCCAGACTCCGTTAGAGGCTTAGACCGCTGTGAGATCCTGCCATTTCACTTGATTTCAGCCCAGGACGGATCCCTCCTAGTGTTCTTGCAGGGGATAAGGGGTTTGAATTGAGCTATGGTGCACTGATATTCTGCAGGTGCAGCTATAATTCCCCGATGGAAACATTCGATGCCGAGCAGGCTTGCGTTTGAACATGCAACCTGCCGGATGGATAGCGAGAGGGAAAGCTCTGCAATTTGATCACCACTTTCCCGCAGCTTGCTCTCTCTCCGGAGAGACAACTGTCATCGGACTTGGCGCCCCATCATCTTGCGAGAAACGGGAAATGGATGGGAATTCTGAGAATGCCATTACTTGATGCGTATCATCCGTTTTGAAAAATTAAGAAGAAGAAGCGTAACAATATCAGGGCAATCTGAAGATACGCCTTCAAAGAGCCACTCATCACTATATAGACTGTGAACGGAGCAGCTGAAGAGAGTCCTTCTGCAGCTCAGTGAGTGGCTGGTCGGTGTGGCTCAGATATCTCAGCTTTTCCCGTGTTTTCGGGTGCATCCGATTAGCCAGTTGCTTCATTTAATTTGAACTTGCCTTGCGTAGTACATGTCATGCTATCTGACAGGCAATATCCTCTTAACATTCCTGTCAAGGCGAACCTTCGGAGTAAAAGCTTCATCACCAGTGTCACATATTAGCCAGCCAGCCGTCCAAGGATCTCTCAAACCTTTTCAATAAACTATGGCCTCTTCTCAAGAACCTGATGATTCGACTGGTTGTCCCATCTCTCAGAAGAAACACACTCAAATACTGCACTCCAGAACAATGCTCGTACTGGGACCAATCGAGGTCACTTACCTGATGAAGATAGTAGTCGGTTTCACCCTATCGACCGCACTTCCATGTTCCTCTCATCGTTGCCCCTGCATCTGCCATGGTCCTTGTCTCTGCACCGCCAGAGTCTTTGGGTGTTGCTGCAGCGTTAACGCTATCATTGGATGGCAACCGTATTACCCCACCATATACTCGACTGGCGTTCCTGAGCAGCAAACTTACTGACTTTCTGTTCTTCATTCACTTGTGGAGGTGACCGGCATGAGGATCGCTGTAGCATAATTGATCTGCCATTGCATCCAGACTGCACGGCAGAGTTATTCTTTGCCATGTGATATGGACTGTTGGTCGTGCTTAGCTAGTCAGTCCATGAACCGCTCACGCCGGTTTCTGAAGCCGTCGCTGGTTGTTTCCTCCGCTGTTGAAGCAGATCCGAGGAAGTGATTCTTCGACATCAAAGTTTGATGTGAGTTACGGATGAAAGGCCGGATGCGAGAATGACGGATATCAAAATCTCGACGATGATCAGACAGGACGGATGGCATTCGATTGGTCCGTCAGCGTTCATCCTCTGTCTGTTTCGCTCTCGGCCCTTCGCAAGCCACCAGGTTCTTTGACAGACTAGGGATCGATCAGGAGACAAGGTTCATGCTACTCGTGGTTGGAGCAGATACTTTTGATCGACGCTGGGGGGTGGCTTCGTCCTGCCGTTGTCAAGGTCATCCTCGGCGGGGGAGCAGGAATTAAACATGTAAGTCAGATCCCTAACCTGGCGTGGAAAGCCGGTTCGGGCAATTTAGAGCTTGGATGGTGGACAGTGCGTAAATCTCCGTACACTGCAGTGTCCTTTCCGTGTGGCTGGTGGCCGCCGCAGGGAACCAGATGAGAGGCGGTCTGCATAAACTCCATTGATGAAGTTTCGTTTCGAAGAAATATTGTCAAATAAAGCTCTCGTAGAGAAAGCGCTGGACCGTACATTGCCAGCTCTTGGGTTGCCGACTCTTGGGAAATGCTTACTCTGGGCCGTGACTTGCTTCTGATGGCCGTTGAGGAGATTATTATCTTCCCGCATGCATTGAGAATCTTTCATGGGGGACCATGTTAGTGTCGAGCTTCAACGTTAGCAGCATGCAAGCCTCAGCAATCTTCCCGTCTTAGCTCTCATAACACTCTCATTCTTGCAACATGACCTTTTTCCAATTATAGATGTGCATCAAGAACGAACAAGAAAACGGGTTCGTTTCTTGGAGGCGCAGAGAGGACAATGTTTGGCACTCCGAACGTTCGGCGTCAGCTTTCTAGTGCGATTGGCTGCACGCCACCAGCCATATCGATGTTGAAGCTTCAAAGGAACAAGGGTCATGCTGAGAGCATAAATGTCAAAACATCAGAGGATCCTTACGGAGCGTTTTGCAGTCACTCACACGAACTGTGATAACGTGCATTGTCTAAGGTGCCCGTGAGCTGCATTTCCCAGATGTTCGATTCTTCGAGATATCTTTTGCATTGGTCTTTGACATTGCGTTCTTTGCTGCGACGCAGGATCGAAGCCACAGATTCTCCTCAGATAGGATTCTGCACATGTGGTCATAATTGACTCTAAGCCGCTCACGAATTCGTATCTTTCCAGCCCTTGGTCCCTTGATGCCACCCTAGGTACGGCCAGCGGGATCTGGATCTTTGCATGGAAGTTGGTGATGGCGTCTACAAACAGCAAGATCCGTGCCTTCAGATCGAGCTGGTGGCAACGTGCAGATGATCAACTCCAAGTACCCGTTGCCGTTGTCATTGCGTTCTCATTGCTCGTGCTTCAAGTATCTGGTGATAGCCGTTCGGAATAAGGTTGTGCTGCGTAAGAGCCGGATTGAGGTAAGCGTCATAACAACACTTTCTTGTCAGCGGGCAGAGGTCCGCATGTCCACGCAGGTAGCATGCCTCGACCGCGAGGTAGAACGCAATTTTCATGCTATGAAACACAGACGACGACTCGGGTGGGACTGTAACTACAATTCGTTTAGGGCTACTGAATGGAGTTGGTCCAGCAGCCCGTACCACGCAGAGCATGCTCATTCCCCAAGTCCATACTCTGAGTCAGGAGCAATTGTGGAACGTTCACTTATCGTGGTGCAGCCATCCTTCTTCTGGCTGATGCCGTAATGCTCTCGAGGGTGAGAGGCTGAAGTCCCAAAGTTGCAAGTGAGATGTGAACGGCCGTGCTTCGGAGAATACAGAGATCATCAGACGAAATTGTTCCTCGGCATCCGAGCGGTGGTGAGCTTCCAGCCACCAAGGCGGCTACTGATGGCCATGCGGAGAGATGTTTGTTTCATGACGCTCGTTCTGGCATGATGAGTCTCTTGCCGCAGAGACTCGTGGGAAAAATCGGGCCTTATGATGCTGTCTGAGTCTATTAACAGCAGGCAGAGTCGAAAGATGCCATGTTGTGCCATGCATGGGCCAGCGGGGCTCTGGACCAAGTTCGAATAACCCCAGATGAAGGAGCGTTGCTGGCGAGTCATGATTGCCAGCAGGGTTTGCGCGGAAGAGTGTCCCTGGCCGATCTGGTACCTCGTACAGTAATACGGTGTCGAAATCAGATTGAATCTGCATGAAGAACATTGGTTTCAGCCGTTGATCGCCTTGATAGACGAGCGTGTATTGGCGCAGCTCCGCTCTGGCCTGGCCTGTTCTGTAGATTGAACTGAATCGAGTGAGTGCGGGAGACGGCACAGGCATGGCTGGCATGTGTGAGCGTGCTCGAGTGTGGCGTGTAGCAATTGTATTGCATTGGTTGTATTGCAATGGTATTGTATTGTGTTTTGGTTTGTTGCATTTTGGATGTTGTGATGTCGTGTAACGGGAAGGCGAGTGAGGTTGAGGTTAATGATGGCACCGGCCCTGGAAGAAAGGAAAGGGCAACAAGGAAAAAAAAAACATCCTCTCCGCGAACATCGCCATCGCCTTCAACCCTCGTTCATCCCCCCGTACAACATCAATCTACAACCCTGTCTCAATCTTTCCATTCGCTTCCTCGTCCTCTTTCCCTGCGCATACCTGCATGGGATATACTGTCGGATAACGGGGGTCTGGGATGACAGCGGCCCTCCGACCTGGGTTCCATTCGCAAGATTCACTCCATCAGGAATCCTGCATGCCTCTTCCTGGTTGACGTGCATCATCCCATTCCTACCACGAACACGTCTACTCGTGACTGAGGGGTTCAAACCTACCTGGGTATCTGCGATGATGGACAATGGACGATGGCGATGGCAGTGCACAACCCACGAAGCAGGACGTCTCACATACCATGCACTCGAGGACAGGGACAGAGAAGGCTGTTGAGTCTCGCGGGGCTGCAGGAACCATGTGCCACGAAGTTCTCTTCAGCTGGCGACTTCGAAAGAGGGCGAGCAGCCAGCAGGACGATCACAATCACGACATGCAACGCTCAATCAAGATCTATCGTCGCTGCGCAACATCGCCAATCTAAGAGACGGGAGGCAACATGGCAGACGGTGCACAACGGAGTCATGGACTCGGAGCGATAGGGTTGGAGTGATGAGTTGAGCCTCAGCTCCAACTGCCAATAATGGGGATATCACCAGAACGGCTGATGGCAGATTGAGACCCCGTCTACGAGCATGACACACAAGAATTCCAGGATCATACTTTCAATCCTGTGGTGTACTGAGCTGTACCTGTGCAGCAGACTCTATACCGTCGACGCACGCCGCCGTCTGCCGTCCATCTGTTCGGGCTTCGTGCGCCCCCTCAGGCCCTTCGTCAATGAATGTCAGGTTTCATGACTCGAACCAGGGGGGAGCAAGACAGCGGCACAGACCAAACGGACACCCGCAGCCCCGACGATCCTCGATCCAAGACATGGCAACGGTGCCCCCTGGCGATGCGAGAAACATCCATGAATCAATCCATCAAGCCTCGTTGACATATCCCAAAGTAGCAATCAAAGAAGTTCCGAAGCGAGGCCTCAGACAATAATGCAAAACTCGAGATGAGCGCAGTGGCTCAGGATCTGTCACTGCAAACCGTTGTAGTTGATGATCATCATGATCCCGGGCAGACGTCAATCGACCCCACACGATTCGAGTACTAGGATTGTCTTGACGTTTCTTGACAAGAGATCTCTGAAAAGACGGCACGCACGAGATCACACCCCGTAAAGGGGCAGCATGCAATTGACAATAGAACTAACGCCCTGCAATACAGTGGTGAGTGCCATTGTGTTTATTTCGAGATGGACGCATTGCTGCAGAATCCAACCCTCGTGGGAAGCTGCAGCAATTCTCGTACAGTAAGACACAAGAGACAGCACACACAACGCATTCTCTACCAAGTGCATTTCGATCGTGGACGTTCGGACCATCCCCGGATCACCCCGCCCAAGTCCATCATCCCTGACAGCTGGGAACCAGCATCAGGGTGCTTATTTTTGTAACAGACACAATGATCCCGAATCCGCAGTCGTAACTAAGCAGCTGTATGCGATGAGCCGAAGTAGCAGTCATACTGCTCGCGGCTCGCAGCAGAGCTGAGCTCAGGCACAAGGTACCACTACAGTGGCATGGGCCACAGAGTCTGTGTGCTGCTCCAGTTTATCATTACATATTGACACAAACGACAGCTGTCACAAATCCGCCCCTGGTCACCTGAAGTTTGCGAAGTTTCGAGCACATTGCTGGAACGACTGGCGCCAGCACTGCCACATCCCCTTTTCAGGCCCTCTCACTAAATGACAGATTAAAAAGTTCTCATCAAGGACGTGATATTCATCTTGTGTGCATTATTACTTCAAGTGAAGCAACCCGTCGATGTTCATGTCCTTTCTCTAGAGCCAATCGCTGTCACTTGCTGGATGTGGAAAGTAACAGCACAATTTGTGTTTCCAAAACATCGATTTTCCCTTGAACTTTGGAGACTTTCTCCAACAGTGAGCTCAATTTTATCTCCCAAAAGAAACGCAAATCTTCACTTGTAATCCTGTTGTCATGAATCGTGGTCCCATGGAAAGATCCAGCATCACTATCAATGTTCTTAGTCTGCCATGGTGGGCGGGGGCTATGAGTTAGATCCAGGCGGGAGCAGTTACTTCACAGCGCAATATTCCAGGAGGGCAGGTGGACGCGCTGATGGCTTCAATTCCCCTCGATATGAGTAATTTACTATACTTAATTCGTTGGTAGTGCTGCACCATTGACCCACGAAGTCTTGCAAGTGCGAGAATAGTGTTCAGCCAAGCAGGAGCCCATACTGATTTTGCACACTGACGGCTTCCGGGCTACTCTTTTCAGAGAAGTTTATTGTCATTTTGCGTGCCCAAATTTCAGACTTGCAGATTTCTTCAGGCCACAAGATGCCATTCAGGCACCTTCACCACATATTCGCGATCAGGAATCGTGCCAACCTGCGCAAGCTTCATACTAAAGAACCCAGGACCATGGTTCCAGCACTGCCAAGGCTGCAAAGTTCTCCCGAGCCATCGGCAAACTGTACCAAGCCTCCAGAAATCGATGTCTGCCATCTCCGCGGGAGCCAGCATGCATCCATAAATAATCATCTGCGTACAATTTGGCGAAAAATGTCTGGTCCTCTGGTTTGCCATTCCAAAGGCTTTTGTCGGCACCGAAGTGAAGGGTCTTTCCTGCATCCGAGGCCTGTGCCGATATTTGCACTAATTCTGCAATATGACAAATATTCCCTTCCTCATGATAACAATTTAGCTTTGCCGCAACGTCCACTTTAACGCCTCTCACGTATGTTTCAGGGGCAATTGTTTCGCTTTCAAACAATCCAAATTTGTCTTCCTCTTTAGGCTAGTGCCGTCACCGTCACTATCTTAAGTTTGCGACTACCTCAACTAACAAGCGCGGCTTCTGGGTCCAAACTGAACGCTATGCTGTACCGGTATGAAACCAAATACGCACATACATGTCGATCCAGGGCTTCGGATCTCTATCCGAAGCTAGCTGCTGCAGTCTACAGAGTTTGACAACGGAGGTTCTGCCCCTGAAGGGAAATTCGACCGAGGTATAGCATGCGAGTGAATGTGATCGTCGAGAGGCTTAGCTTATGCGCGATGTCTTCTTGAGTCCTGACTAGCATAGAGAAATGTGCACGGTAGCTTTCGCGTCACGATAGCTTCTTTGCTCTTAACCAGGTCGTCGCGGAAATTGCGCGCACCTCTATATTTCACCTCGGCTTGTTTTTCAAGTGACATCTTGTCTCATTGAGCCGATGACTTTTGATTTTCTCCTAGCGTCGCCTTTTCTCGCACTCGAGATCTGGCGATGCTTTGCACAACTCCCGAATCGGGATCCTCCTCGTGCTAGACCAGCTAGCTGCTTATCAATAGTTTAGCTTGACGTGACAGCTTCATCTGCAAGCCTGCTCACCCCCTTTCATCTCCCAAGTACTTTTCTCTCTCGTAAAAGTTCCTGACCTTCCCCTAGGAGTAGTAAGCTCAAAGACAGATGTCAGATTGTCGCTTCAACAGTGATCGACATCATTGGCCGGAACTAGAGATCAAGTACCGATCTGAAGACAACAAGGGAAGAGGCGGTGATGAAATGTGTTCAAGGAAGTTCCCTTCATGTTGCTGACAATTGAGGTCTGGATTTCCCGATCTGCGGGAGCTGAAAGAATATCGATGATGGGCTTTGAGATGTGAAGTCAGAATGCGATTCTTGGTAAGCTATCTATCTGGATCTTCAGCAGTGCTTTTCAATAGTTGAAGGCAGGTGCCTGCAGTAAGTTTGCCTCGGCGCCAAGCAGAATAATTTCAGTGAATGCCGAAATTCTTGAGCGTGTTTCTGGTCTTGGTGGTCGTCACACGGTGAAAAGCATTGTCATCCTGTCTGCACTTTGTTTTTGCAGGAGAGAAGTTGGAGATAATCGCTTTCATTGAGAGTCGGAAGTCTCTTGTCCAGCTTGAGATATCCGTACCTCGGACGATCTGTCGGCTTCTCCCTATCCAATCAATGTGTAACATGGAATCTGAGGTTCATGGTTTTTGGTCTCCTTAGCATGCTTCGCATCAATAGTAAATTTATTGCACATCAAAAATATTATCGCGATGGTCCGCGTTAAGATATCCTGCCCTGCAACCACTCTTCACAGAGCCAAGGAACATGATCTCATCTCTCATAACCGCACGCCCCTTTCTCCTCCTCCTCCTCTATAGCATCGCCTGTCATCCAAGCCATCAACGACCTCCTATGGCTCGGCGTCCCAAACCCCGTCACTGCGTTCAACCCCTTCTTCCCAAACCTTTCGTAACATCATTCCACCCCCTTTCCAAGGCCAGTATACAAAACCAAACCAAAATTCCATCGTCTTCTTTCCCGCTTTAGGTCTCTGTTCGGGGAGTGTGACGATAGATTCGCCGCGGCAGAGGTCTCGAAGAGCTGCTGCAGAGGTGCTTTGCTTCATTGGCCGAACTCTGCGTGTTGGGAGGAACCGTTGTATCGTTTTCTTTTCCTGTAGCCTTCTTGTATAGGTTGTGGCATGCTGGTGCCTTGTTTTACCCAATGCAGTAGCGTATTGAAGCTCAAGTTCGGGTTATTCTCCGTTATCCTTCTTGACAACAAGTCTGTGCCACCCTGCTGTTGATGGAATTCGAGGTCGGGGCATGGCTAATGGCAATATTGGTATAACCACAAGTTCAAATCGCATTATGTGCGTTTGACGAGCATTTTTAGGCTGGCAAGTAATACTGGTCTGAAGAATGCACGCTATGGGTCTGGATGGAGATCTGATAAAGCATGTTAGCGAGGTGCTTGAGTTGATAGGGTTGTAGCGTCCAAGGAAGCGAGCTGACAGGGAGTTTGTGAAGAGCTCAAATATATACGGGAGTGATAACTGTGGTCCAGGTTGACGGGCTAGAAGTTTTTTGAGACTTACCCGCCGCCATTTGGGTGGAGGGGATAGAGCAAATCTGGAACAGCGAGACTGGATGGTTTGATGATGTTCCTGTTGTGATTTGTCGTCAGAAGAGCACCAGTCTTCTTGGGTTGTCAAACGTAAGCATTGAATGGGATGGCTGGAGTGATGAGAGCGATTTGGGTGCTGTTATCAGAGCAACAATGATGATGAGGCTTTATCTTGAAGGTCCATGTAGATCATGGAAAGGAGCGAGTACAGAAATGTTTGAGATGGAGAACTGAACCGGTTTTTCTTTTCACGGAGTCAGACTGCCTTGACGTGTCCATGGTCGGCAAAACACAGGCTGCGGAGTGAATGCAGTCAGACTGCCTTCTGAGAAGATCATGAATCTATACCAAGTTAAACGGTATTGTAATGACTTAGGTGCTGGAGAAGTCTCAGTGACACCCTTGACAGCCGAAATTATGGAAAGTATCAGTTTTGAAAGACCAATCTGCTCTGCTTAGAACGGCTTCAATAATAAACCCAGGGGTCAAGCGAACAAAAAAGAGATACGTTGACATAGAGAGCTGTTCTCATTTTGCGGTTTCACCAGCCTATTTCTTCAGATGACTCCGAGGTCGCGGTTGTAGATTCAAAGTTGACATCTAGCAACCTTCAGCGTCATATGACACATTGCTGTTGCATGTCAACACCAGTGTCATGGATAACATTTTGCTGTTTCGATTAGAGGCATTGTCATTGACCCCTGAGTGGAAGGACATTGCTATTGAACTTCATTTCAAAAAATTCAGTCTCGGTTTGTCTGTGAGTACCCCATTTGGCAATCGCGTGCAAAAAAGTAAAGAGAAATATTATGAACAAGGTCTGCCATCGCCCTGAACTTGCTGTAAACAGTCTTCATTGACTTGAATTCGATAATTGTCAAGAAATAATGAATGTACGCGTTGGCCAATGTTTGACTACACCTCGATTTGTACCTACGAGTATTGAGTCTTTCTCCCACAAGTTGTGTGATTCGGCCAATGATATGAGCAGACCAAGAGACGAATGTTTACCAGAAGAGAGACACTCCAAAATCAGATAGGATTATGGCCATTGGCCGTCCACATGCGCTCAATAGTAATTGAGGTTTCATCACTTGAACCCCCAAGCGCTGGCTTTGAGGCTGGGAGACGCCTTGCCGTGCATCAAGCAGACGTTAAGATTCCCCTCTACACCCCTATGAAAGGAAACTCTACACGGAGATGAAACCTAGGCAGGACCCCGCGAAGGCTAGGATAGTCAAGAACATATATACAGTGGTCCTGCTGAGATAGCAGCAGACTTATGATAAGCCTTCGTGCTGAGATACTTCCAGGGTAGGATAGCACGGCACGGCTATTGATGACTCGCGTTGTTATGCGTACCAACAACGTAGCACATCTTCGTCAACACGTTCAAGTATTTCATGAGCTAGCAACCGAGGCAACAGGATTTCTGTCTCCCAATTAGCACATGCTGCTTGTCCTCAATTATTTTGAGCCTGTTACTTCCTTGAAAGGCTAGCACACACGCAATGCCGCTTACAGTCCCTGCATTCTACCCTCGTTACATTAAATCTCCGAATCTATGCTTTCAGCTCACAAGGCAGGACTTGATGGGGTAAAGTCAACTTCGTCAACATCTGGGATTTATCCGTTATTGTGCTCGCAATAGGAAGGTGGAAAGAAAGTGGACATAATTAAGACCTTTAGCGAAGCAGACAGGGGAGAGATCAAGGATAAGCTCCAGGGTCTGTCTGCGTTCGGAACGTGTTCCGGCTGTCATGCGAGCTGCCCCACCATATTATATTAAAAATGTATGCGGTGATGAGAGACCCCAGACGAGTCTATAGCCGATCAAAACCTTCCAAGCGATGACAGCGGTGACAGAACTCTAATAGATGAAGTGTGGCTGGCGGCCGAGCCGAGAAGCCGGACGACTGTTGAAGCATGAAATACCAAATACAAGTTTTAAAGGGGTCAAATGCGATTGGACAAATAGGAAACTTTGTGATCTCACAGACATTTTGTTTATGAGCTGTCAAGAACATGTCTGTGCCTCCGACTCCGAGATCAACTTAATTCTGGTACAGTACTTGCATTCGCATGCACGCATGCATGCATTGCTACCTCGGGAAGAGATGCACCTGTAAGTGTTGAGTGGATCTGTTGGAAGCGTCCACATTCATGAGATCGTGTGGATCGGGTATCCAAATTTCTCAATTATTGGTATCGTTGCTCTTGTTCTTCGTAAGTAATGTGTACCTGAGTCATATGCACCTGAGAGTTTGCCAAGGTGACATGGATGATGCGTCCACAGTACTGTGTCGCCATCAAAGTTTAGGCGAACGAAATATGCAAGACTTATCACATGTGTTGTAGGGGATTTGACTCTAAGTCGAGGTCATATGCAATCCGGTCGTTGGTTGTCAGCTGTTAGCGACTCTCATGTATGCATGCGGAACAATTTGCATCTGAGTACTTGTCAAAGCAAGAATGTTCATACCTTGAAGACTTTTGACTTACGGTAGTTGATACTTACCCTTCTTCCTGTGAAAGCATGGATATTCTGCCTATGCTTATTGAGGACAGTTCGAGGTTCGAGAGGTCGATGTCTTTGATGCCATCAGCTAACCTGATGCGGAAGCTAGTGGACCTATCTCTGGGAGGTGTACCAAGTTGTCAAGAAGAGATTGTTCCGTTCTAGGAACCAAGGGAAGAAGAAACAAGATGAGGATATATTTCGTAGCGAATAATTTTCACCGGCATCATGTGATGAGCTCTGCTTGCTGTGGTTGAGTTATTAGTCAGCAGGCCGTCAACCGGAAGGCGCGCTCGGCAAAGTTGCAACATTGACTTCAACTTCCTCTTGAAAATTATATCAAATTCAACTACTCTTATTGATGCCGATAGACCATTTCGAAAATCAAAAATGGGATCAAAGACCCCTGAAGGACATCAGCAAACTCCCGATGGTATGATCTGAAGCTCTACTGTGAAACCCAGCTACTCACGCGACCTTGCAGGAAACTCCAATGGGCTCAAAACTGCTAATGGAGACCCTCAAATCACCCAAAAGGGTTCGGGCTCAGCAGACTTGGATCGTGGAGTCGTCAGTGACGATGACGGCGACGACGATGATGACGACGATGGGCAAGGAGCTGCTGCCGGGGTGAACCCTCTTGCTGATGGAGGTGCGTTCCAATCGACTGCTTTGACTTCTCTTGAACGGAGCAAAAGGTACCCTTCCTGTACTGATACAGCAACCAGAAAAGAAGAAGAAGCGTAAAAGGTCCAAAAAGAAGAAAGGCAAGAAAGCTGTCCTCTCTGAGACTCCGACAGAACAAACATCTCCTCCGAGCGTGTTGGTGTCTAAGTTGTTCCCAGCCGAGAAGTATCCAATCGGAGAACTTGCACCGTATGTAAACACGTCCCGTACTACGGATGAAGAGACACGTTATAACTCCCGTCTCTGGAGCGACAACTTCCTCACCGAGTATCGCCAGGCAGCCGAGATCCATAGGCAAGTCCGTCAATATGCTCAGTCAGAACTGATAAAGCCTGGTGCAACCCTTCAATCAATCGCCGAAGGGATCGAAGATGGTGTTCGCACACTTTCCGGTCATCAAGGCCTGGAGACCGGCGACTCATTGTATGCCGGCATGGGATTTCCAACAGGCCTTTGTCTCAACAATGTTGCGGCTCATTGGACTCCGAATCCTGGTGGAAAAGACGTCGTTCTAGACAAGAGCGATGTGTTGAAGGTGGACTTTGGGGTCCATGTCAACGGTCGCATTGTGGACAGCGCTTTTACGATTGCGTTTGACCACACTTATGACAATCTTCTTACCGCTGTGAAAGAGGCTACAAATACTGGGATCAACGTTAGTCTCATTTATCTTACTTATTTTGTGTACTTTCGCTGATCAATGATGTAGGAGGCAGGTATTGATGCTCGAATGGGTGACATTGGAGCGGCAATCCAAGAAGTCATGGAGAGCTATGAGGTTGAAATCAAAGGAAAGACGTTCCCAGTGAAAGCAATTCGCAATATCACGGGTCACGACATCTTGCAGTACCACATTCATGGAGGCAAGCAGATTCCGTTTATCAAGAACAACAATCGAGATAAAATGGAGGAAGGTGAGGTCTTCGCCATCGAGACCTTCGGGAGCACAGGCAAGGGATTTTTGAACGATGAAGTGAGAACTTGACCTTTCGCCTTGTTTGATGTTCTAACCTCTCTAGATTGGTGTTTACGGCTACGGTAGACAGTCAGACGTCTCTGCCGCCAATCTCCACCTCGCCTCTGCAAGATCACTCCTCAAAACCATAGATGCCAATTTCGGGACGATAGTTTTCTGTCGTCGATACCTTGAGCGACTTGGAGTGAGGGGCTATCATCTGGGAGTGAGTCATCCTCAACTGCCGCTAACATACAGTACATATCTGATTGGGATAGATGAGGGATCTTATGAACCACGGCATCGTGGAGTCGTACGCCCCACTTGTCGATATCAAAGGCTCATATACGGCCCAATTTGAACACGTAAGCATTCTCTCGGTCGGCAATTATTTCTTAGCTAATCAATTTCTCAAGACGATTCTCCTCCACAGTGGAGGAAAGGAGGTCATCAGCCGCGGGGATGATTACTAAACTTTGTTTTCGCAAATGCGCAACACTCTTTTCCTGCTTTGTTTTCTGATTTTGGCATTTCAACAAGAGCCTGAAACTCATTCAACATGATGGCATTAGCTTTTTGTCTTCTTTTCAATACATCGATGTAACTACAGTCTCTACAAGAATCAGTTGAATCATATTTTCAGCCATCTCTGCGACCTCTAATAAAATTGAAAGCCCATGCTTTATACGTCTACGTGAGCTACGATTTCAGACAGCTATTGTGGCACTCATTTCTCGTCTAATCCAGTTCCTTGGGAATCTCGTTGAAGAAACAGTCTAATGGTAAGGTGCTTCGATAAGCTCCTGCGCTCTCATGGATGCGATTAGCTGCCGTGCAGGGAAAGAAATCATATATCAAGTATCGTAGCGCTAACATGTATTTAGATCATACCGATTCAAGAAAGAGACGAAAGCGTGAATATGAGAATAACTTTTGCTAACTGCCAACCCTGCTGACGGGCACGTGAGATTTCACCATCGCCCCGGCTCGCTTTAGCGATGCAATGGAGCAACCATATAACTTCAGCTTCTGCAACAACCTTCTCTTTCCTTTTCTCATATGATTTTCTCAGGATTAGTGCTGAGATGTATTTATCTCATTTCACCCTCAACAATTTAGGTTTCGAGCAGCCTTACAAAGCTCATTGGGAGCAGCTATGGTAGATTCGAGATCCAGCGATTTCGCTCCTTTTTCGCTCCTCTAAGCGAAAAGAGGAGGTAGCAAGGCTCTCTCCTCTTTTCTCATACCTTCGCCCTTTGCTTTGGAGTTGTTCATGTCGATGGAACACATTGTCAGAAATAGTCATCATTCTGCCAGCCATCTCGCACACCCAGCCTCTGTCGCCTGCCGTACTACTTCTCTGTTTTTCGTCATCACACTCCCATGTTTTTCATCTGCCGAATTTCAAAGGGCTTTCATTTCGAAGCATGACCAATATGGTACGATCCTACTCTTCAATCATCGAGGTCCTTGTCACAATCACTCATCTCTGCTTCGTAATGCGTCTCATGATCATCAGAATCGACCCAGCCAGAGCCTCATGTCTCCTCACGTAAGCGTTCTGCATGCATTTATTTATTTGCTTATCACATCCTTGCGTTTTTCTTTCACGAACCCGATATCTACCGACCACTAACAAAACCTCCAGTTTCTCCATAACTTCCGCGCGTCTTCTCGCTTTTCAGCTCTCCTTGCCAGACTCGTGCTCGGCAGAAAAGTTTGCCACAGGATATAGGGTATAAGGTTCAGGTCACCGAGAACGTGGGGCAGGTCGCCGATGACATTTGGAGTACGGCTCAAATGAGCAAGTTTCTTGGAGCTGGAGGATGAATGGATAGTCGGAAGTAAGACGGAGAAGCTGTTTCTCCAAGATGTGACGGGAGTGGGGTCATATTGCTGGTATCTTCGAGGATTCTGTTCTCTCGGTCAGAATCCATATTGGGCTTGCAAAAGAGCAAGGACCAGTGATGAACTGGAAAAGACGAAAAGGGAAGGTCGAAACCAATATAATGTCTGCACATCGATGTCATCTACATGGAGAGGAAAGAACCGGAGCAAGAAATGTTTCTCGTACGAAAAGAATGAGTGGTAGGGGCTGGATCTACCAGTGGTCAGCAAATTGCAAAACAAAAGTGGCAGGGTTCAAAGAAGAGGCCGAATGAAAACTGAGGTATAAGAGGCAATCCCTCCCTCTCAAGTGAAACATTCAAAACGAGCGAGAAAGCTTTGCTAGAGAAAGCAGAATCAGACGACACGACACAGCTGCACGCTTTTCTTGTCTTTCAACCATTTCACAATGCAGATCACCTTTGCTAGCCTGGTCTCTGTCCTAGGAGTTTTTGCCCCCTTCTCCTTCGCTGCGTTGCCATTCGGCAACATAGGCCCAGAAGGCAGTGTCCTCTTCCTGAACGGCTTTCACTTCCTCTCTGGCAATGCTTCTGCTGAGATCTCTGCTAATCATTACTGCACCATCCTTTCCGATGACTGTAAGTAATCTCATCTTTTTTTCCCATCAAACTCAATACGCGATTGCTCTCCTCCAATTCCTTGTCCTTTCTTCCTTCTCAATGGGTTCTAGGAGTTTTCACACTGACAACTCATCTACAGTCCTCCAATGCACAGTCTACACAACTGGCACAACCCCAGAACACCTCGCCGGCATCGAATACATAATCTCCCCAACCCTCTTCGCAACCCTCTCCTTCGAAGAACGACAGCTCTGGCACTCGCACGCCTACGAAGTGACATCAGGCTTCCTAATCGAGCCACACATGCCCGCCTCGGTTGATCTCGCCATCATGGGCGATGTCCTCGTTGGTACCTATGGAAAGACAGCTCACACCTGGCGATTCGATGCTGTGAACAAGACTGTCCCGGAAGGAATTCCCGAGTTGGTCATGGGGTATACGCAGGACGGACAGATCACGCCGGATTTTGTGACGCAGAGAGACGAGTTATTTGAGGTTAATAGTACGGAGATTAGAGAGCAGAGGGCGAATATTACGGCGCCGCCGATTCTTCCTGGGGCTGATAGTTGGGTGAGTTGTGCTTGGGTTTTCTTATCCTCTTTGCAAGTCGGTCCTATGTATAGAAATCGGAGCAGAACCTGTTGTGGTATTAGATAAGACAACATGCTGACCAAAAATCTTTCATCTTGCAGCAATTGGGATTCGTCCTGACGTATGGGTTGGTCAACACTACTAATGATACTGTCTTCCCCAGCTCTGGATGAATAGCTTGAAAGCAAAGCTGGACTTCGAATTATAAAGCTCCACAGTTGAAATAGTTGGCAGCGTGAGCAATTGAGTGATAAGACATGAGGTGGAGAATATTTCAAATTTGAGAGGAGGAAGAAGAAATCAAAATGACTCGAACTTCTGTCGGTTGTTGCGGCGTCTTACTCTCCGTGAATATTTCACCTGCCCTTTAAGCATATCTTGCTAGTCATGCATTTCACAGAAGAATGGTCCGATATCCAATCTTCATTCTTTACTCACTTCAAGTAGTACTTGCAGTGGCCAGATGCGGACATAATGGCCTTGAGACACAAAGAAATCTATCTTTGTTCTCAGCCCAGTCGTTTCCACACAAGTAATTGTAGAATCAAACCAACAGTCCCACCCTTTACCAGTTCTCCACATCATCTTAATTTCTCAGCAAGCTCAAGTATAACTTCACGACTATCTAATGTCACACCCAATTGACCAGATCGTACGCATGATCTACGCAACTGCGATCACCGTCATCGAAAGCCATCTATCCCGCTACGCCTCCGCTCTCCTGCTAGTAGTGCTTTGATAAAATATCGTGGTTTGACATCCTTATAATTCTCAAATTGATGGCTCTCCAAGTTGGTACACTAACGTAGATTTAGATCAGCAGTGGTGCTTTCTTCACGCGGAATAGGGCAGTGATGGGAGAAGCGTTGTATTGATTATGCCAATTTTTCTTTAGGATGCTGTTGCATTCAGCTTTTAAGACGGCTATTAGAGACAGTAATTTTATTACTGTAGGAGCGGTTGTTTGTGAGCTCCGTGTTATATACTTTACTAGTAAAGAGGAGGGTCTTGGTGGGTCGAGGAGGACCCATCATTGAATACTGTTTGGCGACTTAGTGTAGCCTCCGATGTCAAATAAAGTGAAAAACAATGTCCATTGCTAAAATTACTTCTCGAAGGGAAATAATCAAACATACGTCTGACGGTGAGCATGTACTAATATCAATGGAATGCGGGAATGCGCGAAGTGCGCGAAGTGCGCGAATTGCGCGAATTGCGCAAATCATGCAACTTCATACTTACTGCTGCAGATCATCATCAGTCTAGGTGACGAGGGCCAATAAAGGTTTGAGAAGTTCTTCTTGCAAGTATATAGCTGGTCCTGGCTGTATAATGCCATGATTAGCTTTAACCCTACTCTATTTTGAGCAGGCTATGTACGCGAGACGTCACCTTCTTTGTATAAACTACTATTTACGGATAACCATCTCGTCGAGGAAATTGTTCCTAGCAACGTTACGAATGGGTAAATGCGGAGTAGGCGAGAGTCGCAAGCCACCCTATAATTTTATTTGGTGTTAGCCTCAAACTCTTTTCTCAATTTCGCACCACAGACACGCACTCATCCACGACACAGATTCTTTGAGAAACAAACAGGGGCATTATATATGTCTACTCGTCTATCAACAGTAACAACTCTTCTCTACGATACCACAAAGGTCAGACAAGCAAAGCCAGCGCCGTCTATACCAAAGGGCGCTGAAAGAGGTCGGTTAGTGAAGACCAAAAGGATTTCTCCCACGACACCACGAAGATCAAAGAGAACAAAAACTTGCGACGCCTTTCCTACATGATCAGAAGAATCGGTTCAGCGAAGGTCAACAACTCCACCGTACCACAAAGAGCAAGCACACCTCCCTTCGCCATATCGAAGGGATCAGGAAAGCAAACACAAAACCTTCTCTCTCCAACGACACCACAAACCTGAGAAAAGGGATGACGAGCCTTACCTCTCCTCACTATACCCAAAGGATTGGACGGTGAAGACAAACGTCACCTTTTCGACGACGACACAGAGGTCAGAACACAGAATACCAAGATCACTTTCTAAAAGACAACGCAGTTATAGAAGTCACGACCGAGGCGTCAAAGTCTAGAAAGCAAAGGACAAAATCGATTACTTAACAACAACACAGAGATCAGTACCGGTGACCACGCCCTAGGACGTCGCAAATCAGAAACGTAAAGATCAACCGTGTCTCTCTCTCACAACATCGCAGACAACAAAAAGTCGAAACCCAAAATTTCTCTCGTCCACGACCGCGGAGGCCGAAACCAAAGATCAAGTGCTCTCACCAATCGCTGCTCGAGATACAATCAATTGACACCCTCGGACATTGTTGGTGGATGCTCCAAAACCACGACGGCACCAAACTCTCGTGCCATATCCTTGTACGTTGCAAAGTATCTGTGGCTTTGGTGGCTAGACTTAACATCAGCTTCGCATCTCTTTGCATACACATATTACTTACTGCCAATTTAAATTGGCTACCATACAAGAGTGCACAACGGCTATGTACTTCTGAACCTCGCGGTCGACAGCTTCACCCCAACTCGGAAGGTCTGCTTGGACGATATGCCAGTCTCGGTAACCTGTGGCTCAGAATTTGGTGTCAGCACTGCCTTGTCACACATGTCCGAGTGTGAACCTGAACACCATGTTCCAATGAATGAGTTGCGTCCGTTGAATACGGAGACAGCAAACGACAAAGAACGAAGAACGCTTCAAGCAAATATAACTCGCGTTCTCTCAGCATTAAGCCTCCCTTGTCGAAAGCTTCCTGCGTCGTCATGCCCAGATTACGGAGAATGCTAATGACATTGTGCGTCACGCATTCACGCTATGTCCTTTGGTCAGCCTCTGCCCGTTTCTACATCAGAATTGTCTCACCTCTTCCTTAGCGTAGCCCATCATGTCGTTCTGCCTGCAAAATATTAGCTAGGTCTTCGACCATGGAGATTATGCGACGTACAAGAAGACGACATCATCCAGAATCCTACGCAGGGTGACCAGAGATTTGTCGTTATAGGCAATGTCGGGAACCTCAATCTTCATAGCAAACCTAATGAATGGTGAGCGATGATTTCTCTCTCGGTATGCCCTGCAAAGCACGATTGTTCAGAGTTGAAGTGGTGCCTACTCAATCATACAGACTATCGGGAGAACGGCGACGCTGCGACGACGCATGTCTATGTACTCTTCCAGACCCGGAATCCTTGACTTGGCATAGTTTCCAACGCCTTCCAGGGCCCCTGAGCAGTAAAGCTCCATTGAAGCAGCATATCGCTTTTGCACAACTGCTTTCTCAGCATCTCTCTTTGGATGTGACGTTACATTCAAACAAGGAAATTTACCTTCTGACGCACTCTACAAAAACAGTTAACACGGAAGAGGAAAGAGGACATGTTTTCTCACCTCCACAATCCGACGCCAAATATCGTTATGCGCAATTACCAAAGCGTTCTTTGGGCTTTGTGGTTCTCCTCTCATGATTGACATGAGATTGTCAAGCATTTTTTTAGCGCCAGTAGGATCCCCTCTAAAACTACCGTTGTCGAATGCTTCGATATTGGTCAGCGTAGTCCTTATTCCTACTATCGCCTTGCCTTACGATCATCCCATGGGAAAACCTATACAACATCAGCCATCCCTTGTTCGGAATCTAGAGGGGAGCTCGACCTACCCAATTACCCCAGTCAACCAAAACCTTGAGATCTTCCTTGGAAGCGTGAGGTGCTGCAGCAGCAGCAAACCACCACCAACTAGTCTTTCTGATACGCTTGCGCAATGTTTCATCAGCGTTCAGTTCACTATACAGTACAATTAGTTTCTTCAACAATAGCGAATGGCAACCTCGTCCGAGCACCAACAAGAGGAGAAGCTTTGTACCATGGACTGACCGGAAGAGCCATTCTTCAGCCTCAAGCTTGACTGAAGCGTATGACGAATTAACGATCGGTTCGACAGCCATGATCGTGCAAAACATGTCTGGCATAAAGACCACCATCTGGTCAGGCTCAATTGTCATTTGCAGAAGCTGACCACATCTTGTCTTGACTTCAACGGTCTTGCAAAGCTTCGGTGCTATTGCGGTATCTTGCAAAGTCGAGCCGCTGGGAGCAGCTTTAATTGCCGATACCGAATCAGTGTCAGCAATAATCTCTTGCCCTACCCAAACAAGACCAAGAGCTTTCTGCTCTTCTGAAGCCATGATACTGTCGGAAAGCCTATAATCTTGTTCTTTTTCGAGACCGCTCATGATTCAATCTTCAATTGAAGGCAGTTGGCTTGAAAGGAAAAAGATGTGATAGAGTGTTCGCTATCAAAGTGGTGTTAGACAGATGCTCAACAATAGCCACAAGTCCAGTAAGAGGAAGACTTACTAACCAAGATAGCTCTGAGCAAAAGAGGCTTTATTTGTGGAAGTCGTGGTGCTTGCGGGAGGCACAGGATTGAACACGATAAAAGGTTTTTTAATTCCTCAAACGAGCTGCTCTTGGTTGGCACCGAAACTGCTATTCAAAGAACACTAGCTACTCGTGTGCGGCCGCACGAGGCTATAGTCGACTGTTTACAAAGTTGCGCACGAGGCTATCTTCGTTTACAAGCAGTTTCGGTTTTGGAATCTTCATCTCCTCTCGACACCTTCAACTCAACAATCAGAATTCGAATCACACTATTGTGCGAGCGCAGTACTCAGCAAATTCTCCACTCACGTCCACAACTCACGGTTTCAAACTTCGACTCGATTTCATAGTACAGCAACATGGCAGACAATAACGAAGGCCCAGTTATCCTGGTCAGATCAGAGCGCGGGGATGTAGAGAATCAAGCTGCTGAGGAGATCTGGGGCTATGCGTTTATACCAACACAACAGCATCTACCGGCAGCAGAGATGAGAAAGATGAAGATGGAGTTTGATGGCCTTGCAGCTGCTGTCGTTAGGAAGCTTAGGACTTTCAGCCGCGAGTTTGACAAGCAAGTCGGAGATAAGACTACCACCAACAAGTAAGTGTTACATAACTCCTTCAGACAATTCCCTCTTACATTTCGATGCTGATGGTCTACCTACAGAGGCGACCAAACCGTCACGTGGAGTATCTTTGGCAATTCCCAGATCAATCCCTATGGCCTTCTTACTCGGCATTGCAATAAGGACGAGATACTTTCTAAGTTGAGGGCAGAGATCATGACAATCCCTGAATGGGTAGACTGGAGTCAATTGGAACGAGGACAAAAGGTCTTTTAACAAATACGCAGCCGCAAACTGTATTGCTCTGCTCTTCCAAGTTTTCCTCCGAGAACATGCTGTAAGAGGTTTCCATCCACTCTATCAACGCTCGATAACTAACATACAAACCAGGCATCACCAGGCCTCGAACAAGTCTTCGCTCGCATTGACCATGTTCAACCATCAATCTTCCAGATCCGTATCCTAGATACAGTCGCATGGATTATCCAGGTCACGAACTCGATTACCAACCTTACATCTCCTGAAAATACGATTCGCCTCCGCTTGCTTCAAGCCATTATTTCGTTCCGGATCTTGCACCGCTCGGCAACAGACCAAGGATATTGGCCCGTTACTCGATACGGATACCCCTTTAACCACTTCGATACCATTCATATGCTCAACAACTTGTTCTGCCTTCCGATCTGGGACAGCTTCCGCAGTATCGGCATTCGCCCATCCGAGAACGAGGTCAAAGACTATGTTGCGTTCGTACGATATCTCGCCTACCTTATGGGTGCTCCAGACGAACATTTCGACTCCCCAGAGAGGGCCAAGACTACGTTCGAGTCAATGCTCATCTACGAGACGAACATCTACGCCATGTCGCAAGTCCGGGCCCATAAATACCTCGCTTGGTTGGAGGAGGTGACCCCTTTCTCCCGCGGCTTCCTATTGGCCGGTTGCCGAGCCATGAACGGCAACAGAGTCTGTGACGCGCTGGGACTTCCACCAGCCAGCTTCTTCCACCGCAAGGCCTTCAGAGGGCTTTGCGTGTCCGTCAAAATCATGGTGCGTCTGCAGAAGTTAAGTCCGGCTCTAGACCGGCACATCATCAAGGTCGCCCGCACCAAGCTGTGGGGTGGGATCAAGGACCACTGGGGATCCCACCCCTCGGCCGACATGCAGACGGTCCCGCGCGACCTGGTCGCGGACGTACTTCCAGAGCTCGAGGCCCACCTCGACCTGGCCAGCATTCGGCCAAAGAAGAAGAAGGCGGGATGGGAGCTGGTGCTGTTCGGGGTGTGGGTTGCCTGGGTGTTTCTGTGCGCCCTGCCGGTCGTGCTGGTTCTGGGGGGATTTGGGGTTGGTTTTGCGGTCTGGGCTGGGAAGTCGGGTGTGGGTGGTGCGGGTGGTGAGGGCGATGGAGCTCCATTTTGATTATCCGGGGGGTGCTAGGGGTTTTGCGGGGGCTGTATAGTGTAGAAATGAAATGTTTGTGAATAAACTTTGAATTGTTCGACTCGTGCTGGGATTTTAAAAATTAAAGTCCTAAGAATTTTATCGAGTTTGTCAATGTCCTCATCCGAAACCCGACTTTTACAAACTATAAGATTTACATTTAAAACGCTCACCCTACAATTTAAATGATGCTTCTATGCGATATGCAACAAAATCCTCAAAAATCCTCAATGTCCGTACCCAAAAGAGAACTTTAAAGGGGCTTAAGTCGGGCCCGAAGTCCACTGGCACATAAAACCAAATTACCACCTTCTCTCTCTTTTCTCCCCAGTATTCCTTCATCCTTTTCTGTTTCTCCATCTCTTCAATCTCAATGCTCTTCTTCATCTCAGTTGCCACGTCTGCGAAAATCTCCTCAGCCTCCTTTAGTTTAAAGATCTCGGGGACCCAGATGATCCAGTGGTCTCTTCGGATTTGAATTTTGTAGTTTTCTTTGCCGTTTTCGTCTACACCGAAGCGTTCGTGCATTTTGCGTTCAGTTTCATGTTCATTGATTAAGACAAGGGGACCGAGATCTTGATGTAATAGAGGGGCCATTGCTGGGAGATTGGGTCTAGGTTTGGAAACTTTGGGGTAGGAAACTGGGAGGGGGCTTATATGGACGTTGAAAAAGGGGGTGTGTGATTGGTGATTGTAAATTATCACCTGGTGGCGGATATGATTCAAGGCGTGCACTGGGCATGAAGAGCAATGAGATGACAATTTTCAACTTCGATCCTCCCCTTCCCGTGAACTTCTTTCCAATGCAAATTGTAAATAGAAGCAGCTCTCGTACTTGATCCTTTCTCACATAGATATTTTGTGCCCATCAATGCGCTCAAGCAGAAACACGTACTCGTTCCGGAACATATCGTCTATTACTTCTGGCAATAGCTCCTTTGGGACTTGGATGATATACTTGCCCAGGCGAATTTTGAATTCAAAATTACCCTTGCCGAAACGCTCACGCAGTTTCCTCAACGTTCGCTCCTTTTCTACGCAAGGGCGTTCTCCAACGTCGTAGGTGTAGGGAAATTGTTTGCGAGGCTTTTTGGCAAGATCGGGTTGCGTGGTGATGTTTTCTGGGAGCATCTCTTCGGCAATGTCCTGGGTGTTGGGAAGCTGTCCGCGAGGCTCCTTGATATGATCTGGTAGCGTGGTGATGTTTTCTGGGAGCATTTTTCCTCCAACGTCGTGGGTGTGGAAAGGCTGGTCGCGAGTCTCTTGTATAGGATCTGGTGGTGTGATGAGGATTTGTAGGGGCATCTTGGCGAACTGTTTGGTTGAAAGTGTAGGTTGAGTTTTGAAGAGAGGCTGGGTGGTGAAGAGGCCGGTCCGCTGTCTATTTATACTACAAGGATTTGCCAGCCTTGTGAATAACGCGGTATAAACATGGAGCAATATGTTGAATAACTTAGCCTCAGGGTGCAAAAGCAATAACAGTCTGGCGCACCGCAATGGCTTCCAGATTATCGACGCAGAAGACTAAAAAGACGTAAGACCATGCTTACACAAGACTTCCTCCTCGCCATCTCCTTGGGCATTCTCCTCTTCTTTCTTGTCTCTCGAATCTGGAAAGATGTACTCAACCCCCTCGTCTGTCAATATTTCAGGGACATACATAAGAAAATCCTCATCTCGAATTACGATCATTCCGTTCGCCTTGCTTATATGTACCTTAGCACGGGTTCATCATCTTTATAGTCTTAAATTAGCTAACGAGGACGAGGAGGATGAGGCTAAGATTGTGTTCTTTGAATTCAGGGCCGTAGTGCCAATATTCTGGTCCCAAACAGATACCCGGGAGGATTGTGATGATTTAGAAACCAATTTATTGGGAAAATATAAGTTATTGCTGTATAAATCGTTGGCGCGGGGGCAGAGCTTGGGATTGATTGGTTGTCTTGGAAGGTATGGAGAGATGTCGATCGAGTTGAAGGTTCAGGGTAGCTTTTTAGATACACGTAAATGCAAGCACTTTATTTTCCGAAGTGGTTGGCTCAATCTGTTTGATTCATTCTGTTGAGGGCAATGAGTCAATATCCACGAAAATCTTTTGTACGAGAACCCGAAGCAATTCCAATATGCCTAGCCTACAATAACATTCGCACCCTCCAGCTACCACTGTCCATTCATTATCATCCCCGAGGTCCTCAATTGACGAAATCACTGAAACACCCTTCAAGCAGGTCTAAGTCGAACAGGAGCAGACGCCTTGGGAACTTCAAAGATCACTTCACCCGTCTTTGTGTCGACAAACTTTTTGCTCCCAGACTTTCCATAAGTCCACTCCATATTTCCAAATACCGGTTTGGATGACATAGTGAACTTGGACTTCTCACTTTTGCCTCCCTTCTTTCCAAATCCCGAACCTTTGTGCTTTCCCAGAGCATGAACTTGAACTTCGTGGCGAGCGTACTCCCATATCTCTGTACCGACGGATGCTTCTGGGACCTTGATCTCGATAGTAGACTCTCCTCCTCCGAAAGTGACAGGTCCAAATTTGAAGTTGGTGCCGTATTTGCGCTGGAGGTACTTGATGAGGCGGGGGATGAGACAGATGTTGTCGCCAATTGGGATCGTGTGCTTCTTGAGGGGCATTGAAGGTTGGGTTGAAGGTTGATCAACACTGCCAGAATGAGCTGGTAAGCTGCTCATGGTGGGCTTCGTGGCGAGGGAGGGTTGTTGTTGTTCGATGGGGATTTCGATGTTGAGATTTTGTGGGGACTCCATTGCTGATTGGGAACGAAGAAGCAAATCGCGAGAAGGCATTCTTAACGTGATGTTTTAAGAAGCCAGCAGAAAGATTGAACAAAGACTCCTCTCAAGATTTGCGAAGATTGCGGTGTTGAGGCCGGAGAAAGTTAACTTTGCGAGATTTTCAACTACGACCATCTAGATTTTTAAATTCACTCGTTCAAAGAAAATCGACTCAACTTTGAACGCCCATGTCACCTTTGCTTTGACGCCAATTGTTTCTTCGGTTTTCATAGAACTGGCGGGTCGATCGAGATCGTTCAGGATGCTCCTTCCTTCAATGCGCTTCGAGAGATATGGCAAGAGCGTCCACGATATCCATTGATCAGATCATTCCTCAAGTCTTTCAACTAAACAAAAGCACATCGACAGTAATTATCAGCATCGACAGCAATTATCAACATCGATAACAACCATCAACACCGATACGATATCAATATCAATAACAATGTGCGTCACCTGGCTACATGTCCACCACTGCGGCCATAGCGAAAAGCACGAACACAATTGTTATCCCTCCCTCCTCCAACGAGAATGCTACGAAGAATACGTGTGCAAGAACTTGCATACCGGTATTTCTTGCTGGATGTGTGCTAGGAGATTGCGTCGCCAAGTCCTCAGGCTCAAGGATCCAAGTGAGCAGGAGGAAGTCAGAGTCAGTCTTGACAGCAATATGGAAGAACATGCGAGGCTTGAAGCGGTTGTGAAAAAATGGCGAGAGGCAGCGGCAGGAACTCTATCCAACAGCGACCAGCCATCTGAGACTAGAGAAGATGGCAATCAGAGGTGGACATATTCGAATCGAGCCTTTACATCAAGCCCGGAATGGAAAGATGCTGTTGCTAAGGTGGTCGCAGACGAAATTGGTTCGGACGAGGACGAAGAGTTTGAGAACGAAGAGTCTGATGATGACGAATTTGCTGTTAAGAAACCTGACACGCCCTTGAAGCAGCTCGAGAACAGCACTGCGATCATCAAAAAGATGCCAGGTGTAATGAAATCGATTGAGGACAATACTGCGACCATTAAAGACATGCAAGATGTGAAGAAATTGGTTGCGGACAATACTACGGCCATCAAAGAGCTGTCAGGTGCGGTGAAAGGTTGGTTGGAAGAAGAAGCAAGGGAGGAGGCGCAAACTGCACATGTGATGAAAAAGCCAAGACTCTCCTGATCGGGCGACTTGAGCAGCTAAGAGCCGTTGGCTACCGGGATCGAATTGACCTGGAGAAATGTTGGTACTGAAATGCTCGGAGTTAGATGGGAGCTGTTACGCTTAAGAATGAGATATCCTTGTGTCTGAGAAATTAGCTCAAATTGGACCAGTGACAAATAATTGCTTCTTCTTTGGTAAAATCAAATGAAGGTTGGCAACAAGTTAAAAGTGCACATTTTAGCAGATGTAGTGTTACAAACTAGTAATACCCACAATCAGAGATAATCAAAAAGTTGGATAGAAGTGATTGTCATTCGTTACTGTTCATCTTGTGCTATCCACCATCCAAGGACCTATCAATTAAGTACGTAACACAGAAACCGAGTCTTCCTCCCCACTCATAACAACGTTCGAACTCGTGATTCGTGCGTTGCCCAAAACTGTGCTATATTCTCGCCGTCTACAACATCGTTAACAGTGCCAGGTATACCGACGCGATCTTGGACAGGTGTCAAGTCCATATGAATAAGCTCTGGAATAGGGTACTGTGGGTGTACAGAAGCCTTGTAGAATCAAAACTTTTGCTTGACATGTCTAAGCTGGTGGCGATACTGGAGAAGACAATATGCATGATACCACTGACGAAGGCTCGATCCACTTGGGTCCGTAACCGCCATCCACTTCTAAAGACACTTGAAAGTCCACATGTATTCAACCATTCCGTCGTGGCCAAGCCTGTAATTATAATTCTTTGGAGCAGGTAGCAAGGTATTGCCTCTTATGGCGAGGATTTCTATGCCCTCGCTCCAGCTACGATGCGGAAAGGCTTGTGGGCTAGGAATCGAGAGCTCATCCGGATTTGGGCGGAAGTGGGGCCTATTAACGACGTAGATACTGGTTTCCTTCGGATTGTATTAGATCTTCCCCTCTGGGCGCTGTCCACCAGGTAGGAACTTCGGTTTTGAGCTCAAGTATTCGAATCGAGACTCTCGACAGATAAAAAGCATGGCAACATCTTTCGCAGCAGCAGACTTCGCAGTATTACCGCGGAATATCTTGTGATTGCGTGCATTGTGACAGAGATCAAAGCGGTAATGTAAGGTTGGTGACTGTTCAAAGTGCCACCCGAAGATTGCAAGAGGCATAACTCGACGGCTGATGGTAGGGCGAACTTCCTGCAGAGCGAGTTAGCATTGAAAAAGCTGTCTATGATCAAAGAAATGCGAGAGCTCAATCACCTTGTTGAGAATGAAAACTAACGTAGGATTTGAAAGAGCTTACCACACAATACGGCGCAACTCAGGTGGTAACTTTGCGAAGAGCGTAAATTCAACAAGAGGCTTCGTGGTCTTCGGAGAAGGCATTTCGGTCTGAATCTTCTGACTTTGCGCAATGGCCATCTCGAGGACCTTTTTCATGGCGGGAGTCTTCTTTCTTGAACTAGCTTGGTACTGACAATACCTTTGGCCTTCGCGACTTTAGGAGTGGGAGGAAATGCTCCCCACTTTGCAGAGGCTATTCGACCTTTGTGCTTCTCGATTGCTTGCTGCGGAAACATCTTGGGAGTTGGTAAAAGACCTCCGCGTTTCGCGCCAACGTTCCTGAAAGGAAGAATGTCTTGAATTGTGATGTGGACGGTAAGAGATGTTAGTAGTCAATTGTTCAAAGACTTCTATGGAGTAATTGGAAGCTTCGCCAAACTGCCCCTAGAAAGACAATTTATGCTCTGGACAATGCGAGAGTGCAAAACCTGCGCTGCGTTGATAGCTTCGCAACGGGATCCAAGGAAAGACAAGTTTATTGTGAGAGGTCTCGACATTGTGAATTGTTCTGGTAGTGTGCAAGTTCAATGTTGAATTAGATTACTGAAGCCCTTGGTAGTATTACCCTCTAGGCCAAACGAACATATAGCCTTGATGTCTGACACTCGCGGACATACTACGTTTAATCCTGCGCATTAAGCCAACCCAACTCAATATGTACAATTGAACCATTCTTAGTCAGGTGAAGTAGTGTGGGGAAGTTCGGACTATTCTATCCTTAGCTGAGAGAAATACTCATAGCCTATTACCAGAATCCAATCCACAATGATGATTCGGTACTGCGATTCCATGCTCTGTTCCTATTCTTACAGTTCTTGGGCCACTGACATACTTCGCTCGCCCACTCCTTCTCTCATGTCATTCCTGTGGAAATCAAGAACAATCGCTCCATCTCTCCAAACCACTTCCCAAAATGTGTTCTAGTAAAGTCAACTTTGGTACCACGTAGCTCGGGTCATTTTCTGCTCTATGATCGTTCGATGCTTGCATTCTGCTCCGCATACAGTCTCTTGGGGCCATAGATTCGCCATCAGCAGAACTGATAGAGATGCCAATCAGTTCCTTCAGGCCGCTAAAGAGTTGTCTAATATTCGCCTCTCCCTGCTCGAGACGGTACCGTCGAGTCCTGTCAGAGCGTGAACGAACGGATATGCTGTAGTTGGGTACTGCTAATCGCTTTACACCAGAGAACCAACCCGGCGAAGTACCGCCTTCTTTGACGTAATCTTTAGCCGCCTCTGTATAGTCGTAGACAGCTTGACTGTACCAATTCTGGATGTAAATGATGGCTGCGTCGGGGTAATAAATCTTTCTTTTCGAGATTCCAGGCAGTATGTTTGAGTTCGCCATTAGATATTCAGCCCTTGCCTCTCGACAGACTTCAAGTAGTGCGAGGTCCTTTGCACGAACCCACATACGGTATCCAACCTGTTCTCCACGGACTCCATGAACGAAGCTATATTGCGACCCATCTTCAGCCTCTGGCTCATTTTCCGAGGGCGCTTTGTATTTCAGTCGAAGTGGGATAAGACGAGTGGCCGGAGGGAGGGCGTGCTGCCAAATTTGGCGGCGAAGCTCGATCGGAAGGCCCGGGAAGAGCGTGAAGGTCTCCAGAGGCTGTGCAATGTCAGCAGCGGTAGAGGTGTCTTGATTGGAAATAGCAGTAGTGAGTGCATTGGAGGTTGCCATTTCGATGACACTAATGGTCACGATGAGGAGATACACTAAGCTATTCAAGACGCTGCCGTAGGAAAGAAACTCAGTTCAAATACATCTTTCCTGCCCGTACACTTTAAAGAAGCACAAAGTGTCATGAAAGGCATGGAGCACCGAAATCCCAACAAGGACTTTCCATCCTTGCGTGAAAGGCAGAAAGCACTAATACAACATGCTAGATGCAGGTCCAAAGGATGTGATAGGAACAACCTCATAGTAAGAAGAAAAGAACTAGATAAAAAGAAAAGCTCAATTTTCTACTTACAGCGACGTAAAATTTGAATCGCTATTCATTCTGACTAAACTAAATGCAACAACTTCTTTTCGGCTCAACAAACAATTGTAGCCTGTCCCTGCTGATCTAGGCAGTGCATTAGAGTCGTACTAGCAGAATGTACACCTCAGCGTGTGTTGACAACCATGTTTGATCCTTCATGAAACTTTAAGTATAAATTTAGAGTGCAGCCACTACTAACAACCAGAAACTTCTCACCATCAAGCGGATACTGACGTCGCTGTTGAGGTGCAGAACGACGAGTTGTCGTCTAGACAAGATACCACGAACCCCGCGCTGGCTTACTAAGCAGCTCATCCCTCACTGGTGCACTACCTACGAACATCACATCACTAAATATCAGCAGCCTCAAAGCCTCCAACAACTTCAATATGCTTCAGGACTTCCCCCAATTTGCGCTTCTGCCCCTTGAGCTCCGTCGAGACATTGTAAGTAGCAAACCCTTTGCGCCTATCCTAGCTAGCTGTGGTTCGCGTTCATGAGGAGCATTCGATCTTCTCTGGCTCAAACTCCCAAGAGAAAACCTGGTATTGATTGGCTGTAGTGGAATTTTGCAGTGGCAGGTTGGAGCCAAGACATCCACTTCTCGCTTTCGAACCCTAGACAAGCCTGGGAGGATGTGCCATTCGATTGTCGCAAACATATATTCGCTACGGAGCTGGCAATTCCACCACTTCTCTACACTTGTCACGACTCTCGTGCCGCAGCGTTAGAGCACTACTCTTTGGGTTTCAGTGCCGAGGCCAAGAATGCTTGGAGCTGGAGGGCGAATCATTTC
Source organism: Mollisia scopiformis (assembly GCF_001500285.1). Lineage (NCBI taxonomy): Eukaryota > Fungi > Ascomycota > Leotiomycetes > Helotiales > Mollisiaceae > Mollisia > Mollisia scopiformis. The sequence continues at coordinate 928,688 of NW_017263588.1, forward strand.
GCGGATCCCGAATTCGGCGACTGCCCATACGACGAGGGGCTACAAGAGGTTGGAAAGAGAACATATTGGGCACCCGAGAGTGATGTAGTTGTTCTTGAGCACGGAGAAGAACCGTATGCATGCGACGGGACCTCCATCTGCAATTCCATGCCGTACCGCAGACACGAATACAGGCTTGATGAACGACTCAAATATATGGCTGTCACGATGGATGTGTGGAACGGTGGAACTGGCAGTATACTACTTGATGTTCCAGGACTTCAGGTGCTTTTTGTGTTGGTGGACAGAAAACCGTTCTTCCCCTTTCTCGGATCGACTGCGGAAAAGAACCTGGACACATTGCAGAGCTTGAAGCAGGAGTCTTGTCGTATCATTGAGAGGCAGATGACAGAAGCTGTTCGTTCCGACTCAGCTCTCTTCCACATCAAGCGTGATAGAGATGCCACTGTTTTCGTCGAAGTTGTCCTTGTCGAGAGTCTCGATGAGCTACTTGAAAGGGTCGGACAGCGAAGAAAGGATGCACATGTTCGTAAGGCAAACAACTCGGTCATCATGTAGCCTCCACTTTGAATCGAGATGATCTATAAGCTCCAATTGCATGCTCTTTGCGCTGTGTGGGCAGGTGTTACATGGACTTGAATCATTTGTGATGCAGTGAGATAGCAGGGACAAGACACGACGGAGAGCATGAAACAACACTCATGAGTAGGTCACGCGATCCCGATCTTTTGCAACATTATCTTGTGCTTTAGGTCGAGAGAAACATTGAGGTTACATCTACAAAATCAGCAAATCATGTTGTGAGCATCGCAGGCTCAATGCAAAGTCTCTCGATATCCAGTAACCCCTCTGATTTTGTTTCACGTCCAACAAACGTCAACCAAGTGCTGGGGTTTGAACATGAATTCACCTTGGCCCCCAAAAGTTTTGTTGCACGTCGCACAGGAAGAGGACTAGGACAACGACCAGGACCAGGAGGGCCATGACAAAAGTTAATGATGAACCCACATTCGGACATTGCAACCCCTAACCCCTACTTCGCTATTCCTCTTTAGCTACTATGACACTGCTTCACTCGAGCGATCGAAAGTTATTTCGTGGTCTTGAGACCCTCCAGCTCGAGTGGCTTGATTGTTAGAACTGTTGTCTTTGAATTACTGATAGATTCGTCGTTGACGTCTCGAGTCTTCGCTCATGAGGGCGTTGGAGTGTCCGCTCCTGACACCGAGTATCGCATACTTGACAGGCAACGATGGAATTCCCGACATCAAAAACAGACAGTCCGGGTATCCGTTTCCCACAAACATAGCCTATGGCCCTACCAGTTCTGCAAATACTGATATCTCACATCAGCTGCGGCCGCTGCTTCATCATATTGCGGGTTCCCCGGAAACGTCAAACGTTTCCCAGACGCAGTCAGAATCCTATTGTACTGCACTGGATGGTTGTTTCCGTACCATTACTGACCGAATATGGTGTCGAGCAGCTCGCTCCACACTCCACGTGATGGAAGCAAGCAGCATTATCCAAATTGGTCTGGGTAACGTCTCCAGTGTGGTGGGTCGGAGGCTATCTTGAATTCTCTGGTCAAAAGGCAAGAATTTCATAAGAGTCCGGCATTATTCCCTACATATGCAGTTCAGGATATCCCTTGTTATATCGTTACTCTAGTGATTTCAAGCTTTCAAGATGAAGACCTTAGATGAAGTTGCTGGCAAGCATGTTGAGAACAAACGCCAGTTCAACTTGTATAATGTAATTATGGTGATAGCGATGTCTCTGGGAGCTCTGAGCTATGGGTATTCGACTGCCATTATTGGACCAACACTTGGTAACTCCCTACATCTAGGTACGGTTCTCGGCTAACATATGTAGCTCAACCTTCTTTTGTCGAATATTACCGGCTTGCGACAAGAAAGCATGCAACGGCTCTCATCTCAACTATTACTGTACGTTCTTCACCCTCTCCAGGTCGTGTGGAAAATGCTGATTCTACAGGGTTTGTACTCGACAGGTGGCTTCCTAGCCTGCTACACGGTGCCATATGTCGCCGATAAATGGGGTCGAAAATGGGCAGTTGTCTATGCAAGTACTCAAATGTTGTACAAATTAGGCATTACTAACAAGGAAAAGTGCTCAACGTATACCCTGGTTTCAGGAGCGTTCCTCGCTGGTTCAACCAATATAGGAGAATTCATCTTCTTCCGTTTCATGGCTGGTGCTGGGTATGAGCCTCCCCAATACATCCGCGAAGACTCGTTCTGACTCCTTCGAAGTGCTTTCTCGCTCTTAGCTGCAGTTCCTATCTGGGTGAACGAGGTAGTCCCACCCCGCAACCGCGGCGCTTTCATCACGCTCATGGTAAGTTCCCCGTTCCCACCATACTTCATCTAAGCTCACAAATCTAGGGCTTAATGCTCCTCCTCGGCTACATGTTCGCTTCCTGGGGCTCCTACGGCTTTTACTTCTACCACCCCTCCTCCAACAACCAATGGCGCCCCATGCTTGCCCTCCAATGCCTCCCTCCCATCATTCTAATCTCCATCATGCCCTTCCTGCCCGAATCTCCTCGCTGGCTCGTCAAAAACAACCGTATCACCGACGCCGAGAAGGTACTGCTGAAACTGCACGAGCCGGAAGAAGCGAAGATCGAGATGCGGCAGATTACGCTGCAGTTGGAGAGGGAGAAGGGGTTGGAGACTAGTTGGTATGCGATGTTGTGGGGGAAGAAGAGTTATAGGGTCAGGAGTGCGGTAGCATTTGGGACGACGAGCTTTATTCAGTTTTCGGGGATTTTGGTTATTAATAGTTCGTCGCCCTTCTCGAGTTTTATGTGGAAGTTGACTGACTTGGGGTGCAGTTTTTGGACCGCAGATCTATGGTGGTCTTGGTTATGGACTTAGTACCCAACTCATGCTCGCCGCTTGCTGGGTTACCGTGGCTTTTGTGTCGAGTTTCCTGTCGATGTTTGTCGTTGATCGGGTTAGTCGGCCGAAAATGATGGCTGGTGGCATGATTGGTTGTGTTTGTATACTGATTACGGAAACTGTGCTGGTGGCGAGGGATAAGGTTGGACCGGGAGAGAATAAAGATGCGTTGAAGGCGGCTGTTGCTATGATTTTCCGCAAGTCTACCCCTCCCTCTGCCAATAACTCCCTCATCTAATCGAATCTCTGTAGTCTACGTAGCATGCTACGAATGGATGAACAACGTCCAACTCTCCTACCTAGGCGAAATCTTCCCCTTCCACCTGCGCGCCAAAGGCCTTTCGTTAGGCGTCTCGGGCATAGCGCTGCTTAATATCATTTGGCTTCAAGCTGCTCCTACTGCGTTGAAGAACATCGGGTGGAAGTATTATTTATGTTTTATTATTCCCAGTGCGCTGGCAGCGGGGGTTATACTAAGGTGGTTTCCCGATACGAGGGGATTGAGTTTAGAGGAGTGTGCGAGGGTCTTTGGGGACGAGGTTGAGCTATTTGGAGGGAAGCAAGGCGGAGAGGAGGCGGTCGTGGTTGGCGATGGTGGTGGAGAGGCGGTAGGTGCTGGGAGTGAGGAGTCTGGTGGGAAAGAGAATGCGTGAAGTGCTTATGAGAAGATGTACTGTCACTCAATTCCAAACATTCTCAAGGTCTGGAGTGTCCACCGTCCTGTGAAAGAACGTACGATGATTAATGTCTCGCTAGAGGAGAAACATCAAATTGTAGATATCAACGAAGTTAATTCGGACATTGGGAGTGATCATTTCGCCTGGATTCTTCCTACAACTTGCTCATGATGCTGCATTTTGCATTCAGCTTCCACCCGTTTCGTGTATATGGTCAAAAATTCGAAGGCGATGTATTTACTCAGGGTGAGGAGAAGCATAGCACACACGAAAATCTGAAAGAAATGAGATAACTCGATACTGAACAGACTTTGAATTCAATTCTGCATGAATGCATTGCAGAAGATGCTATCGCTTTCCCGACTCCCTGACCGATCGTCAGTCCAATGCCCTGAACGCCATCATAATCCATCCTTATCTATCGCCTCTTCTTCGACCATGCCTCCACAAATGCGGCCTTGTCCTTCACAGTCAAGCCCACTCTCTTGACTCTCCCTAAACGTGCTAGCGCTTCCCCCACCTTATCAAGAATTCGTTTCTCTTCCGGGTTTACTTCTGCTGGTTGATCACTCAAACTTGTTAGAGTGTCTGTACTACTTGTCATAGCTGAATCTTCTCCAAGTGTATCAAGAAAATTGGTCAAATATCGATCCTTCTTCTCAGTCGCGTGATCTGTTGGTTTCGAAGTGTTGTAGACAACTTCTGCTATCCGGACTTTGATACAATGGGTTGGTTGTGAAAGGAGGTTCCATATGAATGACCAGTAGTGACGTGGAACTGGGGTGGTAATATCCGGAGGACTATATCTCAGACTGATGGGGAAGATCTTCGTCTGGGCAGGAGTTGTGAGAAGACTTGGACTGAAAGGGAGTATCCCTTTTCCATTCGTCGTCGTACATTCGGGGAAAACAACCACAACTCTTTGCGGGTTCTCCACAAGCAACGTCTTCAAATCCGTGAGCTTCGCACTCTTGGGTGGTTGGTCTTGTGGGCTTGACAGAGCTCGTAGAATTGCTCCAAGCAAGGATATGCGTCGAACTTGGCGTGTATGAGGATACGAGACTGTAAAGATAGGATCGAAGATGGCAGCAAGATATAATGAGTCGATCGGTGAGGTAAAGGAGGATGCGATAATGCTTGATGGCTGAGGTATCCTGCCCTCATGCTTTTTTGCTAATGAGCCTTTCTTGACTCCATCAATCTGCAGATCAATCCACCATATGCCCGGTATGCCCAATATCATCCATAGTATAGCTTTCTTGAATAGCGAACCCAGAGGAAACCATTGTAGGAACAGAAAGTAAGTCGTCGCAACGGTAACGAAGAATGGTAATTTGAAAAGAAAGAGGAATATGTGGACAGGTAGATAGATTCCTGCAGGCGTCGAGGATATCGGGAAGAAGGGAGCTATTCCAGATCCTACAGTTCGTGCATCAGCATGGATCCATGTGTTGATCTCATGACGTGTTGGAGGTACAAACCGCGATCACGAAACTGCGAGTACTTCTCCATCACGAATGTATTGCGCGCGAAGGTCTCAAGCTCGAGAAACGGTAGCCAGAAACAGAGAAATGGTGCCTATCGTCGCATGGCCTCGAGGACTGCGAGTTGAAATGGCAGAGAAGAATTCAGGTGGCAGACAAATATATGGGATGTCAGAACATTGGAGTTGCATCGATGTCCGTCTGCTCGTCTGGAATTTTGTACATTCGGTCATCTTCTCTGCGGAGCTGAGTTGGCTTGTGAAAGAAGCAGGGGTTGTCTGACATTTAGCCTAAATGGGGCTAGCATCTTTGGTTGCCGCAGCTGCTCCTCCCGGCCTGAGGCCGAATATCAACAACCGCGAAAGTAAACACAAACTCGATCGTCACTTCAAGCATCATCTTGTCTCTTCTACCTATTGCTAAACAACGCGACTGGCTGTTGCTCAATACTTCTCGAAAATTCATCTGTTTATGCATGCAATTGCCTGTCTACGTATGTAGCAATTGCTACCGTTGAGGTTCAAAATGGAACACGCGGAGGAGAACTCGGTATGCTCGTATTGATGTCTCTCTTTCTTCTCATACTGACGATTCGACTCTATTATCAGAGTACACGAGTTTCACGACTACGACCTCCTACTCAAATAGCTTCTCCTGGAAAAGGTCTATCAGAGATTTCAGAATCAGAAAACAATGCACGATCCAAACAAGTCTCGAGGATGCCTCCACCAGGGAGTCTGAAGCATAAACTCGGCTCGTCAAGTATGTGGTTCTTGGTTGAATGATTGTGGATGGAGCTGATGGAAACTGCAGACTATGAACCTGAACCCAAAAGGAAGACGCTTGCGGAAAGGGCAGGAGAACCAAGATCCGTCGCAGCTGCCACGCCAGGCCCAAGGACATTCGTGAAAGCAACATCTCTTGTCGGAGCTAGTGGTGTAAGCATCTTCCTATAAATCCTAGATATCACAACACCTCTCTATCATGGAAAAGCAAAAGCTCTGGCAGCTCGAATCTCCCAAGTCTGCTCGCGATTTCATTCGGCCTGCACGAGCACATCAACCTGTCCCTCGTTCTCCAAGAATAGCTTCGACAAACGGGCTGAGGTCACGCCTACAACGTCCGCGGCCTCCTCAGACTGTGATTCAAGCCACAATGATCCTACACAGTTCGTCCTAGGCTCTTGCTAACTCACCCGATAGAAGCCAATGCACGGGCGAACCCAGTCCTACACATCATCGATATCCTCCTCAACACGAACGCCATCCGTATCCTCTCGCAATACATCGAATGGAAGCTTCGCAAGCAGCGTCGGTCCTGCCGGCCGTCCAGCTACTTCTTATGGCAGTCGATCACAGACCTCAATGGCTTTCAGCCAATCTACAACAACACGTCCAACTCTGGCCATGCCGAAATCTCGCCCAACTACCTCCATGGAGAACTACTCGGACGACGACGAAGATATTCCATCACAAGGGAAGCGTAAGGGTACGTCACCAGTGACTTCTATACCTGCATTACCTGCAATTCCAAAGACAAGACTCAGAGCACCTCAATCCATGTCCTCATTGAATTCTATGCAGTCTATGGCTCGTGGCCGAGACTCATCCCTCGCTTCAGCTATGGGTAAGCTGTCAATTAATGGAAGTGTCAAGTCTAGCGGAACACAAGAGCATCAAGCGATATGCTCAAAAGCCAGAACACCGTCCCATCCATCCGTATCTCATAAGCCGTCTATCAGTACAGGCTTGAGAAATATGAGACTCAATAGCGGAGAACGAGCACTAGTGCTTTACGAGGCGCCAGGAGGAGTACCTCCGAACACACCATCTCAAATTCCTGTGCCTTCCAAGGTGGAGGCAGTGAACGCTACTCCTACTCCTACTCCTACCCCGCGGCGAAATGCCAAGCCATCCCCTCAGAAAAATTCATTCTTGACAAAAGATTCTAATATTGTTGCTGACGTTGTTCCATTTGTAGCTTGGGACGTTCGTGGACGGCTCGAAGACGTGGAAGCCATGTATTCTAGGATGAAGGATACACTCGCTGGAACCAATCTAGAGCGAAGTGGCCTTGAAGAAGCTGTATCCATATACAAAACTCGAAGTATGTCGCTTAGAATTTCACTGTGGCATTCGTACTGACTTTTCTACAGTCGCCGAGCTAGAGGTTCTTCGAACCCAAATATCATCAGAGAACAAGACACTAGAAAGTGACTTGGATGCTATGAGGCAAAAGACAAATATGCTCCAAGAGAGGCTACTGACCACTACCACTAGCCTAGAGGATAATATCAGAACCACTCGGATAGTGATGGACGATATGAAGCGCGAGCACCGGAATGAGATTGATCAGCTGCGAAGGGACAATGCAGACGAGGTCGAACGTCTACTACGTCTACACCGAGAGGAGCTCCGAGAACTGGAACGCCGTGCAGCTACCGAAATGGAGGACAGGATCCGTGAACTTCAGCGACGGAATGACTCCAAGCTTGAGGATGAGCGCATTCGCAGACTTCGCGAGGTCCAGGAACTCGAGTCTCGCATCACAACAGAAAGTCAGAGTCTTGACTTGGCTTTACAGAAGAAGGATCGGGAGATTCAAAACATGAGAGGCGAGTTAGAAGATGTCAGAGGAGAACTGGACCGAGAACAAATTCTAAAAGGCAATGCCCAAAGAGATCTCTCGGCGCTGAAGGAAACCTTCCAGATGACTGGCGTCGAGAGTTCATCCACCATTCAGAGCCTCGAAAGCACAGTGGCAAGTCTTCGCGCTCGCATCCATTTCCTCGAATCTGGAAGCAAAGCACAATCCGACAGCTTTGCCGAAATGGAATCCAGGCTACAGGATGCCGTGCGTTCGGCTGAAGTGTCGAAGCAGAAGTTGATCAAGGAAGAGTCTCTTCGCCGTATCCTGTTCAACCAAGTTCAAGAATTGAAAGGCAACATCCGTGTTATGTGCAGAGTACGACCAGTCTTCGACACCACTGAGGGAGATGCGGCCAAGTTGAAATTCCCAGATACCGAAAAAGAAAGCAAAGAACTCGAGATCCTTGGCAAAGAGGAAAAGAGTAGTCTTGGCAACATCACCAGAAAGACTCACTCTTTCACATTCGACCGTGTTTTCGGACCTGAAAGTCAAAATCAAGAAGTCTTTGAGGAAATTTCACAGCTTGTTCAGAGTGCGCTTGATGGGTATAATGTATGTATATTCTGTTACGGTCAGACTGGATCCGGAAAGACACACACAATGTCTTCTGCCGACGGCATGATACCTCGAGCCACACATCAAATCTATGAGACAGCAACAAACCTCAAGGACAAAGGTTGGACTTATACAATGGAAGGAAGCTTCGTGGAGGTCTACAATGAGGAGATTCACGATCTGCTCGGTAGCTCGAAAGACTTTGACAAAAAGAAGCACGAAATACGCCACGACGAGCAGAAGAAGCAAACTACCGTCACAGGCTTGAAGACGGTGACGCTCGACTCACCCAATACAGTCGAGATGATCCTGAAGCAAGCTGCAAACAACCGAAGCGTCGCGGCAACCAAGTCTAACGAACGATCATCACGCTCGCACTCAGTATTTATCCTGAAGCTCGTAGGCCGGAACAGCACCACCAACGAAACCTCCGAAGGCACCCTGAATCTTGTCGATCTCGCTGGATCCGAGAGACTGAAATCATCAGGCGCAGAAGGAGATAGAATGAAGGAGACGCAGAACATCAACAAGAGTTTAAGCTGTTTAGGAGATGTCATCGGTGCTTTAGGTCAAGGCAAGGAGGGTGCTCATATTCCATACAGGAACTCAAAGGTAAACAATCCAATTCCCGCCGGTGCATCATACTGACCAAATAGTTGACATATCTTCTACAATACTCCCTCGGTGGTAACTCAAAGACACTAATGTTCGTGATGGCGAGCCCCCTTGAGGCTCATCTCAGTGAGACTCTTACCAGTCTGAAATTTGCTACAAAGGTATGTTTGATCATTGCATTGGCGAACTTTGCTAACCATCCCAGGTACACAACACACATATTGGTACAGCAAAAAAGTCAACGAAGGTCCGGGAACGTACCAGCGAGTCATAAGGTGTTTGGGTACTTGTTTGAGTAGCATTCAGCGTTGAAGCATCAGCTTCTTCAAATTCAAGAATTGTTCGAGGGGCGTACGGAGTATTATTTGTCTGGAAGAGAGGCTTGGTCATGATTGTACATCTGGTGCTGGCTAGACTCGGCCGCCAGCAGGAGGGTCAGTGTTATTGGGGGCGGGTGAATTGAATACCATGATGGATGCATGCAGCTGCCTATCTGTATTGGTTGTAAGCGCTTTGTAGTGACAAGGTAGAAGGTCAACAACTTTTCCTATACAACGGTGATACGATTATGTGGGCTACCAAAGTCTTCGAGTGGATGCATCGTTTCTTTGTACAAATTTTGGTCTTGGTCAACTTGTCTCGGGTCCAATTTGGGATTGCGATCCTTACATCCACCCCAATTGAGACTTTAACTACAAGATCATGCACTTCTTGCAAAGTGATACGCCATTATAGCATTCGAATTGTGTATATGTCATAGACGAGCACTGCTTGTACTCAACGCCGTCTTCCTCTCAATGACGTTTGTTTGTTGATGTTCGGATGTTCGAGTCACTTTGGCGCGTTTGAGTAGCACGTGCACACGCGGGGCAAAGCAAGCTCCGAACTTCAAGCCTGGTTACCTACCTAGGTATCGACACTTTCATCCCAAATACAACACATCAACACTCTCCCGAGAGAAGATTTCAACGGTAAGTCGTGCAGACGATCACGTCATGAAACATGCTAACATATTCTTGTAGAATTCCTACAGCAGATATCAACGCTTTTGCTTCCTCATCTTGTTCTGCCTAGCAGCAGCGAACACGACTCAATCCAATCTCCAGATCGCGAGAGGGGACATGGCGACCTCACACACCTTCACACCGTTTCCGCGACTACCTCTTGAGATCCGGAACATGATATGGGATCGAGCAGGTTCCACGCCCAGGAATCTCGATATCTGGGTCGAGAAGGAAATTGATGACAGTGAAATCCTCCATTTCAAATTCATTTCCCAGCAACCTTTTCCCGGTGTCCTTCTTGCGAACAAAGAATCAAGGGCAGCTACAAGCGACAAGTTCCAACCCGAGTTCCGGAACATGGAAAGAGGAGGATCCAGGTATGGTAATAATTGCAAATTCAGCAATTCGTCCATCATGCGCAACCCTGTTTTGGATCGAATTTGCCCTATGGGTGTTATTCCAAAGCATGTTGCATGGGAAATGTTCGAGGCTGTCCCGGCGTCGTCTTGCGCAATCAACGTCTACTTTAATTCGGAATATGGATACTCGCCCAAGGATCCCTTGGAGAAGATTATGTTTTGGCAACATGGGAAACCCAAGGATATACACTACGACAAAATCCTCTTGTATTTCTGTGACACTGATAAACTGCCTCCAATAACGAGACCATTCGAACTGGTTCCCATATCAGAAGAGGCAGCGATGGTTGGCGAGTGGAAAGCTCTTGAGAAAGCCAAACAATTGCTTCATGAAACGTTTCACAAGGACTTAACACTCCATAGATTACGGATCCACCGAAAACATACAAGAGAAGGAAAACCGGATCCCACTGAGGCGGAGCTAGACCCAGGTTGGCATTTTCCCGAGCTGAAGGCTGTCGCTCTTGTCCTGAACTGCGTAAGGTATTAGTTTGTAATTTCTCTATTCATGATGAGAAGACGAAGAGCAGATATGATTGCCAGCTTCCATGTGCGCATGTTGGAGCGGATACACAAGGTTGAGCTTGGGCTTTATAAATCAATTGTATAGGTACTCATTCTTGCTTCCTTTCTGCATCATTATGCATCCAATTTGGAATGCATAGGTCCAAGAGCAAGTGCTCAAAACTTTCTCCACTCATTCAAGGCTCTGCTCGTTGATTCGTACCCTCTCTTGTGACATTACGCTTTCATTTGTTGAGTTCATCTCTCGGCCCCGGCAGAATGAAGATTAATCCTCTCCTATTCGATTTTATATGTGCTCTGAACGCTCATCTCCAACCGCACACGACACCCGATGACTCTTGAGCTCATCATTTCTTGAGTTCCCTGCCAACTTCGGCAATCAATCTCTGAATGTACGGACTTGTGTGCCTCAAGCTTCAAGCCCTTGAAAAATAACCACAAAATTCAGACCGCAAGAGAAGAATGCCACCGGGCTTGTGGGGCAATACATTTCTAGAATAGCACAATTGCTCTCTTGTTTCCTGTATCACGGGTTTGGTCCAAATTACTTGCCTGTCCAAAATTCCTCGAATTACAGCTCATGGAACGCCGTTTATGCTTTCATAATTCTTGACAAGTTTCTTGGCTTCGTCGAGCATTGCACCAAGATCGACCTCCCATGCCCATTCCATATTCTCCTCCATCCTACCCGCCAAACGTTCGTAGTCCAGCAGCTCACCGTCATCATCCTGCAGCTCCAGCGTTCTCCCATTCTGTCTCGAATTTGTAACTAGTTTTTGCGATCTTGGCCGTCTTATGGCATCATAAGCTTTGAAAGCATACCCAATGTCCCGGCGTGACTTGATAAATTCTAGTGTGAGAAGCCCTGACAACAATTGAGCATCTTCGACCGCAAATCCTGCTCCCGAGCCTGAATGAGGAGTTGTTGCATGGGCTGCATCTCCAATCAAGCAGAAATTTCCCTTGACGTATGTTGGAGCTGGAAGATGATCGAACAGCGCCCATTTATCGGGTTCGTCAATCAACTGTACGCATTAGTTGCATTGGCCAAATTTTCGACCTCGAGGGACATACCTCTAATAAAGCAGTTGGTATCTTACCCCAGCCCTTGTAATCTTGCAGAACATCTTCTCTACTCGCAGGCACAACCCATTGCCGGTCTATCCACGGTTTGCCTTTCGCATCTACAAAAGCAACAATATTCAGTCCCTTACCGCCTCGGATTGGAAACATTAACAGATGTCCTCCATGCCCCACATACACTTGTCTATTCTCAACCAGTTTCCCCGCAACTTCAACTGCTTTCTCCATGTCTACGACTTTTCTATAAGCATATTTCCCACTGTAAACAGCATTCGCGCTCTCATCTCCGGATCCAAGCATAATCTTCCGACAAGCAGATCGAATCCCATCACAGCCCACCACCCCGTCAGCCTCAATCTCCATCCCATCATGAAACTTTACCTTCATTTTCCCACTTCCCTCATCTTCATAAACATCAACAACTTTCTTCCTAAATTCAGTCTTCACAGACTTTGGAATCAAAGCAACAATCTCATCCAAAAACTGAGACCTCGAGGCCCCACAATGTACGAATCCGCCTTTCGTCTCGATCTCAGCTATTAATTCGCCGGCGTGAGGACCAGTACCGTGTCGAACGTCGAACCAGATGTGTGCTTTTTCTGGGCTGGCGTTGGGTGTTGCGACGCGGTTGTGTGCTGCTGTTAAATCTGGGGAGATCAAGGTCATTGCTTGGATGGCATTTGGTCCGAATCCTGGTTGCTGTCAGAAGAAGTTCATATTTGGAGTGGAGATGAGATAGAGATGAAGGGAGCAAGACTTACCTACACCCGCGCCGATTTCTGAGAATCCGGGTCGAGATTCGTAGATTGTGAGGTGTAGACTGGGATTGTGTTTTGAGAGGGCAATGGCGAGTGTTATTCCCGCGATTCCGGCGCCGATGATGGCGATTGATATTAGTTCGTTGGAGCTTGCTACTGAAGTCATATTGGCATGTCGGTCAAATTGTGATATACAATAAGTAACAGTGAAATAAAGGAAAAAAGGTCACAAAGAAGTGAGGTGTCTGGGTGTGGGGTTGCACAAGATGCTCTGGAACTCGCTAAGGTCTGGCGACTCAGGGGTGAGCATTCTGGCTGATCACCCCGCCATCTCGGGGAGGAGATTGCGGGGGAGGGGTTCTTGATGCACATCATTCATCGGGCTTTTACTTTTTTGACTCTACGATTGGAGGCTCATCGGATGTATAAAATGTACAGCACATTTCAGAACATTTAATGATTTTGTAACAATAATAGCGCGATACAAGATACCCGGTAGACACAGATTTTCGCTCATTCCAAACTGCATTCTTCCTTAGTCTCATTGCATCAGAGAAAATATCTAAAATCCGGATGGTCGTCTCCAAGGTCTCCCAAAATCTCATGAGCAGCATCAAGTTTCCTGTCCTCTTTCCCCGCAGCTCTCCTTCTATTCTTCACAAACATGACAATCTCCATGATCGTCGAAGATGCAAGACCAACAACAGTTACAGCAAGACCAGCACCAAATCCTGTCTGGAATCTAGGAGTCTGTTCTGTGATGAAGACATTACTCGATATCAGATTTCCGTAGTTCCCAAGCCCGATCATGAATCCCGTCGCAAACGCAGCTTTGGCATTACCGCCCATGTTGTTCGACAGCCATACCACTAGGATTGGCATTTGGATGTACGCGCAAGCTGTGATGGCAAATAGACCGAAGTAACGAGCGCCGATCCAACGGATGGGGACCGCGAGCTCAATTTTCCAGCCGGCAATTCCAAGCACGGATCCGAGGACCAGGAAGCCATATCGATTCCGCAGTTTTCCGGAGCAATAAGATGTAATTAACGAGAGAACCAAAGCGACGAGGTAGACTGGTATCGTGTGGACTTGGGCTTGCGCACTAGAATAGCCGAGTCCTTTGAGGATAGTGGGTTGGAAGGAGACGATTGATGATGCCGATGTATCAGCAGCGAAGTAACAGAGCATTCTAGGAATTGTTAGCAAGAGCCTTCTATTTGAGGGTAGATGGAATACGCAAGCCAGATCTTTGGATCAAAGAGACATTCCTTCATAACGAGTGGATTGTAGTGGTCGGGCCGAGAGGGGCCGGCATCGATCTAGGCACCGTGAGTGATGGTCATTGAATGCCTTCATGTTCTTACCCTGAGCATATCAAGCAAATACCCTTTCTCGTCTGCTTCCAAGAAAATCGAATTCTCAGGGTAGTCAGGGATGCAGAAAATCCCAATGCCGGTTGCGACAACAGTCATGAAGCCCTCAATGAGGAAGATCCACCGCCAGCTCGAGAATCCTCCAACTCCTTTCATATGTCCGATTGCGTATGCGAGAAGCTATTATTCGGTTGAGTTACTTGTTACGTGGAATGGACTTTTGGCCTTACCCCGCCGAATGCTCCAGCTAAGCCTATCGCGCTGAAGAACAGTGCATACCTGACTGTGAAATCTCGCCGTTTATAGTACCTGCCAATCAGATATGCGCACCCTATACAGGTCAGTATACTCTGCTAAGCCGAGGTCGCTGTCACTCACCAGGGATAAAACCAGCCTCAAAGCAACCCATCAAGAATCGACACACAAGTACGCCTTTGTAAGATCTAGTGAGTCCCAAGCCAATGGTACACAATGCTTGAAACCATCAGTTTGAGTATTCTTGGGCAGGTGGGATACTCACACCAACAAAACATCAGGCCAGACAAGTAAATAGCTGGTCTGGCGAACCCCGTCTTCATGAGCATGTTACTTGGCAGCGCGAGACAAATATATGGGATGTTTAGAATCCACAAAGATATGTTGTAGTCATTATGCTTCATGTTCAATTCTGTCGTCATGCCTTCGATTTTGGCATTGGCAATGTTCGTCCGATCAATGTACGTAACAATGAGAAGGACCATGAGGGGCGGCAGAAGTTTGAAGTCACACTTTCGTAGAATTCGACGCTCGAGATCTGTGTTCACGATGAATCCACGATCGATGTCAATGGGTTGAATTCTGTTATCGGCATCTTTTTTGTCCATGTTGAAGTCATTCGAGGCGGTGCTTTGCACAACGACGCGTTTCTCGTTTAATGCCATGGAGTTGACAGGAACGAAGAATTTTGAAATACATAGGAACGGGCTGTTGAAATATAGAAACGTAAGAATGGCTCATGCAAGACAATCTACTAGCTTCCTAGGATACTTTTGTCGGGTCACACAACCGCTGCTAAAGGCGATGTGCTGACGACTTCACGAGATCATGCTGATGACCTGCACGATTGAATGGTATGCAATTGTTTCGCTTTCGGATCCTTGGTAGAACAAAACGCGGCAAAGAGCACGGCATATACAGCGGATACTTTATGATAATATCCAGATCCTTGAACATTCGGGTCGGCACTTCCCCCGCATTTCATCTCATGCTCTTCGTGATCGCTCTTTCCCCGGCTACCTGCATGACCCTGACACTCATTTGGCCAAGATTATACTTGCACATAGGGTTCATGTAATCTAAAAGCTTGAAGCAGGAATGCCGAAAACACACCTGAATCCAGACGTTAACGTTACGTTGGCGCAATCGCTTGACAATCAATCTCAAGAGGATCGAGAGATGCTCACTTAATTTGAGTCTAGCATTGCTTTTGAATGACTGATGAGAATTATATATGAAGGCTTGTAGAAGAGATTTAAAGGGACAAAAAACGATGACTAGATTGCTAGGAGTATGTAAGCCTATGCGACAAGAGGCAGGGCGGGAAGAGCAAGTTCTGTTTTTGCTTCACTTAGATGGAGCCAGCATTAATATGATTAAGCAAAGTAGTAGAGTTCGTGAAACTATTCAGATACCACAAGACTAAAGAGTGAAATCGGAAGCAACACCGAAAGGGAGTACGGGACGAGTGATAACACGTGATTCAACCATGCTTTGCGCATAGACTGGATCACTACAATTGTTGTAGTTTACCGTACTCTGTATGTGTCAATTGCTCATGATAATCCTGTAAGTCTTACGGAAGACGTTTGTGAAGTCGATGAATGGCAGCTGAGGTTTGCTGTTTGGATCGAGGTTGTGGCCTGGCTCCGTGGGTCGGTGCCTTGGACGACAACCCCTTTAATTCAACGCGATTTTCTTTGAGGACGACCATCACCTTCTTATGAATCTCGGCGACGACGTTCTGCTCCTTACAAAATCGATACTCCTAAGATGTCACGTCAAAGTCGCTCTCGATGCGGCAAAAATATGTTCGCGACGTCGAGTCATGTCTTGATGGAGCAGTGAAGGCTCTTTTGCCCACCGACGGAACCAGCCTCAACGACCCACTATTCGTCGTCGATTCTCAGCCACCGCTACTGCTTTAACAACTATGTGTGGGGAGGTGGCTCGAGTTGGATATATTTCGAGCCTTGTCTCGTTTACGTGCTGGGAAATACGTGGATTATGGAGATCTCTTTGAAACGCGGTGGGGCAACGCAATGCAACGAAGAATCGAGAACCTCTTGATCAACAGAGACGAAAACCTTACGAGAATAGTATAATGTTCGAAACAAAGTGCCAAGTCTGGCCACAGCTTCACCTTGTAAGCGGACGAACATTGATCAGCTTCCGACTTGGAGACTGTTTATTCGACACGCGGCGTTTCGTTTCAAATCCAACGATTCGTTCAGAAGAATCGACGACACCTCATCGTCCGAATCTGGACGAAAGTTAAGCCGCAGGGCTGTATTGGGAAGCTTTGATCCTCTTACGATCTTTTAGGAAAGCCTCAGCTGAGCAATGGAGCGATTTGCACGCCACAGCAGCACGCGTCTGTGTGGAGAACCATGAAACTTCATGATGTGGGGTTCATCCAAAAATTCACCTCTCAGTCCTTGGCCATCCGATGAGCTGAGCTGGTTCGTATTGGAACGAACATCTGATATGGCATCTCAGTGTATAAGTATACATTGAATTCCCTCGCAACATCATCATCCTCCACCATCTTCATCATCAGCTTCAGTTCCTTTTATCCTTTCTTCCATTATCGTTTCATTCTTCGGCAGCGCCATTTTCACTATGAAATCTTTTGAAATTCTCATTCTCGCTGCTTTGGCCAGCAGTGCTTCGGCACAGTTCTCTTCGGGCAGTGCGAACTCTGCTGGTCCAGGTTCGGCTCCGTCTGGTCAACCAACGGGCACAGGAGGACTTCAACCAATCCCAAGTGGAGGTTTCTCAGCTCAAAGTGGTGGACTTGGAGGCGGGTTTGCAGCTCAGAGTGGTGCGTTCGGATCTGGTGCGGCAGGGACTGGAATAAAGCAAACTGGCTCAGCCCGAAGATCGATGACTGGATCCTTCTCTGGCACTCCTCCATCAAGCGTACCAACTGACGCTGCGAATGTTCGACGTCAAGCGCCATCCGATATACCTTCAGGCTCTATGATGCCGTCAGGCGCATTACCGTCGGGCCCCATGCAAGTCGGCACTAGCGCTATGTCTAGAGGCATGCCAATCGGAACAGGTGTACCTTCAGGCTCTAGCGTCCCTCCTACGATGTCAGGAGCACCCAATTCTATCGAAGGCAACTTTGCTAGTGGATCTAGTGTTCCGCCATTGAAGTCTGGGTCTCCTTCAGGGACACCACCATCAGGCGCGCCTCCCTCGATGACCGGTCAACCCACAGACATAGCGCGTCGTCAAGCCCCTTCAGATCTCCCTTCGGGATCTATGACGCCTTCGGGGATTCCTTCGGGCGCTCCTCTCTCTGGCTCGATAATGCCACAAGGCACTGAATCACCCACAGGACCTAAACCCTCCGGATCTGGCACTCCTCTTTCCATGACAGGAACACTTGGATCCGCTGCAGGCGACTTTGCAACTCAGTTGGGAGCACCTCCATCCGGTACACCTTCGGGAACTCCGCCATCTGGAACTCCGCCATCTATGACGGGAGCTCCCTCTTCTCTAGCTGCTCGCCAAGCACCAAGCGACGCACCTTCGGGTTCATTGTCAATGATGCCATCTATATCTGGCTCACCCCAAGGATCCGGTGTTCCAACCGGTCTTCCCTCCATGTCTGGAGCTCACGACCAAGGAAACTTTGCAAGCGGCTCTGCAGCACCACCGTCAATGTCTGGTACTCCACCATCCGGTACTCCCCCGTCCGGTACTCCTCCATCAATGACCGGAATTCCATCATCTCTAGCTGCTCGCCAAGCCCCCAGCGATGCCCCTTCTGGATCATTCTCAATGATGCACTCAATCTCCGGCTCTCTGTCCATGCCACCAAACTCCGGAACGCCTACAGGTCTTCCCTCTGGATCTATGTCAATCCCACTTTCGGCTCCTACCGATGCCCCTTCAGCGATGGCCAACATTGAGGCGGCCATCAGCTCAGGATTACCAACGATTCCTATCCCCACTAGCGGTTTGCCTCTCATTCCCACACCCAGTGGCTCGGTTGGAGCCTTTGCGTCGGGAGCTGGGTTCGGATATCCCATGAGCGTTACCAAGAGTGGAGAGTTTGTGCCTACTACTTTTGCAACCAGTTTGAAGCCAAGTGCTTCTGCCTAAGAATCGAGAAATGGCGTGGGAGACTTACGAGTTCCCCTGTGTTCTCTTTATGTTTGTTCATGATGGGTGCTGGATGGTGTTTGATGGAGTAGAAAAATGGCGGGAAAAAGTTTAGACATTGGGATTGATTTGTGTTTGTATTTCTAGATCTGAAGTAGAGCCATCTTTACCTACGCAACAAAGTTCTCTCTTGATCATGTCTGTATTCAAGCAAGTTTGTTATGCCAATAATGCGTGAATGATTGAGCTGAGCCAATTTTGAAGATATCTCCTTGTCGGTGTCACATTCACGCAATTCAAGTAGTCAGAAATTCCTCTTGTTTCGATTCACGCCTTACTAACAGCAGATTCTGCGAGACTCACAGAGCTCAGAAGACGATAAATACCAACACACAATCTCGTGTTCCTTCCATCAAATTTTCTGGCGGCTACGGCTGCTAAGGTTATTGTGGACCTTCCCCAAGCTCGCCGGGTAACACGGTAATGACTTTCTTAGAGCGTTCACGAACAAGCCTGAGTAAGAACCTCTCCAATCGTTTCTTTTGACGGCTGTCAAGCTTTATTTTGTCCGTCTGCACGTTTGGGACTTTCATCTGATTCAATACAACATTGTCGCTCGTTGTTCCCATTCATCTATAGTATCGTCTAACGAATATCTAGTATCGACAGGTATGCAAAGGTTGACATCAGAAATTAGAAGTAGAGGTTATACTAACACTAGCAGGTCTCTGGATCCACGTCCTGAAATCAACTTGACACATTTCATGCACAAGTGTATCCAAATTACTTGAGATAACCAACACAGCCCGTGCTATTGCTTTCGGTCTAAGAAGCATAGCATATGGATCGAGCTGGACGTACCAAAGCTCAACCTCAAGATTCTTTTATACTCCGCTGCCAGGTGCCTTCTCACATTCACCCATTTGCATCATGCCAAACTTTTAACAAGTTGAGCACACTTTGATTCACTCTAACTTCGGTCCGCAATCTCAGACTTCCGGAGGTCTATATAAACAGTGGCCGCCTCAGAAACAAGGTGGCCTCCTGCAACCAAAGAGCAAAAGCCAATGAACCATTGATCTGCTGTGTATGTGATGTTGCGAAGCATTGGGGGGTCTATCTCTTGCAATAGTCTTGTAGAACAGAACTGGAATTTAAAGTGTTGCAGATATGGTTCATATCAGAACAAAGACTTGGTAATAGTAAGAATTAGTTAACAATAGTTACCTTTGAGTTGGTAGCTGGTGATAGTACTTAAAATGTAGAGGTTCCGCTACTTTGGGTAAAGTTTCGTGTCTTGTGCTTAGTAAATGAGAATTTCCAACCTTCTTGAACCTACGACAGAACCTGTAGGCTTCTTTGTTTTCTTCTGTCCGAAAAGCAGAGCATATAGATGATATGTTAAGTTGAGCTTACTAAGCCTCAATCCCAAGACCCTTTATACTCCGCTACTAATACAAAGTTTGTACAAGCGCTAACTGTCTTTCTTTCTCCTTCATCCTTCATTCACGCTTTATATAACATACCATCAACCTAACAAACTGATCGCACTTTACTTCACTCTAAGTTCGCTCCACATCTCGGACTTCTGAAGGACTATATATACAGCCATTACAGCCTTAGATGCAAGGCCGTAAAACAACTCCAAATAATGGGAAGGACCACTGGGAGATCTACTGTGCCTGTGACGTTCAGATTACTGGGAGTTCCATGTCTTGCGATAGTTATGCAGGTCTGTCGGCCTTGATAGCTGTTGAACACAGACGGCTTTTGTATTAGAACGATGATTGATAGTAATAAGAAGTAGTTGGCAATAGTTCCCTCAGACTAGTTGACAATAGAAACTGGAAATGAGACTACACGTTTACTTACGGATTCTCTGCTCCAAGTCCTCAAACCAATTTCGCGTCTCTGAGGAGCAGAGACACCGGGGTCGGGGAAACCACTTGACCACCATGTGATATGCCCGCAGGCTTGTAAGGAGAAGTTGATACTCTAGCCCAGAGGTTTGAAGCCATTTTATACCCTGGCCTCAGAGCAACTTTCCGCATGTATGCAGACTCAATCTTAGATTCACTTCTCCGCATCAGGTACGACTATTCACTCATCTGTATAGAACGTCAGGCTACTGCCAGACTCACAGCTCTCCAAATCTCCTATTTATAGGCACTATCTCAATTACCTATCTCTCAAACGTCATGGCACACCTACACTTCGAGCAAATTTTGGAGTTGTGGCAAATTTGCTGGGACAGAGCCGGGACAAACTGATGCTTGCATGAATTTCCTTCCATAGTCGCTCGTATATCCTTAAGACGCAGCTGAAAGTTTGTTGCTGTCATCTATTTTCTGTCGTCAAGATTCAAGAACCTTTCGTTGTCAACATCCCAACCATACAAACACAAATATATAATCACTACGCATTCTTCTTTAAACCGACACCCGAGCCGGGCTGCACCCGGCGCACCTATACTGCGGTTTCCTTGAGTTGGATCTTGTTAAAAATCTCTATGGAGCAATTTCGCAGTCTATATAGGTGCGAGCACGTGACCGAGCCTTCTTCCAAAGAAGAGTTTCAAAATGTTAGATTGGAATGTTCTTGGCTGTGTCAGAATATACAGACAGTATAAGTGCGACGTTAGAAGGGACATTGGAAACTTAATTTCAAAGACAGAGATAAAGAGGGAGAGTCCCAAGTTGTATGAGAACATTAAGAACTTCTCAGTATTGTGAAAAGATCAGACATTGGAAAGCTAATCTTAAAATTAGAGGTTGCATGATAAAGGCCTAGACTATGTGGGAACATAAAGAGAGTTTAAGTACCGCTGAAAGAAGGAACATTGGAGATTCCAAATGTGAAACGGTCTGGTTTGACATCTATCCGATGCTGGAATATATGGAAAAGGTCACTTATCACAGCTAAAGTTGAGACATGGATCATTGGGTGGCTGCATGAACTCTATGATATCTCAAGTTGCAAAGCGCTGAATTTTGAAAAGTCAATTGCTACCAAGCATCCCACCCCAATCAAATCGCTCGCTTGATTTGTGAAGAACTGCATATTTTGAAATGCACAACGTAGCGCAGAAATCAAATTCTTAGTCCAACATTCTCCAAAGCCCCATTTTGTTGTCCATCCACCACAGACCCAGCCATACCAACGTGCATGGTCCATGAAAGAAAAGATCGTAACATCAAAGCTGAGAAATTGGGACTGCAGAAAGTCAATATGCGGCATGGGTTAATTGGGGCACAGCTTACCATTCAACCGTCAGAAAGTCTAACGCAATAGAATGATCCATCCATAGCATACCAACGACAATCGCCAATATCGCCACTATCAATCGTCAAGCGGTTTCGTTGGGTCCAGGTTCCATCCAGCTCTCTGCACCAGTACATGCGGAAAGGATCATCATCGGCGGGCTTCATCTCTTGCTTCTTGTTAATCTCGGACTCTTGTGCAAGGAACATTTGACCTCCAAGAACTTCGGCGCCGGTTTGGCCTGGTTGTCCGTATCCTCCCGGTGCTCCATAGGGAAGATTGTAAGCCGGGTAGACGTTGGGGTAGTTTTGTGGAGGGGGTTGGTAGGGAGCTTGGTATTGCATTTGGTAAGGTGGTTGATAGGCGTGTTGGTTGTAGACCGCTTGCGGAGGAGTTACGTAGGGTTGTTGGTAGATAATGGGTTGTTGTGGTGGGTAGATCTAGAAACGAATGGTTAGCATAGTCCCTCTCATATGCATTGGCCCACGCAAAGAAAGCAGATCCAGAGAGTAACTTGCTGGCTGTGGGTAGAAGAAGTACGGAAAGCTCATGAGATGGTAAGGAAACTGTACAGGAGGAGCAGCCACTGGCACTACAGCCGGAGTTGGAACGACTGTGGGGACCTGAGCAACAGGCACAGTAGCCACCGGAACGGCAACAGTAGCTTGCGGGATGTATGCTACTCCTCCGACCAGGATACTGCCATCGTGTCGAGGGATGTAGGTGTGGACGCTGGGGCCATTGGTTGTATCTCCCTCCTGAGGTTGAAAGTTCTGCTCGACGACGACAGGAATAGGCATGATGGATGGCGCAGGCGTTAGCGATTTGAGGAATTGCTCAGGATGGATGAGACAAGATATCTCCGAAGTGTTCTTGATATTGACGTGTTGTTGGAAGGTTGTTATTCTGGCGAGAAATAAAAACGACACTGAACGCTTGTTGACGTTTTGTAAAGCGATGCGGAGTCAAAGGTGAATCACGCTACCCCGCATTGTTGAGAAGACAAAATGGGAAGGAGGACGAAGATGAACTGAACCAGAGCGAGATTGACGGCAAAGCAGCAGCAAAATGAAAATGCGGTACTCACAGCTGGAATTTTAGTACCAGTAACCTTGACCCATCCTCCAGCGCGCGGATCCCAATAAGTTATCTCTTTCTTCCTCTTCAACTGAGGATCATCCTCGAGGATGATATCGGTGAAGCAGGGAAGGCACATTCTTGAGGCTTGTCGTTGCAGACAGTCTAGCAAGCCGATGGATAGAATCGAGTTTTTCTAAAGTACGCGACAAGCATCCAATCGACGATGGAGAGATTGACTTGATTCGTGCCTAGAAGTCTATGAAATCGAACACTGGTTGCAGGTAAGGATTCAGATCATCAGACGAAGACGCGACTTACGATTCTGGAAGGAGCGTGCGGGAGTTGCTCAGATGATTGGCAGACCTAGTAGCTCCAATAAAGTATGGTGTACTTTAATTAATGGACCACTATTGGGTGTATCAAACAATAAGATTGGTATTTACTTCAGCATCTGGACTGCATATCAACCAAACTAGCATTGTACAAGAAAGGAGATTAGATTCAGGGGCAGACTCGTTTTAGTCTTTACATTGACTTTGTTAAAGCGAAGGTAGCTTGAGTGAGCAAAACTATGTCCTAGTCCGCATACCCCAACTGTACCATTGCGGAAAAGCGCAAGCCAATAGCTATCCAGTAGGTAATCTGATCCCAATCCTGTACCTACCTTTCCCGACGCTTCCGAGAGTCCGTACGGCCGGGGACTTCGACGTTTGATTTCTGGTTGCCAACAGAGTTGTGTCTGGACATGTCCTTATTACTCTTTCGTGAAGAGTCTGCCGCCCTTCATGAAAGGCTCACCGATATCTTCATCATCAAAGCCTGACTCCTTTATCAACTTTAAGAATTCGCGCTCGGCCCGTTCTTCATTTGCTCGAATCCTGGACCATTGAGCAACCGCAACTTTGTCAAGGTACTAATAATGTCAGTAAGTTCTCAATGGATGATCTCGCCATGGAATCTCACATGAATGATAGAAACGATAGGAGGCTTGCCTTCGTGGCTGTGCGAATGCTCCTGGAACTGAATGATCATCTTGTTGTAAGAAGCTAAGCTTGTGATATTATGCCATGCTCCCCTTTTTGCTCTAGCACTTCTCCCCTGCTCCGAGATGCGGTACAGCCAAGGCCCATGCTCAAGTGTATACCCTCGTCGTTTGACGGCTCCTGTATCTTGATCTGGCTGAGGTGTGCTGTTCAGGCTGCTCCTGGATCGTAGCGTTGACTCGGACATGGTTCTTGTAGATGTTAGGCTGCCAGAGCTCGAAATGCTGCTCGGTACGCTATCTTGGGAAGTGGTCGAACTAGAGAAGTCGACTTCCTCTCCATCATCTTGCTGCTCTTCTAGGTTGATGGGTGGTATCATCGAGAATTGAGTGGTCTCCTGAAGGATTTCTAAGAAGAACCAAAACTTGTTTTTGAAGTCGAAATACAAGTCCAGAATCTCATAATGCCCACCATGGCCACCACGAAGTACACCGAGAGCAACCTGGTAATCAAATCTCTTGATTGACTTCAAGGTTAAATTCTTGGTACCAAAATGCTTTGCGGATAGTCGAGCCTTTGCAACTGCGAATGCCTAAATTGATGTGAGTTTGGAAACTGGGTGTTCCGGGTGCGGCAGACCTTTTCTTTGAATGCACTATTGTGTAAGCTATCCGACAAGCCCAGAGATTCGATTTCTTCATCTAACAATTTCATGGTTTCCATCTTTAAGGTGATGTCCCGTGAGAAACATTGCTTCATGAGACTCCGCAGAAAGATGAGTCTCTTCTCTTCACGTTCTTCGTGCTTGAAGTCCAAAGTCGAGGAACTCCCAGTCAAGAACGCAGAGTCAAGCATGTTCATGTCGAGATTATCGGTATCTAGCATCGTCATGTTCTCGAGACTGGATTTTGGTAGATCATAGATAACCAATTGGTCTTCACCAGTGCGCAGTGCCCACTCGATTGCGAGCTCCTTCATCTCCGGAGCACTGAATCGTGGATACTTTGGGACTTCCATGATTTCGAAGTTTTCAAGTCAGAAACTTGGTGTGAAATAGCGATACTGAATATTTGTGCTGGTGGTTGATGTTCTGAAATGAGAATGGGTCGACGGAAGTTGCGACTGGAACAGCTAAGAAATACTCTTCAACTAAGAACATCCGATTTTTTTTTTAGAGATGAAAGTGAATCTGTTCACTAGGTCAGCAACACCTTTTTAACTACAAATGAAGCTAAGGGTCGAGGCATTGAGCACTTGCAGCACTTCAAGAAAGAGCCAATTGCTTGATATGTCGTTCCATTATACGCCATGCTTTCTGCGACGCCCACCACGCCTCATCAAACGCAACGGCGTGTTTTATCTACATATACATTCGGCCGTAACCGTAGCCAGAGGAGAGATCATCCATCGCTAATGCATCCCGCGCCTAATAACGAAGTCTATTGTAATCAAAACATGTTGGAAGAGGAGGTGCTGGTACAAGAGGAGGTTGGATGATAGTTGTTCGATACGGCGTACGTGGTTTTCGTGAGAGGAAAGAGCTTGGGCGAACATTCGGAAAGAGCCAGATTAAATCTGTATTAAAAGAGCGCTTTTCTTGTGACCTGCGTTGGGATTTTATTAGCTTGACTTGTCTACAGCAATATAAGCATAAGGACACTTACAGCCCATGCACCAGCAACCGTGGCGACGATGCCACCAGAGATCATCATAGGTCGAATTCCTCTGGTGCTCTTGAAGATCATCCCGCTTAATCCACCTGCCACAATACTGTTCACCGAATCGTGCTTTCCACGCATGTGCCCGATGAACGAGTTGAATCCATTATAAACCATCGCAATCACACCAGCAGAGTTGCCTAAGAAGGGTCCTCTCCGTGTCACTGCATTGAGCACCGAATTTAATCGCAGTTTCGGAGGTTGCCCACTCGATCGTCTTAATCCCTCCTGCAAGCCCCAAGCACCGCCCACAGTTAATGCGGTAAGGTAAGTCACTCCGGTTCCATAACAGAGATCATCAGACCAGCCTCGTGACGGCAACGCAGATTGCGAGCCTGGGAGATCCGATAACGCAGAATCTTCGAGAGATAAGTAATCGAGAGTTTGCTGATTCAGTCCAGCAAGTGGGTGGAGTTGTGAAGGGTCCGCAAAGGTAGGGCTGAGGAAGGACGAGACGTCTTGTGCTTCTTGAGGATCAAAAGGAGTAGGTTGAAAACTGTCCGCCGCAGGGTTTGAGGTGGAAGGAGTGGAGGTCGAGGACGTGGACTTTCGTCCTGTGAACTTGTCCCAGATCGACATTACGAGACGTTCCGAAGGAGTGCTGGAAGAGCTGTAAGTAAAGCGCCGGGGGGCTGCGAAGTTGTCTTGATGATTGACGACAAAATATTTTAGTTCTCAGCATGTCTGTTGTCGCCTGAGGCTTGAAGAGTGACATTAGCGTCAGACTTCCGACTCGCTTACTAAGGGTACACCAATCACAGACCGAAGTCGTCCCGCAGCAAGGAAAAACAGTTACACCGGCGTCTTCTTCTAAAGGTCAAAATCTACAACGACCATAGGATGTGAAGCTGTTTTTTTGAGAACATTTCCTGCTGCAAGAAATCGAAAGTAAGTTTCTTCATTGTCTAATGCCGATTTTCCAAACTATTGCAGGTGAGAATGTCGGTTAACATTAGGGACTTGTAGGGCTCATATTCGACTGGTGCAAAAAAGTCCTCTTTCAGAATCTCCAGACTCCTTCCATATGAGGCTGAAAGCTCCCGCCGTGCAACATCCTTTCATGAGAGACAAATAGCACTTGCAATAAGTAGTTTCTTCTCTGAGAGGTCCAGCACCATTCTGGTCAGTCATAAATACGCGCACGTGACTGAATAACTCTTTCGTCCCAGGATTATCGTCCTGAGGAAAATTCATACTGACGTGGCATAAGATTCTCAAGTATCTCAAATAAAATTCCTCATACTAGTTGCGTCTTTGTAGTCAACCATCCAAGACGCTAGTAGTCTACTTCCATGCCTTGGCGGTGAAAAGCAGAAAAGCTATTCTGTTCTAAACCACACGGTTCTGGAACTAGCTATTCTCCTGAAGGAGAGACTCAACCTTGAATATCGAGCACCCACAACATACAAGCTGATTTTTTCATCAAATAAAGGTTCAGCAAGATGGCAGATAGTAGAGGAGGCACCACTGCAGGTGCTTCTGAATCCCCACCATACGAAGATCGTCAGCTCTTGAAATGGATCGAAAGACAGCCAACGAAGAACCAACAACAGTAAGCAGTCATCTTCCTACTGATCTGAAAAACTGACTCATATCGTAATCTTAGTATTACATCGGAATGCCTCAAGT
Source organism: Mollisia scopiformis (assembly GCF_001500285.1). Classification (NCBI taxonomy): domain Eukaryota; kingdom Fungi; phylum Ascomycota; class Leotiomycetes; order Helotiales; family Mollisiaceae; genus Mollisia; species Mollisia scopiformis. The sequence goes on from NW_017263588.1 coordinate 955,802, forward strand.
ACTTCCTGGACAAAGCTGCTCAACCCCGACACGCATCGAACAATGCGTGTATCAAGCTCTGTTACTTTCTTGATCAGTGTCGAATCTCGAGTTCTTCTGTCATCCAAGGCGTCGCAATTTCTGAGAAGACTTGCTTAGAATTGTTCAGCTTTTATATCGAGTGGAACGAGAAAAATCAGAACCGATCAATGCGTCAAGTCTTGGAACTTGTTTGCTCTCTCATCACTCGCAATAAGGACATTGATATTGCGCTCTCTTTGAAGTCCTCGATCGTCCAAAGGACACTGGCTATTATCACGCATCAAGCTGCACAACCTTTGGTCAAACCAGCTTTCAAATGTCTGGAATACCTGGTCGGGAAAGGCACCATTTCTGTGCGAGGCCTCGTCGGCGCAGTTGAGGAAAGCGGAGCCGTCAGTGCCGACATGTCTGCATCAAAATATTCAGAAATCGAAGACAACTCGTGGGATGACTTCTTCGCTGGAGTGTTCGAGTGGATGACGCTTCCTGACATTTCCCCAGCTGCAGGCAAGTTTCTCGTCACAATATTCAGAGCTTTGAGAGATCAGAAATCCAAGGCTTCAGGGAATCGAAACGAGTACTCTGCATCATGGCAACGATGGATTAGGAATGGACTTGAAAAGAACCCTGAAAGCTTAGAGAACGTCAAGAATTACTTATTTCCACCACTGTTCAAGCTTGATCGGGCTGGGTCGATCATCTTTCTGAGGGACCTGAACATGGCTACTCCTTCGATGATCAGCGTGACGAAAGGTCTACACGCGCATCAGTTACTGCAGCTCTCTGCTATGGAGATGGGTAAAAAGGCAGGACTGATCGAAGAACCAGGTATTTCGCACAGTTGGCCCACATTAATTGTTATGATGCTGATCTGCTTAGCAACGCTTGATTGGCTCGTGAAGAGCAAGAAATCCTCTGAGACCATTGTCCTCACCGAAGATGCGTTGAAGCAATTGGTTTTTCATGCTTCCGACACTGTCCGCTCACTTGCTTTCTCGGTCATGGTTTCGTCTCTATCTTCAATTCGACCTTTCAGTTATGTGGCTCTCGAAATTCTGAAATCGTGCATGGATGTCCTCTACTCAGATCCAGATGCCAAGTTTCGCAATGAAGTCCTGAGTAATACGAAACATATGATTGAGAGACTGCGAGGAGCTACCTCTTCAATGGCCAGAGAAGTTGAGAATCTTTCATACCTGCCGCATGGAACCGGAACATTCAACGAAGGCCAGATGCAAGAACAGAAGGATCTCAGGGATGAAGTCATGGCTCTACTTGAAGCTCATAAAGACTTTCTGGCCTGGTATCTAGGGTTTTTGCTTGGAGAAATGATCCCCACTGCTTCATACCAACGACATATCACTGCCTTGAGAGCAACCCTATTGTTTGTGAACTCTGGCATACACGAGACAACACCACAATCCGCACGCGTCTTTGGAAGCTCTCCTGCATGGCCATTCTCTTTCCAATTCTTCACTCCAGGAGCAGTTCGCCTGTTAATGGACCTTCTGTTAGACCCATTCGAGGATGTAAGAAGTACTGCTGCGGACATTTTAAGGCTCGCTACACCTAGAGACTTCGATTCGGGCTCTGCGGTGTGTACGGAAGGTCAAGATACCTCAGTACAGACGCTTGGTACTCAGTTACATGTTCCTCTGTCTGGTGGATTAAATTTGGTGGACACCTCGCTTAAATCAACAGCTGGAAAACCCTGTGTATTGTCTCCTGCATCGTCCAGCAATACATTGGCAGATATTGCAAAGAGCAGAGAAGGTATCTCATGTTCGCAGACATCGTTATCAACTTCGACGTCGATGTTAGGATGCGGAGGCGTCGAAATTGAACGCGGTCATAAAACTCGCAATAGCTCGCTTAACAGCAATAGACAAGGAGATGACAGAACGCCCAAATCGAGTAATGGCACTGAGAAGGGAGGAAGTAGTATTTGTGGTAACAAGGCTGCAGAAGCTGTCGACAGAATCGAGCAAGCTCCAGCACTCAGAACACCCTCGTCAAGTGAGCTCGTCGAACCTGATAGCGCACGGAGCTTGAGTAACGGTTTAGACACCCTCAAAGAACCCAAAGAACCCGCAGAGGAACACAAAGATTTCGCCGCCTTACTATATTTTATCGACAGAGCCAAAGCAGTGTCAAGCAAGACTGGTCGTGCAGACTACTCAGACGGGTTGGCACGTTCTTATGAACTCTTGTATGGCATGCAGTGTTCCGCTGACGCAAGGAATAAATTGATGACACAGTTGATGGAAGATTTAGAGGAGAACCTTCGGATCGCAGAAAAAGACTTAGGGCAAGCTGTGCTAGAAGCACCCATTCATGGAAATTTTGCCGCACTAAGGTAAGTTTTGTCGCCGCAACGATACTAGCCTGCGACTCACCTTTTTCATAGACTCGTTTGGGACTCTCCAGCCTTCTCACAGCACCACAAACAGACGCAGCTCCATGATCTTGCCTTACGTGCTCAATTGGACGATTTACAGCAGCGCATGATCACAGGTTGTATTCGTATCTGGCACGCTGTCAAAGAGATCTTGTGCAACGACTCCCCTGAAGGCCATCTCCTCGAAGATCTGGATGACGTCGAAGTTGATCGTGTTGATACGAAGAACGTCCTAAGTTACAGCTTCAGAGCCATCCACGAATCAAGGTTAGAGATAATCCTAGTCGTTGATGTCTTCTCCAATTCTCGCTAACCCTTCCAGTAACTTGTTACAGTCTCTGCTCAAGAAGATCAAGATCCACCTACCCGACGAAGGTCCTCTCCTACCTATCGCGCTCTTCGAACAGATCGGGGACTTGACATTTGATCAGCTATCCAATCTTCGCCATCGAGGGGCCTTTTCTACTGTCTCACACACATTCAATATGAGTTGCGAGCTTACTCAATACAAGGGCTTGAAGCCTGGCACGAAGCTGGATGCTAAACTGGTGGACTGGTACAATGTATGTGAGGCTTCTAATAACACGATTCTTTACTGACTTTGCAGAAATCTCTGGAATGTATCCAACTACAAGCGTCTACAACACGTCGATCAGCTGGAATTCCAGCGATGCTCACTGGTATTATGATGGCCAAATCTTCAAACGCTTCTTTTGATACTATCATCAAGGAGTTGATGAAGGTTGCTTGGCTCCCAGCTGTCATTTCTCAGGACGACAACACGAGTATCCCTCAAGTACATGCTTTGAATTCGATCAAAGAAGCTTTCAAGAGCTCCTCTCTCGGTTTGTTATGTGAGCCATATATTGGAAACTGTTTACAATTGGCGGTACACTCTCTGAAATCCACAATGTAAGAAAACATCTCAATCTGTGTTGGTATTGCCTAGTTTACTGATATCTCAATAGCTGGGCTATTCGAAACTGCGGCCTCCTCTTATTGCGTAGTCTCATTGACACCATCTTCGGTACCAGTGTTAGCAAATCGGAGATCGAGAACGGCTGGGATGGACGTTCCATCAAGATCGATTACAACAGATATCCTGAGCTTACGAGCGTCATAGAGAAATTGCTTGCCTCTTCCGAGGATCTGTACGCCTTGAATTCTCCAGAGATCGTCCTTCCTGCTCTGGATATTCTTCGACGCGCTGGGCCTCCAAATGGCGATTCTACACTTCTTGTAAAACTCGTATCCGCACAATTACGCAGTGATATATGGCACGTTCGTGATATGGCGGCCCGAGCATATTGCGCTCTCACCATGGGACGAGATATTCCTACTTTAGTTGTCGAGTTGTTGACAGGCAAAGAAGGAGAACATTCTAATACCCGACACGGTCGCCTACTTTCAGCTAGGCGTATCGTAGAGCGCCATGCTTTGCTGAATCCACTTGCTGTTTTTGGTAAGCCCGTTCCGTTTCTTTGTTGTCTGGTCCCACTTGAGGATTTAGTCTTTGCACGTTTTGTGTTTTATTGCTATACAAGAAATGACTAGTTGCTGATGTCTATGTTCTCCAGATGTATCCGAAATATCAAAGGCTTGCTCTGCTCAATATCATCTTGAAAGATCTGCACCAAACTTCCGGTTGTTCATACTGGCTGAGATTATCGAGACTCAGAACGCTCAACTTTCGGCTGCATTAGCACTGTCAAAAGTGCCGGATTCTGTTTTCTCACAGGCAGATGAGAACTACCTATCTATGACCTTGAAGCTCCATCAAGCTCCGGAACTCCGCCTGGCACTTCTTAAACAAGCCTTCCTCATCGCAGCTGTTAATGAAAACTTCGTCTCGATCGCTGATATCACCAGAAGAGCTGCCGCGGTATTGGATTCTGATACGATGTTGGAAGTACTGCCCATCATATCTCAGGCATTCAAGTCAGACCCCAACTTGGTGAGAATCGCTCAAGCATATGCGGGTATTTACAAACGCAACATCGACGCCGATGTCAATGCAGCTGCCCTGAATTGCTTGTCCCAAGCTCTTGAGAACAAGTACGATTATGAAGTCTCTCAAGAGGGGCTGTCGGGAGTTTTTGCCGGACTCCAACCACGGTTCAGTGGCCCAATTCTGTTGAATGCCTGGGTCACCCTCAGTGGTTGGATGATGGCTGTCAAGTTTTCAAACTCCTTCGCTGGCACGGGCCGTTTGCTGCAGTCAGAGATTGGGGAGTGGGGTGTGACTCTAATGTGGCATGGAGAAGCCACAAAAGTAAGTAGTCACCTAGGCTTCTCACTTTTTGATTCGAAAGATTGCTAATCAACGTAGGACAACGATAGTAGACTCGCAGCAGCGAAGGCTATGCGCTGCGTATTGTCCCACAAGCAGTGGGTGAGTAAAGCAAAAGCCGACTTTCTTCCGGTTTTGCTTCCGCTTTACAACACGTTAAACGACGACGATAGCGAGATCAGGGAGATTGGGGCACAAATAGTGTCCCAGCTTGCTGGGGTCTCTCTCGTTGGCTTGGCTGCTGCCCGATGGCTGGCTAAAGACTTCATGCTACCAAAGTATGGAGCATCCCTCAAATTTGCCTGGAACGTGGTGGACAGGATCACTGGGACCACGCCAGAGCTTACCCAGCGCATGAACCCCCTCTTTTCCCTGGACATGCAACTAGACTTGGCAAGAGAGCAAGACGACGATCTCTTCAGCGTCGAGAAGCCAAATCTATACATCGACGAGAAGAGGGAGATTGACCTATGGGCACAAGTACTCAGCAACTTACGACAACAGATCGTTGAGGAAAGTCAGATCTCGCCGTGGGACTCCAAGCCTCTCAACGCCCTGCTGAACTGGACGATCGAAGGATTGGTCTCAGTAACCAACCTATTGGCCCTGTTACCCCGCTGCTCAGAATCAGATGCAAGCATTTTCACCGCATGTGTGAGAGTTATCGCTGCCTCTGCTGCTCTCTTCGATTACCACGACAACATTTGTAAGGCAAACCCTGACGCCAACGACTTGAAGGGCTATGCAACATGGGTCGCCAAATCTGATGAGATCCGCGGGCTTCTGCGCAAATGGACAGTGCTCGCCATTGAACAAGGATTTCACGAATCCATCTTAGCCAAATTGCTCGAACGAGAGCCTCCAGAATCACACCTTCGAAAGCAATACGAAGAAGCTTGCAAACTTGTTGCGGACTTCAGACTTGTTGGCCGCTTTGACTCCAGCACGAACCCACAATAAAGGTCTTGAAAGACGTTGAAAAAAGCACTTGCAAGTCATCTCTCGGGCGGACCGATATCTAAGGTTCCACATTCTACAATACTTCGATCCTCTTTCTTCTCCAACGCTAAGCGGAACGGCCGAACTAATTCTCCGATAAACCACTATTTTCGTTGTTGACTTCGACTTTGGCAACGCTAAAGAAGATTTTGCGATCTGCTACTTTCTCCGAAATCACCACCAGAGCTCATCTTTCACACTTCAACTATCAACCCTCAAACCCCTTCCTTCGACGCTCTTCGCAAATTCTGTTCCGGATTGCTCTCATCCAATCTCTGCGCCGAATCGTCTCCTCCAAATCACAAGCATTCGCTTCAGCAAGGTCAGTCCATCCTTGCTCTTCTCGCGCCATTGTTGATAGTAGGTCTAACGGCTCTGTTTACAGTTCCTCGATTCCCTCCAGTCCACATTTCAGACCTTCGAACCTCCTCCGCTATCGACCTTCGTCAGCAATACAGCAAACATGCAATATACCCTCGGCATCTTCTTGATTCTCCTCATTGCTGTCGTGATCAGTGTTGCTATCTTCTTCATGTGCCGCTCTTATATGGGCCCTTTCGTAAGCCTCCCTCCCTTTATTATTGTCATACAGAGGCCTTTGGCTAATACTCATATTTCAGGTTGAACGCATGGAGGAAGCTCGTCAGGAGCGTCGCTGGGAGCGTGCTCGTCGTGCTGAGCGTCGCAAGATGGAGCAGCGCCGCAAGGACGAGGCTGGAGGTATCACATGTTTGACTGAAATTACGATCACTAGCGAGGATTCTTCTTCCTTTACTGGTCTTGTCTAGAGTACAACTTCTCCTTGCGAATACATATCGGGCAGTGGACACAGATCGAGAGGCGGAATTTGTATGATCGTGGTCTGCAACTCGAATGAATAAAGTCCTTCGCACAAATGTTTGCTCTTGCATATTCTTCGTGACTCTACACAGCGTTGAGGATTCCATTATAAATTCACTCTACAATGTATGAAGAATGACTCGCTGACATCTCACATAGCATCATACTCTGCTGAAAGGTTCAAATACTCTTGTTTCAACAAATATCAGAACAACAACCGAAAGTGTTGAGACTTTGATCAGATTCCTGAAAGATAGCGAGATTATCCACCACTGTCTTTACCGTCATCATAGCGAGAACCACCGGCAAGCTGAAGAGTCCCAAGCATACTATCAACCAGCATATGACTGACCTATTCCTTCAATCAAGGGGGTCATATTGTTTACATGATAGCCTGAACATCAAATTTGAAATCGAATATTCCGAAGACCGTTGGATCATCATCTGGCAATCGAGATCCGTAGAGCAGCCCAAGTCTTGAGAACCAAGCCAACTCGATTGTTCAGAAGCGATTCGTACTTGGAAACAGACAATTTGACGGCTCAGAGCCGGCTATTGAGAATTTATTCTCCGTTTTAAATTCCTTCTTAACCGAGTCAGCCTCACGATCTGGAGTCAACATCGACCAAAGCTTTGGAGTCCTCTTTCTGAAGCCAGCACAACACATGCCACCGCAGTTTCGCTCCAAGCTCGAAAACATCATACGTACTTTCAAAGAGCTGTTTGTTAGCACTGTACGTATCACGAAAGCAAAATGGCTTCCGCACTTCCTGCCTCTCTCTCACTGTACGGCGCTACCGTAACGAGAACCTTCACCACCACCTACAACGCGACCCCCAACGAGCTCTCATATACGATTCTGTACCCACCTGCCTCTGTTATCGGAAGCCTACAGTTTACAGTCGTTCCTCCCTACTCTCCGAATCAGATCGCTCCAAGTCCTCCACCTACCTTGACCCTAACGGATGTCGTTGGCATTGCATATAGCAATAACGGCGTACCCTTGATGACTGCAACCTTAGCACAAGGTGCCGCACATTCCACTCCTACATATGTTACTGTGGTTCCTTCTGCGAGTTCGACGGTCGTTGTTACAACTGGTGGTTCGTGCGTGGACTGGAGCTGCTGGGGCCAGGGCAAGCAAGGAGGGTTCATAGCCTGTGTCATCATTCTCTTGGTCGCTCTAATCATTGGTTTATGGTGGATCTTTCAAGTACGACCAAACATTCTGGGGAGATGGGGAAAGGCAAAGCCTAGTGACGATGAGGAATTGGGTATACCTGGCCTTGATATCGTCCCAAGACGCCGACGAAGAAGAAGCTCCGACTCGGGCACTGTGACCGAGCAGGTCATTCGGAACTCAAGAACCATGGAGGTTGTACCGGAAGGTACGATGACCGTACCAGCCTATCGTGTATATCACAGTTCGAGTGGGTCCAGCAGCGATCCTCGAGTGGGGGAGCCGATTGTCAATGGCGGACTGGACCGAATTTCAAGACATAGCAAATCATCCAGCAGCTCCGGGTCTTCGAGGGGTAGCATAAAGAAGCGATCTTCGACGTACATTGGTGAACTGCACCCCTACCGTTCTATCTATACCAACACGCCAGCCCCGCCAGTTCCGGACGATGTCAGTGTGAAGGATTGGGCCTATGACGCCGCAGTCGCTGGGGAGATTGGCGGAATTGAGGCAGTACCAGGCTCAAATGTCTGGAAAGGAAGTATTGGTTACAGGAAGCCCAAAGGTCGGCGCACAAGCCAACACTGTGCGGAAGCCCGAAAGTCTGTTTCGGGTGTCCTGGTCACCAAACCCGTTAACCCTTCAGCATGTGTCATAAACTGAGAAAGGATGATAGATTATACTTGGAATGGACAACCATCAAAGTTGGAATTCTCGTTGTCAGATTTGTAATCTAAGAATGCAAAAGTGTTGGGAGCAGTCTTGTCCCCCCTTTATGAGTCTCGCTTCGTGATTATGTAAGCTTGTCTTGGCAACTCAAAACAGACCTCACTAATCTTGACCTTCCGAACATTATGATAGTCTAAAGTTCTGGCTTTTCTTCTCACATCTTCTCCACTCTAGTTTCCATACATGATGGAACCAGCAATCAGCGACGTTTGCGGTACAATCACAGGTCTGTTCGTGTGGTACAAGAATGCTCTGCGAAGTGTCACTACCACGTAGCAAACAAAAGTTGGCAAGCACATTTGTTCTTTGAAAGAATTCAACTTGTAATTCTAATATCTTGATATTCTGGTGTCATGTCAGCTCCTAGATCCAGCATGTAAGTGCCAAAGGAATATTCGGCATTGCACTCATTTGCTGCTCACTTTGAGGTTGCTGAGTATACAAACCCAATAATCGTGTCAACACAGGCTGCAGCTAGTGACAGTACAACAAGTTACCAGATCTGCTGCGCCAATGGGTGGGTGACAACAACCACGGCCACAGCCACAGCGACCTCAACGTTTATACATATTGAATACGGTACTGGGAAACCTACGCCCATTCAAGGGGCAATAATCGTGTTGGGTATCACTTGCGGAATAATGTCTCTTGCACTGATGTTGATTATAGTCTCCCATTTTAAACGGGCCAGCGAACAAAGGAAGAAAGCAGATCCCAAGGCTACTTCCAAGAAGAAAGACATGGCCTATCTCAAGTCGAGCCCTCCATTACATACTCTGATCTGAACTACGATATCAGTATATGCACCGATGCGGGGTCGAGGAGGCATAGATCAAGTTACAGTCAATGTGCGGAGGAGTATCAAAAGCATAGACCGAGTGAGGATGTAGAGGGCATGTACGTACCAGCTCGCAGGTTTAGGAATTTCCCAGGAGCCACGACTTACTTCCCAAATAACCAAAGTACTCCACCAGTGTTTCGAGAACTGTTTGCGGTACCAGCAAGGACGAAAGTGCCAAACTCAAGAGATTCGTCGTCGAGGACGGTAGATCTGATGATGGATGCTTCTGAAGTTCACGATAGGCAGGATTGGGCAGCAAAAGATGCAGCATCTGAGATACAGATGCGACATCCTTCACAGCATTTGGAGCGGAATCGAGGACATTCGAGGATGCACTGATACTGACTGAATATCGAACCTGTAACAGAAACCATTCGATCTATGTGTTTGTTCACGGCTTAAGAACATGAACCTAATACTAATTTGTGCATAGAAGCAGCTTGATATTCGAGTGAGGCTAGATTATTTAGGTATGGAGAAGTGTGGGCTCGTGGCCTTTACGGCGCAACTTGTTTTGTCTTCAAGAACAACAATACGAAATGCACACTTCATATTCGAAATTCAAAACTACAAATAACACAAAAGCAGAATTTTTGCATAGTTCATCGCAGTAAGCAACGGCGCGCTCAATCCAGCTTGAACTATAGCCACCGATTAGAACATATCTTCTGTATTTTTCCGAATAGGGCTCTTCGGAACCAATAGCCCCTCCATGGGGATCAATTGAGAAATATACGGGCTAGGGAACCACGACGAGGGAGATAATATACTTTCTGAAATTCTGCACAAAAAATACGGGGATTTAAGCGCCGAGATTTGAAACAGAACTACGGTGTATTGAGGCTTCTGCTGTTGACATGTGAATATCATCTTGGTTGGTTACTGTGTGGCTGAGCGAGACTCTTGAGCGTTGGTGCGGGACATGGGAAGTATTTGGACGACAGTGGAACATGGAGCTATGGTCTGGTGGCAAAACTCGTGCAGCTTAGAGATTACTTCTTCGAATTCTACCTTGATAATCAGTAAACATGCAAATAGTCAACCCAAATGCCTTACGATGGCGTTTTTGAAATACGTGACTTCAAAAGTGATTCGTATGCTGAGACATTGAGCAAGTATAAAGAGAAACTAGTCCACGTTCGCATTAGGATTCTACTAGTGTATCATAACTAGTCCTAGATTAGCTAGTCCTAGCCCTAGTCTTAGATTAGTCAGCACGATCTGCCTTAAGGCAGATCGACACCTCTTAATGCAAGTCAGTCATCTCCACATTCACTTTTCGCCCCAACTAGCCAATGTATCACGCATATCGCTTCATTTTTGCGCGTCGTTCTCAACTAAACAATACATCTGCACAACACCACCTCTACAAAGAAAATCATCTGCAGTCAAAATCTCCATTTAGATCTAAATAGAAGGCGGCACCTCAGGGCGTCATCTTGATCATGGCAGTGGTAAGCTACTGTGTCTTTGTCTATTTGTCGCAAATCATATCCGTAGAGCAGGCTAACCAAAACCCATGCAGCAATTCGCAAACGAAGCCTATCTCGTGGAGGCTCAATTTACTGGCGCAATATGTCCATCGATCCATAACCCAACACCAGACTTCACGCGCCAGTTCAAGTGGTTCGAAAAGCTCTCCTTAGAGTTGCGCCTCGAAATCTACGATCTTACCCTTCCAGAAGCTCGTATTCTTCAAATCGGACACACCCGAGTCAAAGTCGAGCGCGATGGCCAGAAGGACAAATTGCAAGAGGGGAAAGCTTTGAGAAACGCTCGAGAGCCAGACTGCTCTGGTGTCGAGAAATCTGACTCGATGTGCGTTGTTGAGTCTCTCAAACCCCCCAGTGATGGTAGAAATCTTCCGTGGGTTCTCTTAGCTGTGAACAAAGAGACTCGAGAATATGCCCAGAAACGATACCATTTGAGCTTTCAAGAGACTTTCAGTGGCGGAGCTGGAATTTATGTTGACTTCGAACGAGATACGCTGCTTTGCGACAGCAGTGTCTCTCTACAAGCGCTTTGCGGTAGTTACACGTTTCAGGGCAGGGAACTCCGTCTTATGTGGGCCGTTGTTACAGATGACATCATTACTAATGACAACGTGCAGTTGATTACGAGGATATCTGAGGACACTACGGCCAAGTTTCGATACCTCGCAGTTAATGCTCAATTAAACAACTCGCTCGTTCCGATCTTGGCGACATTTCCGAACTTGAAGCAGGTGGATATACATACACCAAAGGACCTCATGGATTTCCCAAAGAGGCTGATTGATCCAGCACCAATATTGAAGGAGTGGAAAGCTTTGAGACTCAGGATCATTTCCGAGCAGCAGTCTCCCCTTGATAGAAGTGACAAACACTTGCAAATCAAGGAGACCGGGAACGATAAGAATGCCAACGAAGAAGATACGAGTAACGGGGAGAACGGAGAAAAGGATAGCGAGAGTGATGGCAATAAGAATGAGGGCGGTAAAGTCTCTGAATATGGCAAAAGAGTGAGCACAGAAACATCGGGAAATTTTCCAGAAGTCAGACTATGGGCCAGGGAAGAATTTGAGAGCAAAGTGGAGCTTAAGGGAGCAGCAACTAGTCAGTTCAGAGATTCGATTTTTTCGATTTTGGTGGGGTGATTTTGAGGGGATTCAGGGGCGAAATGGCAAAAAAGAGCACTTTGATTGGTCAAAAGAGGCGGTGAAAAACTCAAATCTTAACCCACCACCATTCTACCGATTTAAAGCTCCACAAAAACACTAAGAATCATGCATTCTTTTAAGCTAAAAGTGATTAGTGTCCCTCTTAGTGATCTTCTTATTTCTCAGCCCTCTCCTAAGACTTATAAGCCCTCCTGAAGCATGCAAGTACCCGTACCACTCTCTCAGTGTGCATTCTCTTAGTGTGCATTCTCTTAGTGTGTACTCTCTTAGTATGAACCCTCTTATTATACTATGCGCTCTATATATTTACATTTTTGAATAATATAAGGATAACCTGGTGAAGCCGCTTTTTGGTAGGGTAACGTGATCAAAAGTCACGTTTTCTTAACTTATCAGCACTTATAAGTGACTGACAGTCGATCAGTTGGATGCCCTCATTTTGATCAGTCTATCAGTTGAAGAGTTAGCTCGACTGATCACTGACTGACTGACTGGTTGGCCAGCCTGATGGCGGAGGCTTTATGTATGCCACCCCTAGTTCGTGAATGGACTAGCCACACATATACAACTCGTGCTTAGTGCAAGACTTTGTAAATGGCGAGGTGACAGTCGGGAACAGCACTCCAGCACCTCAGCACCTCAGTACTTTAGCACCTTAGCACCTTAGTACAGCAACAAGGCATAGCACCTACGCTACTGCAAACTTTTGCGCTTTTCAAATCCTCTTCCTTTGGCATTACTTTTGCGCATGCGCTGGTGCTGTTGAAGAGCTGGTGCAGTCAGAGAGTTGGTGCAATGAAAGCTGGTGCGGCCAGAGGTGGTGCATTGAGTGCAGGAGCTAGCTAGTTGAGGGAGTTGAGAGAAGATGCAAGCGTTTAGTACTTAAATGCCATAGCAAATCAGAGCTGTTTTGCACTTTCCCTAATTAAGACTTTCATATTTTCATGCCTGTGCCCTTTATGTCTCAAGTTCCCCCCGTTGTAGCTGAGATGCTAAGGTGCTAGGGTGCTGGAGTGCTGAGGTGATGAGGTGCAGAGGTGTTGTACGGCTAAAATCAGGGCCTTATTCCTGGCTTGTTTATTAGTGGCGCTATTCACGAATGGCGGGCCTTGCCATTTACGAATAGCAAGTGTAATTTATAGACTAGGGGTGCCATAATTAAACACCCTGCCATTCAAGAATAGTGGGTAAAGTTTATAGATAGCAGGTATTTAGGTACGGACTAGAACATATCCATAGCTCTACTCGCCCCTGGTCTACCTGCGGGCGCTGCTAATGAAGTTTAGGTAGCTCCACTTCCTATTGCACTTAAGTAAAAACTCCTCCTCTGACAAAATTTTCTTCCTTTTGCATCACTTTTTGCACCTGTACAGTAGATATGCTGTACTATGAGCCGGTGCATTCAGTGCGCCGATTCAGAGAGCTGACATCCAAAGAGCTAGTGCATTCAGAGAGTTGGGGCATTCATGGCCAGTACAAGAGCTCAGGCAAATTTCACATGGTAGTTTCATAGCAATTCAAGCCTTTGTTGCATTCTAAACACTTCAAACTTATCATACTATCATGCATGCGACTTTTATGTCCTAAGTCCCCGCCGAAGCTGTTGGCCTTTCAACATAATAGTATGCCTAGAGGTTCTTGTCTCCGAGTTATGCTCATGAAGAGTCAAAGAGAGAAAGGAATAACAAAAAGCTTGCAAGAACCAATGGCGTACCAGCTTGACTAGTCGATGGTTGACAAATGACGCGTGTACGATTGACGCTTATGGTTTTTGGTTAGTGTCGCAGGACGGATAGAGCGCAATCTTTCGGGCGCAACTATTCTTTCCTCGACCGCTACCAGCGAAAACTCCGTCCAAACTCGTCCTTCACAATCACACAGAAGCCAGGTCACCCTGGGTACGAAGATGGCACGCGTAGGTCTTACACAAGTACTCTACACAATGCCCAGCTAACTCTTCCCCAGTCAAGCTACAACGATCGCGGCGATGGTCGTGAGATCACAAGCAAGGCTTTTCTGGCACCGTCCAGCACCTTACAAGTCGACCCGCTGGAGGACTTTCCGCTCTTTGCGAAATTCCCCATCGAAGTGCGCCGTATGGTGTTTAGAGAGGCCCTTCCTCGACCTCGAGTCATCGCTTTTGACAGTTGGCGTGCCAGTGCTGAGGAACTCGAATTCATAGGCTCAATTAATTCGCGAGATATCGAGAACAGGATCTCAAACGTGGTCGGCCCCATTACCGAAGTTCATCTTCCCAATGCCATGTTCGTCGTCAACCGCGAGTCTCGAGAAGTTGCGCTGGATAATTATACACTCATCTCTCTGGCTTCCAAGTACCCAGTCTAGATCGATCTTGAAGTGGATATCCTGTGCTTCCAAAACCAAGAAACACTAGAAGCATCCATCGACCGGACCAAATCGATGCCTCAGTGCACTCCATTCTTCTACACGCCGCCTGGATTCGTCCACCCCGAAAAGAACATGTTGAAGCACTTGAAGCATCTTGTCATCAACGAAGTCATGACCACAACTCTAGTTACGATCTTGGCACAGTTCGAGTGTCTTGAGGAAGTCATAATTAAGAAGAAGTATATCCTGCGCCCAAACGGTGGATTGATCAAGCGCCGAGATCCCGTAACGAAGAAGCGTGTTGCGCAGTCCCAAGATACGACGGATTTGGAAGCGGAGTGGTTGAGGTCGGGAGTCGAAGTGGCAGCTGCACGAGAGAGAAATGATAAGGAATTGAAGATGGCAACAGGTTCACACACTTTCAAGCTTCCCGAGTTGTCGTTTGTTAATAGTCGGAGGGATTGGCAACCTACGTGGTTCTTTAAGTTCAGAGCTCGAAAGGCAAAGGAGCTTACTGTATTGGAGGAGAAATGAATGGAATCCGTTGAAGGGGCTGGGTGGTAAAGTCTGGTTATGGATAAGGGTGGCCGATCATTTTCATCGCTAGGAGCGCATGGTCTTCTACTTGCGCTCTTAGAGTATCATGAACTTACTGGCCTTTGTACGTTATCTGATGCACAATTTCGATTTGCTAGAGACTAGCTCTGTGATTCTCTATTTGTGAATGCTATATGATATGTTGTGACTCTCTTTGACAACCTGATTTTTTTTTAGAAAGATTTAGTGAGCTCCAAATTCTCTAAATACAGACACTGAAATCATTTTGCGAGACCTGCGATCACGACTTTCTTAGCACTGACACCTTCTTTTTGTCGATCAAGTCCTTTCTGAACATTCTCTAATCCCTTGCCAACGATGAGTGCTTTGGGTCTTGGCAGTAATCTCCCGGATTTCAACGCCCATGGAACATAAGTACCCCAGACTTCCATCGCCACTGTCGGCTCCCGTGGTTCTAACGCTCCTCCACTTATGCGAGCCAGTGTCACTTTGGGAGGTAAATTGCTGGGAGCAGCTCCAACACTTGAGATTTTCCCACCACCAAGGGCTTCTAGTACAGACGCACACTGTAACACTGTCGTAACAGATCCAATGGCGTCGTACGCACCGACTACCTTATTTCCTTTCAATAAGTTGATCAGTTTCGGGACCACTTCTGGATCATGATAATCGAGAACATGAGCAGCACCCAGTTCCTTGCAGTACTTGAAATTTGACGAAGAAGATGTTGTGATGACAGTGTAACCAGCTGCTGATGCCAATTGAATGACAGAACTGCCAACGGATGAGGATCCGCCCCAAAGCAGGAGTACTGGGTTATCCGCAACGTGTGTTGATGGCAAGGAGAAGATCGTATCGGTCTTGGGAGAATTGAGTCCCAATGTAGCATTCATAAAGAGTCCAGCCGCGGCAGTGGAAATAGATAAAGGCAGTACTGCAGCTTCTGTGAAAGACAGATCGTCTGGAATAGGAGAGGTTATCGCAGCCCTTAAAACAGGATACAATTGGAATCCACCATAGCTTGATCCTTTGTCGAAACCCACTGTGTGCGCCATGACACGTTGTCCAACATGGAAATTATGCTTGGCATTTGTGCCGACCTCTAGGATCTCGCCAGCGACGTCTTCACCCATAACCACTGGATACTCGAGACCGAAGCCACCAGATTGGACCTGTGTTCATTGTCTCGTAGTTAGTTTTGTTTCATGTATTGGGAGAGTTTCAAACAAGCGCAAACAATTTCATAACAAGTCATCTGCTTTCAAAGACGGTACCAAAGAATTAAATGGGACATACCTTCCAATCTATGGGATTGACACCAACGACATGGTTCTTTATGATTAACTCATCATCACCACATTCTGGATAAGGAATTCCAGCTACTTCCAGCTGGGCTTTCTCGGACGGTATCAAAGCTGCATAGTTCCTCGGCTTCGCCGCCTGAGATGGCGGGAATCCAATCACTTGTTCACTCTGGTACTCGTTCCCGGACCCGGTGTTGAGTTGATATCCAGTCCAGGAGAGCCAGTGAAGTAAGAACTGCATAGTTATATACGATCACGTTTGTAATGTCGTTTGAGAAGGATTGTATGTCCGAGTTGAGGTGAAGATGGTGGGGTTGATTTTAAGTTGGGCGGCTCGGCTAAACCCCCTTGCTAGCTTCGATCACGTCAATTCAAGCTTCAGTTGAGGCCGTGCTAATTACTTGTCGAGATGCTTATGTAAATTCAGTTCTTGATTAATTATCTAAAACGAAATGTCAATTGATTCCATACATTCTTCATCTCCCGAGTAAGGACATGTACCTATCGCCAAATTCGGAAGACAGGGACTGTCTCTGTAATGTCAATCAAGCACAAAGCTCCCCATTTTCACTCCCAAAAAATCAGATAGAGATGCTTCCTTTCATGCGTCAGGAGAAGCGTGGCTTGACTTCAAAAAAATAGCCGTTCCCCAGTGCGACCTTGGTCATGTCATTCCTTGTATTACTCTGTTGGGCTGAATGAAGACATCTTCCTAAGCCTCGGTCCGTAATAATAGAAAAGAACAGGAATCGGAAACATTGCGACACATAGCAAAGCTAGTAAAGTGGTCGCCCAACTAACACCGAGTCGATCGTACATGGCTTGAGTGAACAAAGGAAACGCCGCTCCACTGATGGAGCGTAGCATAACGTTGGCAGCCATCGCTGAGTTCGCATTTTGCATATAGACATCAATGATATAATTCATTCCCTGAAGGAATATCATGAAGATACCCATGCCGATAGGGATCCCTGATAGCACCTGCGGTACCCAAGTAATGTTCGGAGACGAAGTCCAAGCAAACCAAAACAAGCCCGCAGGTAAGACGGCAGCACCAAGAATCATCGGAGGTAAGCGTTCCTCTGGAATCACTCGACCGTGTGTCTTAATCGACAGTGCAAATCGAGTCTTGGTTAAATAGATCACAACACCTGCGCCGATCATGATGCCGACAAGGAGACCGATAAATGGCAGTGCGCCAACGCGAGCATTCCATCCTCGATGTTGTTGAAACGATATAGGATACCCCTCGAAGAATAAGTAAAGGATGCCGTAAATCAGACTCATATATATTGTGAGGAGCAGTAAGACCGGCTCTCGAGTGAGCATAATGTACGGCCGCGTCAAGTACACCTGTATGATTGATTTCATGTTGATCTCTTGTGCGTCGAAAGCAGAGTGAATGGCCCAGTTTCTTGTCTCCAACCGAATTTTATGTGCCTTGGCCTGGAGAATTACCGGTCCAAAAGTCTCTGGAATTATAAAGAAACCAGTGACACAAAGGAAAAGGCTGATGATGAGAGTGATATAAGCGTTCCAACGCCAGCCGATGTAACTCATAGTGATGAAGCCACCCATAATTGGTCCCACTGTGCGCAAGTTAGCATCAATAAAAACATTATGAAGCTCGCGATCGTACCAACAGGACCTATAAAAGCTGCACCAGCAAAAACGCAGACTGCTACTCCTCTGGTTACCGGATCCCAGATGTCCCCAAGAATTCCTCCAACGACTGTAAGCGCCGATGATGAAGCAAAGCCAGCCATGAACCGGCATATGAGGATCGTGTAAAGATTTTGGGCGACAGCAACGGGAATCTGAAAAATGCAGAATGCAAAAAGTCCCAAGAAAAGAGGTTTTTTCCGACCTAACGCCTCCGAAATTGGACCCCATAGTAATGGACCGAAACAAAATCCCCACAACTAAGTTAGAAAACAAACGTAAAGGCACACTACACCTACCAGAATAAAGAGAGCCGTACCAAGTACAGCCACCTCAACCGACACATGGTACAGCTCGGCCACTTCTTTCGTGCCAGTGCTAAAGATGCTGCTCGAGATAGCGACGCAAAACGTCACAGACCCGAGCGACATAGTGATCAGCCATTTGAAAGATCTTTTCCAATTCATCGGGTTGGCTGCATCATCTGGGCCATCCCAACTAATCAAGTTAGGGTCTTCCACACTCTCTGGTTTCCCTTGGTATCCTATCTCTCTGGCAGGCTCCAACTGTCGATTATCAGGTACAATCAAAGAAGTGGAAGAGTCACGAAGCTGTTGACGTAAATAGTTAGCAAGACTGTCACATCCTCAAGATGCAAAACACGAACTTCAAGGTACCGCTGGGCACTGGGACTCACCTTAATGGGCAGACTTAGCTCCTCAGTATGATCTCCGTCAGCCATTCTCGATCGAGGTGATATGTTGACTTTGCTTGCGAAGATAATGTATGCCAAAATTCGGGTTCGTAATATTTATCACCTTCTGGAAATTAGAAGATAAACCCCACCTAAGACGTAATAAGATATCGCTCTTTCCCAGACACAAGTCGTTGCCAGTGGTTAAAGTAGCCTGGGGGCAATTCTGTGCTGTTCCAAAGTGATTTGCAATCAGGCCGATTTCCCGGCACCCCGGATGGTGTCCATCCCGTTTCACCTCCAGTAAGGACTACAGCCGACTAGTTAGAGCACGGAGTTCCATAGTCAATCGTGAGAATGTGTAGCCACGTTGTTGGAACAGTCCTTGCGAACGAACCGTCTCGTCCGCGTCCTTTTCAACAGCAGCTACCCAGAGGACAAAGCATTGTATGCAGCAACGGCAAATTTCCCAATCAAGAATCGAGTTCAGTATACGAGCGTATGCAGTGCATTTTCTTAGGCCCAATTCTGCTAGCTTTGCAATCTTTGAGCTTTTCTCCACTACGTGACGTCTATTTTGCTACTCTGAACCACCAGCGTCAAGGTGCCCTCGCACAGTGCAGTTTCGAGCTTTGAACAGAAAGCGAATGTGACATTGGGGTGCCCACCTAGGGAGTCGGTGATGACCATGGAATTACAACTCATCTTGGCTACTCTGCTACGATAGAGACTATGAGAAGCAAGGGTCATATAATTTCCACATTTGCCAAGTATGACTGTTTCAATAGTCTAGTTGATTTGAATTACATTTTTCCTTGAGACTCTATTCCTCTGTAAACCCTCGTGCAACAACTCGCACATAGCCACATTCATGGCAATCTGCTATCATGAGGCATCTATTCCCCAGGAAAGATCATCTCATTCAATTTTGCACCTTCAATTCCCAAGGTGACTGCGCCAAACCTTGCGATCTCCGTCTTGCTCAAGTTCTTCCAGGAGTGCTGAGATGCTCGCTGAACACACACGTCTCCCCTCTTCATGACCCGCTTTTCGCCGCTATCCAGAGTCAACTCAAGCTCACCATCTATGATGAAGACGTAATCGAGCGTATTTGAACGATGCATAAATCCTGTGTCATTGTCCGGATCCGGATTCGGTTCAAACTTGGTAAAGTCTTAGTCATATGTTCAAGAAGAGTGAACGAGGAACCGATAGTTGTAGCAATGACGGGAACGAAAGCTTACACTTGCAACAACAGCAGAACTCCCTCCCGCGAGTGGAAACATGATATGTGGAGTTGTGTTTCGAACATCCTGATTGTTCTTGTAATCAACCAGATCCGTTAAGACCGGCCCAGTTGCGGAACCGACAGTAGAGTAGATATAATCCACACGCATAGAAGGATCGTTCATCTGGACGAGGGGCGGGTTAGGTGCTGCAAGGAACGTCGATTTCCCAGATGGATCATATGAGGTGATGTAGTGAGAGATCTCAGGGAGACGAGTTTGATTTGCCATTTCTATCAGAGTACCCAATATAATAATATTAATGAAATCAAGATCGCAGAAGAATATGAATTGACGACCGAAGATCTACTGATACAAATATTTCGAATTCTAAAATGCCTTTATATATTTTGGACACTGAATTGGTGACCCCCGATCAGGTGTACGAGCGACCCCGTGACTAGGTGACACCCGCCCTCGGAGTTCCATGGTACACACGAACTTTAACCAGCATTCAGAATCAATTATCTACATGCCTCTTACCTCAGGTGTCTCATCTGTAGAGTTGGAGAAAGCGGTGAGCCAAAGGCGTTAGCGGCATTGTCTGGACACCAGATTTAAGAGCTGACCAAGGAACTCCGGGGTCAAGAGCGAGCGCCATTAGTCAACTTTCTCGAGACTCTATATATCCCCAACTTCGCTAATGCCAGGCCACCACAATTACACGGAACTCCAGATACACTTCTCTATGGCTGAGATCGCCGACCAACTGGCAGCTTTCAAGTGCTCGATATGTCGAAAATCTTTCGAGCAAGGTTGCATTCCAATGACTATACTGAGAACGAGGCTTACCATATGAGATAGAAACGTCATGCAAACGCCACATCAGACGTTGCCGCCGAAAGCAACCCACGCCACCACGACAGAAGTCCTGTTTCCGCTGCGTGAGGGGAAAACTACGCTGTGACTTACGACAATCTTCTTGTTCGCAATGCAGTAACAAGAGCCTGGGCTGCGTATATCCCTCGTCTGTTCGTACAGATGAACCGGCGTCTATCGCACCAGAGTATGGTGATACAATCTCTTCGGATGTCACAGATCTATCTTGGACATCTCTACCGATGGTCGTTGGAGAGCAAATGACCACAGACGATGCTGGCCTTATGGGATTCGGAGATACATCACTGATCCCATTAAGGCCTTTTCCTTTCATTTCAGAAGACATGACTCTCTCAGATCCGTTGTTGTGGACGTTGCCGTATTGGCCCAGCGAGCCAGCAGGATCTGGTACTCGGATTCCGGCATCAGAACTAACTCTTATAGAAGATGAAGAAAACCCGTTGAAGGATAAGCTTTCGCGAATTCGCGATAGATGGATCAACCCGTCATTCAAGCCTCCAAGTAGAATACTCCAGGTGCACGGGGCCTCAGCTGCGTTCTTGACCCACGTTTTGAAGTGTTACCCAAAGATGATGGCTAGGGATGGCAGTGTACCACCGATGATTCATCGACTGCAATTGACAAGCAGGACTGCTTTTGTACCGCTTGTAAATTGCCTGGCTTGGACAAAGATATGGGAACACCGAACAGGAAGTGATGAGGCAGTGTTGCTGAATGCCATGCAGGGTGAGCTTGAGAAGCTGTATCAAGAGGTATGAGCCCCTATATTATTTGATTGTATCAACTAACAGTACATTTCAGCATCACCTATATGGTCAGGCCGACTTGCTGGCGGCGTTACAGGCAAGCTTGATTTACTCGATCATAATATATCTCGAGTCAAACATGACGGTCAAATATGCGGCCCAAGTCTTGTTAGGCCAGCTTCAGGAGATGGCATATCATCTATTGATTACTGTAACAATTCCCAAGGCACGCCCGTCCGGTGCGGTTCTTGACCAGGAGTCATGGGTGATTACTTCGGCAGCGCATCGAACAGTCTTAGCGGTATATATTTTCGAGTATGTCATCTGCTTGCTAAATAGCCTTCCTGTTTACTCCTGTAATGAACTCGATTCTATCCCAGCCCCAGTCTGCGGACGATTATGGGAGGCTCAGGGGTATGGAACTTGGAGGGATGAGTACGGTAATTGGGCCAAGATGTGGAAAGGAAGGGAAGTGGTGATGGCCGAATTACTGGATCGCCAAGTGGAGTCGTACGCCTATAATAGGGTTGAGAAGTGGCTTAGTGAAGCAGATGAATTTGGGATGTTGATCTTCACTGGGTCACTGATATCTGCAAAGGGTTAGTAACAATAGGCCAACCATGTTGTCTCATGCGAGAAAGAGCTCTAGGTCGGGAAACATAGAACAATATCATTATGTCGAAAACATGTAATGTGTTGAAATGTACCTTGTTGATAAACCCTGTTCCTCGCCCTCGAGCTATGCATATAAGCCCTCCCTCGCAGCAAGCATCTTCAGCATCTCGCCAACCAAAAACTTCGCGGTTCCTCTTCCTCTGATACCATGGGCTCACAACCGACATCTCGAGTTCCGGCAACCCTTTCACGGGTAAGGTCTCGTTATGCGCTTTGCTGGTGCTCAGGGAATACGCGAAGAGCTCTTTGTTTGTAACGCCAAAGACATGAGGCTAGAATTACACTTCGAGGATCGAGCCACCATATTTGATTAAGATGTAGCTTACGACGGGGAAATGCTTCGTGCGTGCGGGAGAAATGGAGAGCGAGTCGCAGTTGTTCAGCATTCGATTGCAGAGGGTCATGATAACGGCACGCGAGCTGGAAGAATGAAAGACAGTAAAATCTTCGGCATCACGCTAACGAAAGATGTAACCTGGGGCTCTCCCTATTTGTTCCGCTTCCCCCAAAGCGTGCCGCTGTGACCTGATGTTGCATGGTGTCTTGTCAAGTAGAAGCACCAAGGAGCTCTACATCCCTTGCTTACTAAATTGTGCTCTTGGGAAGACTGCACATCGTCTTGTATGAAACTGTGGAATGTAAGTTTCCAAGTTCTTAACAAGCTCTTGGAATTTGGATTGTATACTCGGATACAAGTTGAGTGGTATAAGGAGAGCTGAGAAGGTCTCAGGGACAGTTCAAGCAACACCTATTCGAGTCGTCAAATTTCGGCTAAGAAGGGGGCGTAACTCGCCTCTGCTAAGGACTTTTAACAAGCGTCACAGGGGACCGAGACGGGCCATTGTTACGATATCTCAGGTGCTATATTAATGATAACAGGATTTGCATATTTCTATATAAAGACAACATAGAATCTGTAACCGATTCTGGAGAGAGCTAGAAAGCAAGACCCCCTGAGCACGATCCAGCTGACTTACTACCGTACATGATGAAATTCGTTGTCGCAATTCTGATGTAGTCGGCAATGGCAGAAATTTGTATAGGAAAGGAAAAGTGGCAGGTGTAAAGGTTCTGCATACCGCTCACCAATGCGGCTAGCGCTAAATTGACTCTAATCGAATTCTGTGATAGCATGCAGGACTCAGGGCTCAGCTCAGGTTAGACATGCGGCCGCCGGCCGCTCCAATTCCGAGCTGAAGCAGACTTTGGTAGGCCCAATTCTCGTCTAGGACTTTTCTGGAATCTCTCTGCTATTTGAGATCGACTAACTTCATGAAATACATCTATTCACAGCCTAACAAAGAACAAGAGCCGGCCATGGATGAGCAGAAAGACAGTGTACGTATATCATACTGCCATTTGAGAACTTGCGCTGACATTTGCGCAAAAGGGTGGCTCAATGGCTACCTCCAGCATAAAGACGAGTCCAGGGCAAATCTCGGAAACCGACGTCAGCGAGACACGTTGTGGCGAGGTTGGTTCTTCTCAAGCATTGCAAGTTAAGGTTTCTTACAGTACTAACATTGGACATGAATAGGGAAGTCATGCGCTCGGTGTGGGAAAGAAGTTCACCCTATTCCCAGAGCTAGCTCCTGAATTAAGACGGATCATAATCGAAGAAGCTTGTCTCGAACCACGAATTATCAGAGTTACTGGCACCAGCTTTGATGAACTCCACAGGATCGACGCCCCAGTTTATCGAAGGGTCGCAGCAGTATTGCATGCCACCGGGTATGACTACCAGATCAGATTTGTTGCCCACAAAGTCCCCGCTATACTACATGCAAATCACGAAGCTAGGACAGTGGCAAAGGAATCGTACAAGATCATCTTTGGAGCCCACCCAGAAAAGCAGGTTTACATCAACTTTGTATCCGATACATTGGTCTTCAACAATTTAGATCATGTACAGGCTCTGATGAGGTGTCAACGCTCTGACCCGAAGCGGCCGCTACAAGACCCACAGATCCTCGAAAGGAATTTGCGCTTCGTCGCTGTGAAGAAGGCGTTGGACTGGAGAATCATACAGGGTCTCATTGCTTTAAGCAAGGTAGAGCTCATCGTCATGGTATCCAAATATCCGTCATGGGGAGGTCCGACAATTCGAGCAAGTCAAAATCGGGACCCAGACAAGAGACCCACAGGTGGATTACCAGACTTTCCTCGTTATGTGGTAACTGCATCTGCAAGTTATGAGGAAAAGGTCGCTTCGCTACTGAAGGAGAAGATTGATGCTGCTACAATAAAGCCAGGCGGCTGGCCTCGTATCGAGCAGTGGAGTCTAGGTCAATGGGCACGATATCTGGAGAATGGCAGAGGTTTGCTCACCCGATTCTTTCTCAGATCTTTAACTTGAAAGACATGGAGACTAATGAGTAATCAGATGGAAATTGAAACACCCTTCACACGAACAAGTTGGGATGTGCTTAGCTGAGGGTCATTGGAGGAGCGCAACTCCATAGACATCTCTGTTGGGCTTCCATCAATGGATGTCTCTTAGAGAAAATGATTTGGCAATGTTGACGTACGAAACTTCATATCAAATAAGTAGCATCGACATTGCTAGAAGGGAAAGGTGGAGTGTGAATGCAGTGAAGGGGAGCATGACTCTGTAGAATAAAGCTGGTGAAGTGGGGAAAGTTCCACATGCCTTCTTCCATCATGGACAATACAATAAAAGACTTGCTAAATGGATTCAAACAAAGTGAAATGGCAGTTAAGCGCAACAAAGTAGCAAATTAAACATGATGCAGGATAGAAAATACGCTAGGCGCGGAAATACTTTCCGCCGGCCCGCGTCATGGGCTTGCTCTAATTGTGAACCTGCCTGCGATACAATTCATCCATCTTCGCCATTATCGCGACGCCGCCGCTGCACAACGCTTTGTTTGCTTGAAGAAGCTGAAAGAAAAGTGAATCACTCTGCATGATGTGGAACGACGAAGACAATAATCCCTATGGGACAAGCTTTGAGCGCCGCGACTCAACAGCTTCGTCCACAGCCAACCCCAGCTCACCAGGCTCCCGTGAGTTATTCTTGCAAGCAATCTTTACTCTTCTCCACGATGATGGAATCTATTTGCCTCGATAATGAAGATTTGGAAGCTGATCCAGAATGGGAATTTGTAGAGCATGGCTATGCTGGCCCCCGCACCCCCTCCACCATAGACGACAACCACCACGATACAGATACGGATCCAACTCAACATTACGAGACGAGCGATATTGGCAGCGATGACGAGTATGGTGGACCTTCACCTCCCAAGAGGAAGAAGGGTGGTTACGATAGTCGAATTGAGCAAATACTCTACGAGAACCCGGAGCTACCAATCCTAATCGTTGAGGCGGGAAAGAGCTTGGAAAGTGGAGGAAAATACATCGTGTATACCATCAGAACAGGAGTAAGCTAGCTGAACATCTGCGCAGTGCATTTGCTAAATCTGAGTAGGATCTGGAAGTTCGACGGAGATACTCCGAATTCGCATCATTAAGAGACGCTCTGTCAAGGTTACACCCCACCTTGATTATACCTCCGATCCCCGAGAAGCACACAATGGCGGACTATGCTGCGAACCCAACCAAGGCGAAGCAAGACCAGCAGATCATAGACTTAAGAAAGCGGATGCTAGCGGTTTTCTTGAACAGATGTAGGCGAATGGACGAGGTCCGGAACGATGGTGTCTGGTGGAGATTTTTAGATCCAAATTCCAGTTGGGTACGCTCGTCCCATCTATGTCTTCATTTGGAGCCTCTTTTGCTAATATTGAGAAGAATGAGGTACTGCATTCCCACCCGATCGCATCAATACCCAAATCCAACATGAAAGCCCCACCTCTCGACCCCGCCAATCCCTCACCAGCACACGCCTGGCTACCAGTTCCAGCAACCTCTGCGAAGCTAAAGGGCGCTGCAACGGCTCCTACCAATGCTTCGGGTATGATCAATCAACCTACCGAATATGCGGCTAGTCCCTCAACGGCTGCTCACACAATACAAGGAATACTTGTTCATGGCCGATTTCCCCCAGATTCCCAACACCTAAGCGAGCAGGAGCTCGACCCTTACTTCATAAACTTTGAAGCTTCAACCAAAGAGCTCGAGACGCTCCTTACTGGACCTATTGAGAAGGTCAACCGCCGGACATTGACACACCTATCTTCCCTCGCTGCAGATCTTGCTGAGCTCGGTGCAAGATTCAATGGCTTCTCCCTTTCCGAACCATCTCCATCCTTGGCAGCAGCGATCGAACGAGTTGGTCAGGCCGTAGACTCTTCATACCTTGCTACGGAAGAATTGTCAAGCTCGTTAGGTGCAAGCTTCGCCGAGCCTATGCGAGAAAGCGCACAATTTGCTGGAGTTGTCCGAGCAGTTCTTCGCTACCGAGTTCTTAAGCGTGTTCAGCAAGAGATGACCAACGACGAACTTGCCAAAAAGAAGGCACTACTTGAGTCATTGGAGCGGAGCGAGTCGGAGGCGAAAAGAATCGAGCAATACCTCACTCAAAGCGGCACGGGAAATCTCCCACGTCGGTCAACCTCTTCTGCTCGTGATCCTCCTTCCTCGAGACGAGAAAACAACCAAGAGGACACTGCATCAATAGATTCTGACTTCCCTCCCACTCACGGCGATTCATCGACAACACCATCCGCTACTCAAGGCGCGCCACAGACTGAAGAGAACAATTCCCCGGCTCACCGGAAAAGTTCTAGCGGTAATTTTATCACGAATAGAATATTCGGTCGCATCAATCACGCAATTCATGGAGTCGTGGATGTTGACCCGGAACGGACAAGACGAGATCTCATTGGCAAGACCAAGGAATCAATCTCACAACTCGAGCAGGCTCAACAAGCATCGGAGCAGGATATACGGAATGCAAGTGCGGGAGTGCTGAAGGATCTCAAGCGCTTTCAAGCGGAGAAGGAAGATGATTTGAGGCGATATATGGTATGTTCGAGTTGCACACATGCGGAGTCTGATTTGCTAACATACAGAAGCTCGCATATGCCAAGAGTCAAATCGAGTGGGCGAAGAAGAACAAGGAGACTTGGGAGGAAGCTAAGGCGGAGATCAACAAGATAGATGAGAGCTGAACTATGAGATGAACGGGCATGGATTAAGTTCTGTAATAGTGATTGATTGATCTCAGGGGAGCGGTGCATGGACTTTAATAATCGTTGGTTTAATGAACAACTGCCAAGGTCAGAGCAGTAATAGAGATGCGATGAACTTCAAAGAACTTCAAGACATACTTCAAATACCTCTGTGATACTGCTGCTCTGTGACTCGAGTTCGCACGGGCGGGGAAGAAGCTCTGGGCTAGGGCCTCTCCATCTGTGAAATTCCTAGCCGATCTTAGCACTCGAGAACACCAAAATGTCCTATACTAACTCTAATATTGCTACACTACTACATAATTTGTTTCTAATTAGACTTTAGTTTTGACTTATCAAGCAACTATTCTACGTCCTTATTAAAAAAATTAAATATAAACTTAATATATTGTGCGTAATACTTTACATTTTGTGAATCTAAGCCCTATCGCAAAATCGGCCACGAAATTTCACCGATGGATAGTAGGGCCCCGCCACAGCTTGTGAAAATCCGGGGTAATGACGTAACAATTTCCTAGCCTCAACCTCAACCCCCTCTTTCTCCGCATCAGCGGCATATATTGATTAACATCTCACATATTTAATCCGGGGTGCCAGAAAATCGCAAGTCGCAGTCCAAGGCGACAAAGCGTGTTTCACTCTCCTCACGATGGCGAACATCTACAATAGTCAGTTGGTATGGTGCTCATTACATTCCAGCTCTCGACCATACTGATTTATTTAGGACGCATACTCGTTGTATCACAAAAACCAAGAAGCTTCTTCTCCTTCTGCTCTCAATGGACCTGCACTTCCTGCACTCGGCCATGCATTGGCGGGCTCCACTGGGACGGCCATCTCGAATCTAGCGATATATCCTCTGGATCTGGTGATCACTCGACTCCAAGTTCAACGCTCACTTCGAAAGTCCTCTGCGAGTCAGGACGAATACAAAGGTGTCATCGATGCATTTGACAAGGTCTATCACAATGAAGGAGGGATCAAGGCATTCTACAGCGGGGTGGTCCAGGATACTGGAAAATCGATTGCTGATTCGTTCCTCTTTTTCCTGTTCTACAACTACATTAGAACGAATCGTCTTCAGAAGAAAGGCTTGAGTGCGACTACTCTTCCAGTATTCGAGGAATTGGCGGTTGGGACAATAGCCGGAGCTTGTTCGAAGTTCTTCACTACGCCAATTGCCAATATCGTCACACGAAAGCAAATTGCGACCATGGTAGCTGCTCGCTCGTCTACAAGTCTTGCAGAACCTAGCGCCCGAGAAATTGCTGCAGATATCCGTAACGAGAAGGGACTTCAAGGCTTCTGGTCTGGGTACTCTGCTTCTCTTATCCTTACTCTCAACCCTAGCATCACTTTCTTCCTCTACGAGACCTTCAAGCGAGCATTCCTTCCCCGTTCCGAGCGAGACAACCCTAGCACTCATGTCACATTCATCATGGCAGCCATGAGCAAAGCCATTGCCTCCACAATCACCTACCCGTTCTCACTCGCCAAAGCTCGAGCACAAACATCCTCCAAGCGACCCGTAGATTCCGAGTCCGCTGAAATCATTATGAAAGAAGCCGAGAACGTCGAAAACCGATCCGACGTAAAGAAAGTCGGTCAAGACGCGAAGAAGTTTGCCCAGAGCAACACTGTATTCGACACCATCCTTAAGATCTACAGGACAGAAGGAGCCGCGGGTTTGTATGAAGGAGTTTTTGGCGAGATATTGAAGGGATTCTTCAGCCATGGAATTACGATGATCATCAAGGAGACGGTGCACAAGATGATTATTCAGGCTTATTATCTGGTGTTGAAGGCGTTGAATAGGTATCCGAGTCCGAGTGAGCTGGCGAAACAAGCGGGGCAGTCGGTGCAGGATGCTGGGGAGAAGGCTGGAGATCTGGTAAAGGGGGGATATAATAATGTTACTGAGGCGGTAAGCAATATGGTGGGCGGCACGAAGGAAACTGCTGGTGTTGCAGCTGAAAGGGTGGGGGTTATTGGAAACAACACTACCGAGGCCGCCAAGACGGCGAACGATTATGCGAGTAAGGAGGCCGGACATCTGCTTGGAAATGCTCAGGAAATGCTAGGTGGGAAGATTGAGAGGGTTGGTCAGGGGATCAAGCCTGAGGATTAAGTACCCAACAGAAGATAATGACGAGATGAGGAACAAATTGTAATGGACTCGCAGCTGCATGGCGTTTCTTTGAAAATGCAAAAGCATATGGACAAGCATGGATTTGGGTTTGGTTGGCTCACAAAATTGGACAAATCTGTGTTCATGGAGTTATGTATATATAATCTAGCGCAGCGAGAAGTAATAAGTCTTGTCTATCGAATCTGTCTATCTATGCAAGCTGCAACCGATATTCTAATGGGTATAAATATCTGACCTCGCTCTGTAACTTGTAACCTCTTGGTACTTTCTTTTTCTGATAGCCCATCTTGCAACCACAACGATCAATTATCACCGAGCCAGCAATGGAGTGATAACCTTCGACACAGCCTCTGCAGTCGTAAACAGAATTCCTATCCCAAGTCAGCAAGTACTATCTTAAAACCACTCCACACATCTTACTCACCACCACTAAAAACCGTCCTACTCAACCTCATCACTGTCCCCCTCCAAAAGCCCCTCACCCCATCCTCTTTTAACACACTCTGAATAGCCTGCACCGTAGTCGTAACCTCCGCTGCCTGACTCCTCGTCTTCACCGTATCAAACGGCTGACTCAACAGCGTCGTCACCGTCCCCGCCACCGCTCCATTCAAAAAATTAACCCCCGTACTCTGCTCCACACCCCTCTTCTCCTCAAAATCCTTAATAATATTATAACTCCCCATCCGAAAGCTCGTCGCTGATGCCTGTTTCAGTGTCGTTCCCGCCAACCCTCTATACAGTCCTTTAAACCCATCTTCTTGGACAATAAGCCTAATACAATGAACCGTCGACTTATATCTTTTCGCTGACCTCGCGTCGTCGATTAACGCCGTTTTGATTCGTTCCGTAGGCGTCACAGCACATACACTCGCCACGACTCCCGCCGTCATACCAGCCAGCATATTCCGCGCCGGCGTCAACGTCCCCGTCTCTTTATCCCGGAACGCATTTTTCACGGTATCGAAACTCAGGAAGCGGACAGCGTCTTTGCCTACCGAGCCGAAAACGAGGGCTCCGCAGCCTTTGTACAGAGCGCGCAGACCCTCGGTCCGGTAGATGGTTAGCACGATGCTGTAGGGGTTCCGTGGGAGGGGGGAGCGAGGCGAGGAGCTGCGGAGTTGGATGCGGGTTTTGGCGAATTCGAAGGGGTAGGTTAGGAAGCCTTCTACGCCGCCGGCGATGCCGCCTGAGATGAGGGAGACGAGTGGTGGAGTGGGATAGGAGGAAGATGTCATTTTGAGGCATGAAGATTGGGAGGTAAGTCACGTTTTTAAGAGTATGAGAACTTGAAGTGAAGTCTGGATATAGAAGTGGATGCTATGACGTTTGCCGAGGCAATCGGTGTGGCTGGATTCAGGGGCTCGGTCGCTAAATTGTGGCACGCCCCTCCTCCTTTCTATATGTAGAGTAGACTGTAAACATCAAGAAGTGAATAATCAGACAAGCAATCAATCAAAAAGTTATTATTATATTCACAAGATTTGCTATCAAACAACTAAATCCGCCAGTACTCCATAACAATTTTGACCCCTCAATCTTCAACCCAAAGCCCATCAGTACATCCTCCCTTTTCCCCGGACGCCCCAACAAACAGCATTTCAATCCATCTCACTAACAGAACTCACACTTCGAACTCGCAACCGCTCTCGTAGGATACATACTCAACGAAGCCGATGCAAAACTCCCCGCCTGTCCAAAATTATTCTGCACATCATCCTCCTGGCCTCTCACAGAATCCCAAGAGAAGCTCCACGTCCCATTATCGGTACATGGCGTCACTCTTCAATAAATTTCATTAGCTCTTCTCTATCTCAATATCGGAAAGGGATGGGGGAGGGAACTTACTGTCCACAGTCATAAATGTGGGTGACATTAAACGTAAACTCATGATTCGCATTGGGAAAAAACCCAAATGTCACATTCGGATTGCTGCACGGCGCGTTGTAGGGCGGAGGCCCGTCGAGCGCGAAGGTGTAGGTGTTGGCGTAGTATGCGCAGGTGGTGTTGAAGCCTTGCGGGGTGGGTGTTGGGGTGTCGAGGATGTTGAAATTCCAGCTTGATGTTGTTAGTTGAGAGAAAGGGCATTTGAGGGGAAAGGAGGACGTACTAGCCACCGGTGCCGTGACGGATGTTGCTGAGCGAGAGAGATGTGATGGACCATGGGACGGGGACCATGAGGGTGGTTTGTGCGGTTGCTGGTGAGGAGATGGTTGCCAAGAGGCTAGCGAGTATGGGGAGTTGGAACTTCATTTTGAAGTGAAGGTATTGTCTTGATGTGATTATTCTGTCAGGACTTAGGAATATTCTAGAGTGATTCAATCACTAACAGAGAAGACATCTACTCAATTTATACATCACAATCTCGTCTCGATTCCCCTGCCATCTCATTATCCTGTCATCTGATGCCGCTCGTATTCCCGCTCCTCGCTTGTGCTACTCGAGCTGGGGATCGACGGATAAAATACGAGTCTATTTTAACGACAAGACCTGGAGCCGGCAGTTACGACTTCTGCCGAGACATTGGTATTGCTTTCGATTGGACAATTGAATAAACCTATGCACGAAGCCGCACACCGATACTTGGGTCCGAGGTGTCCCGCCTTCGTGGTGCAAGCGAGGTTGGTGAGCATCATGAGATTGGGTATCATTTGAGAGCGGTGTGTTCTGATGTGCATGAATTTAGTAGTGGTAGAATACGGGTCAGGTACGTATATACATTAATCTACATTCTCGGTAACTTGATATGCTCCTCCGCTCTAGGACCCTCTGCCTCGAAGTATCTCGATTGACAACCTAACACTCCCCAAATGATGTCAAGAGACAAACTCGCCCGAATATTAATGGTAAAGTTATGTGTATCGTCGCTCAAAGACTTCCCTATACTCTGTTCCGCCACTTTCTATTCGCTTCATCGACTCTCTGTTGAAGTTCTGCGAATTTCGCTTTCTGGTAATCTGAGCCATTCCTCGTCAACGTAGGTCTAACATCGTAAGTGAATCTTATGATTCCTTGTGGTCCAAGTCTAAAATCACATCATCAGCACACTAGATATTCGTCTTATTAGCATCTCAGGATACTCACGTGAACTCATCGTTGAAATCCCAAGTCTCTCTCACACACTGAGTAACGATTGCATAGAATTCAGCTGGGACATATTTCCCGATCCAAGACTTGTCTTTACGGGCCTCCAAGAACCTCCCGAACGCGTCCACGTCCATGTCTCTCATAGTACGCATATGTACGTTATTAGTATATAACTCGTCTTGTACGTTACGGTCCCGGACAATTTCCATGAGCCTGTCTTTCTCTAACCTGGTAGCGAGAAACGCGGGTCTGGGTATGGTCATGTTCGCGAGCACATTTCCAGGTGGCCAGCCGGCTTCGATGCGTGTTACAAGACCTGGGCCGGGGTAAGGATCGAATCTGAGAGAGGGTTAGTGAAACGTTCAAGAGGGGATGAAAGATCTTCCACTTACATGAAGTACTCTCCCTTTCGATTTGCTACGCCGAGAAATTGCCAAAGCTCCATTGGAAGGACGTCGATTCCGCCTCGATCTCGGATATACCTATAGAATACAGACGTTGGAAGTGTCCCTAATTTGCCAATCGCAAGTAAGCATGTATCTTTCATGCAGCCTGCATAGGAGTGCAGCCTTGACTGAATACATTACAGAGCAGAGTGCTTGTAAGCACCAACAGTCTGGTGAGAGCTAAGAGGAAAGGATTCTAGGAATGACGAGAATGGCTTACCCATGGTATCCAGTGCCAACTCCAATGGACCTCGGTTGCGACAAAGATAATTAACAATCTCATCATATCTGGGAGAAGAGTATGTCTCCGTAGGAATCTCCTCATCATCTGGCAACGGATCAAAGGGGTGGGCCGTAATCTGATCAGTCCCAAATTGTCTAGGCCAACTCGTAAACGCTTTGTCAGATCTCAATTCGCCCCTCTTCTCAGCCAATATCCCCATCTTCAAGTAGATTCTTGTCGCATCTACAAGTCGTTGGTAGTCAGCTGGAGGAATTTTGTTGGCTTGGGGGTCGATGCTAAGTGCATAAGTCAATTCTAGTTCTTTGTCGACTGCGGATATCCAGCTGAAATAATCTGCACGCTTTCCTGGTTCGGTCTGCAGTAGGCGCATGCCCATGGTCAGAGGTCCCATATGCGACTGTGTACCAGTTCGTTTCACTGAGACATCCCAGGTGGCCTTTTGGAAAACGCTGTGTACCCAAGATGTTGGAACTGGGTAGATACTGTGACATGTCAATATGGGATTGTACAGGGAAGAATCTCGGTGATTGCTAGGAATTTTGAATGTGCAGATTTTGATGTGAGAATGAACGAAAGACTTGCTTACTCATCATAGACCGAGGGAGGTTTTAGAGCATTCTCCTGTGTAAAAGCTGGTGCAGGCTGCGTAGGATCGTAAACGTTTTGGACTTTCTCGCCATGCTGTCCTTCAAGCCACTGCGTTCGATAGATTCCCATGATCGGTCTGTTGGTCAAAAAGTCAGTCACAACTCAAAGGTCAAGCAACACAACAGGTGAAGACGTACAATCCAGGGCCATAACGAGCGTACCACGGATCTTGAATTGCGTGGGCTTCACCAGCCCATATCTGCTCAAAACTGTTAAAAAATCTGTCAAACATAGAGACGAGGAACTTGCCTTGTCCACGAATGAGAAGCCAAGCCTACAAAATTTGGTTAGCATTGAAGGAACGAAACTACCTCTTTGAAAGCAATAATAACAAAGTTGATAAGTACGAATGCTTAAAGTGCACATGAAAAAAACATATATCTCATAAGTCAGGAGTCTGGAGTCTGGAGCCAGGAAAATTGACAAGCCGCTTACTCAGATATCGTCTCAGCGTCAAAGTACGGTTCGAGCGTCACCATCGTACTGGGCGCTCTATCCTTCCGGATGCAGAACCACACAGCATGCTTTAATTGTCAGCATCCTAAAGTCAACTTCAAATTCTAGAAGTAGACGTACGCCAAATTCGTGCAGAAGAGTCTGCGCGACGCGAAACTGGTTTGTCAACCTATAAGATCATTAGTAAGTCAATATCTGCAACAAATCGGCCATCTTACCTTTCTGCATCTGTCAAGTCCAGTCTTAAAAGTGGCTGCAGGACTTCTATCGCAATTTGAATCTCTACTACCCCCGAAAGATTTGAATTTATGAACGTCCTTCCGAAACTTGTTTGAGCCTCGTCTTGAACGCCCGATGCCCAATCTGTAGCAAAGTTCCTGAAAGTGAATTTTATTCGTCCTGCTAGAGCGAGTATTCGAGCTTGCATGTCGTTGAACTCGGCGGTCGTGTTTTTTTCTTCATATATTCGTTGAGTGATTCTGAAATTGCCAGCACCGGTGCCTTGTGATTTGGTCGCAGGGACAATGGGACCCTTGAATACGGCATCCAGCCTGTATGTACGTGAGAAGAAACTCGGTAATTATGCAGAGCGATGATACCAATGATATGCAGACAATGATCCCAAAGCGTTTCGCACTAAGGATAGACTAGGACGCAGAACCGTTTTCCAGATGAGAGGATTTTCCGCCTTGAGAAAAGAATTAGCTACGCTTTCACGAAGAAAGCTCTGTCAACTCACAGACCAAAACCCTGCGTAGTCTCCAAGGATAGGGACCAAGGCTCTATGTTTGGGCAATTCCGCCTCACTCAACCAATTTTTTTTCTCGAAGATCGGATGAACAGCTTCCCCAGTCAAGTTATCCTGCATAACTGTATTGTCCAATGCAGACATAGCTTCCAGATCGTAGAGCTCCAAGGCGCTGAATCCCTTCAAACGTTTTCTTTGATACATTTCGAGTTGTGTGCGTTGAGTTTTTTGATATCCAACATTGTTGGTAAAAAGTTGCTCGTTGTCGGGACGTGGGAGAGGTGTCAAACCGCTCTTCCCTGTGTTTCGTAGTATTCGATTATCGGGGTATTGCCAATTTCCAATAGGATGGCTGTACTGCTTTCCAAGATCGGTGTATTTTGATACCCATGCTTCTCGTTGAGCTGTAACACATTAGTATTGAGACCAGCGGCGCGATTGGGTGTTTAGCAGACAGTACTTACCTGTGGGAAGAAATTGCCCGCATGTATCCCAGTATTTGTTAGCTTTGATGTATCTTTTCTGCCGGTCTTGTGCGATTTCGGCCGCCGTTCTGGATGAAGCCATCTCAGCTGATCTACTTGACGATAGATGAAGTGACAACGCCGGCAGTAAATGGGTCCAATAACAATGGTCGAGGGGCAAAAGGGATGGTCTATTCAATCAAAATTCCTGGAGATTAACAATGAATAAAGAAAACAAAGTACCCAGGTGGGTCGGGGCCTCTCAAAGCAGCGAAATCTTGAACAAAGCGAAGGATGACGAGGAGAAAAATGACAAGGACAAAGCCAGCTAGATTTTCAATAAGCGTCTCGTGACGAAATACTTACCTTGCAGCTTCAACGAATGCAATATTGCTCTCATGCTAGTGGTAGAAGTCATGATACATCACATTTAGACTAGCTTCTTTCAATGGTCTTTCTAGGAGTTAGATTTTGGATGGCTTCGGCTTCTTGTGAGTGTCGGCCTAGCACTGAAATGCAACACCAGTCTTTTCAACCTTATTGATTCCTCCTCCTGCGAACCCCGTTCCTTCACATTTGATTTCGACCAGGCCAGGTTTGATCTTGTCCTTTTCCCCGCCAGTCGCACCACCCGACTTGACAACTTTCGGCTCGGTCAAATCAGCTTCACAAACATAGCAAGAGACGATGTTCTGATCCACATCTGGCGCATGGGGATCATGAACGCCAGTTGGTGTCATAAACTTGGTGACACAGCTCTTGCAAAGCACATGACCACACGGCTTGGCAAGCATCGCTTTCGAAGTATTGCTCAATGCTTTCTTGCATGATGGACATATTCGTTGACTTTTCTCTGTATTCGAACCCTTCTCTTCCGTGAACGCGACTGTGATCAACGCATGCAAAGAATAGAAATGTGGTCGATCTGGAGGTGACGCCGGACACATGGGTGATTGCTTTACTTTCTTGGAGATGGAATGTAATTCGGTCTTGGTGTTTGATGATGGTGTAATGGACGGTACCCAAAAAGAGGGCAAGGTAGTCTTGGATGCCTTCAAGATACAAAGTTAGTTTGGAATACATAATGGAGAGGGTGTTCTTACTTTTTCATCGTCAATCGCTTTTCTCGCCTTTGTTCTCTCCTCTCGAGCAATACGAAGTAATTCATCCTCATTAAGCTCAAACTTCCTCTTTTCTCCTCTCTTCGAGTCTACGACATCCTTTTCTACTAGAATCTTGCCACCCTCTCTTCCCACAATTTTCTGGCCAGAGCTCTTCGACCCTGATTTCGCCTCCAATCCCATTTGGATTCGTTCAAAATCTTGGACTGCCCGCTGCTTTGCCTCCGCTTCGTCGAGTTCTCTGGTTTCCAAAGACTCTTTTTCCTCTTTCTCCTTTGCCTTTTCGAGACGTTTGATTTCTTTCTTTTGACTTAAGATATTACTCAAGGCACACTCGCGGCAGAAAATGTCTCCATGAGAGCAGGAGACTGGGGTCCGAGCAGGTAACAAACATAGCCGACAGGATGCAAACGGCAAGAAAGATTCCCTAGATAGACGAGCACTTGTCGAGTTCCAAGCAGATTTGGCTAATGATCTCTCGTGAGAAGTGAAGACAGATCTTGAGGTGTTTCTTTTGCCTGCTCGAATGTCAGTCTAGGCTAGCTTGGGTTGAAGAGGAAGATTATCTGACTGTGAGACATGATGATAGCTACTGACACTTATTATTTGTGCGTAGATCTCCAGGTCGCAATCAATTCGTCGCAGAGGTAGCCAACTCGGTTGCGAGCGCGCTTTGGTTGTTGATTTTCCAGGTTGCTTTAGATGTACACAGATCAGGTGACTATGTTGAGGAGATCGCGAAGAGGCGTGTTGAAACCACACACAAGTTGCTTGAGTTCAAGTATCCAAAGATATGAGATGTATCTATTGATGAGATTGTGTTGTTCGAAGAGATATGACAAGAAGGGAGTTGTGGTTTTCCATCGTTGATTTTGGAGGTGCTAAGCGGCTCTTTCCTCATGCCAAGGCCAGTCCCGGCGAAATTCTCGGCCCGCTCCTCGAGAAGTCGATAATGCCAGCGGTACGTCACCACCGCCAGCTTCTTCCTCTAAGCCTTCACTTTCTTTCAATCCATGGCTATATCGTCTCTTCTTCATTTTATGCCAGGCGTACGGTAACGCGCAAATGCGCCATGTCGAATCCAAATCCTCCCTCGAGTCCAAGTCTGCCATGGCGGTTCAGCAGCTCTTTGATTATGGGTCTGACCGGCTCTGCCTCGAGGAGTTTCTTGTATGGCCTGAACCATACGGAAGTCGTTGGGTTGGACAGGTTCATGGAAACTCTGGATAGGAGGAGAAATGTCGAGGAAAGGCAGAGGGGATTGATTACTGGTAGCTATTACTCTGCTGTCCTCAGTGGACCTTCTGTTGACAAGTTTGGACAGTATCAAATCATGTCAGCGTGTGAGTTATGCGCTGTTCATGCTCTCGATAAATACTCATTCCATGTGCCTGTAGAGTGGATGATCCATTGATTTGGGGAGTCCTGCCTTTTAAATACGCTTTCAATCCTTCGAATCATAGATGGAGTTTAGGGAGTTATGATATTTGCTTCACTAATAGGTATGTTGTCTGCTTATGTTGCATGGCACATCGCTAACTAAATGATATTGCAGAGTCCTCAAAGCATTCTTCAACATCGGCCAAGTGCTTCCTACGCATCGCAGCCTTCACTCGATTCATGGTGGTCTTTTCCAACCTACCATAACTCAAGCGATCCGCCTCCTTTCCTCACAGCCTTTCGCCCCGTCTCCTCCATCTCATCCTACAATTTGGGAGCCCATCGATACTGCAGATCCATTCACGTCGGGTACTTTGACCTACTCTACAAATGGAATCGACTCTTTCCCCTCTCCCTCCTTCTTTCCTTCTCAGAAACACTCCTGGATCCACATCTTCCCAGAAGGCCGTGTGCACCAGCATCCACAAAAGTCCTTACGATACTTCAAATGGGGCGTATCTCGTCTGATCCTCGAATCCGAGCCTCTGCCGGAAATAATACCCATATTCATCGATGGTAACCAAGAAGTCATGCACGAAGCTCGAGAATGGCCACGATTCGTACCTAGAACAGGAAAGAAAATCAAGATTGCCTTTGGAGAGAGTGTGGATGGAGAGAAAGTGTTCGGGGAATTGAGAGCGAAATGGAAGAGATTGGTCAGACTACAGAAAGAGGCTTTGATGAAGCGAGGAGAGTCGACAGACTGGCAGATGGGAGAACTCACAGACGGACTCAAATATGGCAACGAGGCTGTAGAATTGAGGAAGGAGGTCACTATGAGGATTAGAAATGAGGTGTTGAAGCTTAGAAGGAGCTTAGGATACCCGGATGAAGATTCCAAACAAGGATTGGTTGAGACTTGGTTGGAAGAGGGCCCGAAGCAAATAGGGAAGATGGAGGACGGTTCTTGGGTTGGTGATACCTGAGACCGGTGTACGATGGTGTATATCAAGAGAAACAACAACCGGATAGAGAAAATGACCCAGGCGTTTACCGACATTATACTCCCGCCTCCTGTCAACGAATGCCTACCAAGGTGAGCTCCACTACAAGCAATCGATAATGCATACGTCCGGTACACTTTGAGTGATCGGAGTAGTTCTCCATTTAAGTCGTAGTCGTAGTACGATCGCCGATACGTACGAGGCTACCAATTACAGGGGGTGCTCAGCCGCACTTGGGCGGTACGCGCCTATGTAACCCAAATCACGCAAGCATACTTTGTCCAACGGCAGACCTCAATTCTCCTTTTCAATCATTACCGCCTCGAATCAGATAAATCAAAGCCAAGTATGCTCCAATTGTCCACAGTTTTGCACCAGAAGCTAGCTAATAAGTCAGATTAGAGCTATCAAGCACTCTTCTGCTCTACCAATCACCCAGCCTCGCCCCATCGATCACCTTTCCAAACCCTCCAATGCAAACACAAACTCCTCAACCAACCTTCCCCCTCTCCATACCCCCAACATGCCAAACCTGCTCCTGTCCCGGGATGCGCCCTGACGTCCGCCGCAATAACCCTATCGGCAACGCCGGCCGGCCCTACTATATCTGTCCCGGCACGCACGAGCAAGACACCGGCTACTTCATCACATTCGACGACAGCATTGGCATTATAGACGGGAACCCGGTTTGCAGATGCGGGTTCACTAGCCGAGTTTCCAGCAGGAGAGACGAGGATGGGATGTTCTATTCTTGTCCGATAGGCAAATGTGCGTATAAGAGAAGCGCACCAAGGAATACGCCACGGTTGATCAGTCAGGAGACCTGGCCGCAGACGTTGAGCACACCGAGGGAGGCGCCGCAGCTGGGGAATACGCCTAGGTTGGTGAGTCAGGAGAGTTGGCCCGGAGTGTTGAGTACGCCGAGGGACAATAACCAGCCGTGGGTGGTCAGTACGCCGCAGGTGGTGAATGAGGTGGTTTGGGATGATGTGATGGATTGGACGGCTACTTGACGTATATACGGTTTGCATAATGGAGTTTGGGTGCCTCACGAGCATGTTAATGACTTTGTTTTCGTTCTCGTTGCTTTCAATTGGAGTCCTGTTGCAAGTTTCAGTATTGTCTGGTAAGGAGTCAAAAGATTTTCGTATGCAATTGTTCTGAAGCCTGTGGTATAATTAGATGGGAGAAGTAGGCGTTTCTCGTTCTACTGCCTCTCCACGGTTGATATCCGTTGCCACCCCCCACCCGGGTCATTTCCCCATTGGATTTCCAGTTGTACTAGATTGCTGTCATGTAACTTTAATCACGCAAGCATGCTTGTTCTAAAAGTAGACTTCAAATTTCTTCGATTACTTCAGTTTTTGGCAATGCATGTAAAGTTTCGCGTTGTGTTGGCTTTGGTATATCAATTTCCACTAACTTGCTATTTTTTAAGACGTGATCGCATTCCTCTTCACTCTACTGATCCTTTCTTATTTTCTTTTAATTAGATGGACCATTCCATCGTGGGTATACCTTCCTCCCGTTTCCTCGATTTCCAAACAATACATACAAATATCTTACAGACCATTCGCTGTTCCACAGCTATACAAATAGTCCAGAGATACATAGCCACATCACATCACCGAACCCAGACTTGCCTCCTTGAACGCATTTTCGAAGTCCATTATCGCGTTCGCTGCCTTAAGTTCGTAATGTAGAGCGATAGGACATTCTCGCTTTTCATCCAGTAACCATTCGATGACACCCCCGGTGTCATATACGAAAAAGTTCAGCATTTGCGAGCCTCGCTGCTTGAACTTCGACCTTGTGTATTGTCAGAAAGCTTGCATAAGTATTATCAGTTCACCCTCTACCTTGAAATGTCTACCAAAGCTGCGCGCGGGATAGGGGAGAAGGTTTTGTCGCATGCCGATGCCAATTGCTGGGGCTTATTGAGGGGGACTAGGGACGATCGCTGTACGCATTGCACCATCTTAAATGTCGCTATCATGTGTATTGGAAGGCAAGGATTGGGTTCCTCAATTTAAAGATCTAGTGTAACTCATCTACGTTCTCCACACTTCGATTTATATATCACGAATAGCCCCTCTTCTTCCTCACATAACAACAGCACAACCTCACAAATGCAACAACAACGAGTTCAATTTCGCAAACCTCCCTTTGCGCAAACAATGGCATTGTCAAAGAAGGCTACAATAAATCACGTGCAAGTTATTACTTGAACGAGTCAAAAACGCGGGATGAGTTTTGCACGTTTGTGCATAACTCTCAACCCCGGCCAAATCTTCAGCCGCTGACGCCTCAGCTGGACCTCGTGAACTTGACAACTCTCAACAATCCTATTGTACTGCTTGCTCTCTCCACCTCAATTGCATCCCTTCTCGGTCGTCGCACGAGACTCAACGTTGCGCGATCCATTTTGTGGACACTCTTGTTGCCAGCCTTGCTGATTGGTGTTGCCTAACGATGGTATGCTTGTCTCGGATACTGGGAGTACGTATGCCCATATTGTTGGACGGGAGCCGTTCATGCTAATGCCGTACTTAGGTGCTAATGCGGACATACAAGCAATCACAGCAATACAGTTGCTATGGCCTATTATTCCTCTGAGCCATGGGTTGACCCCGAGTACGACAAGTCGTTCCTTTCTGAAAAGATCGGACCTACTTCGAATACGACCCACCCTACGATACGTCGCAAAGGTCTGAAGACTTTCCCAAGCAGCAAATTTATTGTACCAGAAAACCCTATGGGCAATGGTCAGGACTTTCCGGATTTTCACAATACTTGGGAGTCCCCATATGCACCTGGATACAACAAACCCCTGGAGAAACCAAAATTCGACAAAGACGCGACGATACAGTCTGCAACTTCGAGCGGGATCTCAGTGCCTTGCGGGTTTGCATTCCTAGGCTGCGAGTACAAGTCGTCAAACTCTCGTGGCGATTGGACCTCTCATACGTTGTCACATCTCAAAGACGTCCCACCTTTGCACGTATCCATATGTCATGTACCTCAATGCCCTTTCGTCGGTCAAGCCAATGAGCATCCCAAGAATGTCTGGAGCGACCGTTTAGATCATTGCTGGTCACACTTTATTGCTGGACACCCATTAGAGGAATTCTTGCAGAAGAACAGACTTCTTTACTCTCAAGGTACCCTTCGAGCCTATCGGTATGGATCGTCGACTGAAAATGGAAACGTATTCAGGAAGCTTGCTACTTTGAGAGAAGGGGTTGTTTGCGAGGACACGAAGAAGAAACGGATGCTATATCCGAAGATTGAGCCACAGGTCGAGGACATAAGAGAGAAATCTCTGGTTCGTCATGGTCATTCCCAGTTGGTCAAAGCCCCTCCCAAGAGAGCGCTGTCCCCAAGGAAATCTCTGCCATATGATTATGGCAAGGACATGAAATATGAAGTACCGTGGAGCACACGTCAATCCGTCCCGTCCGAGAGTCTTTTTTCAACTACTGAATCATACCGCTCTGTGAATGGTAAGAGTGTAGCAACCTCGGAATTCTTCCTTGACAGTGCTTCGATTCCGGACTCTGTGTCTGAAATACTTTCGGTTGCAAACTTAACTTTGGAAGAGCCACATGAAACTACACAGACCATATCTGCGGATCATGATGTGATCATGGAAAGTCAAGGAGAATGTCTGACACCCGAGGAATCTGACAAGGCGGCGCCAATCTCCTCGCCTGCGTCGGCAAGAACCTCT
This sequence comes from Mollisia scopiformis, assembly GCF_001500285.1. Classification (NCBI taxonomy): domain Eukaryota; kingdom Fungi; phylum Ascomycota; class Leotiomycetes; order Helotiales; family Mollisiaceae; genus Mollisia; species Mollisia scopiformis. The sequence continues at coordinate 998,464 of NW_017263588.1, forward strand.
ATCATGGAATCAACGTGCTCAGAAGACGAGACAGATTGGGATGGAGAGAGCTCAGAAGGTTCTGCTGCAGCTTTCCAGGATGCTGTTGAAGACCAATTGCTCGTGAAACACAAACTCACGTCTGCTCAGGCCGACTTGGTCAATCGTCTTATGAAAGAGTTCTGGGTTCTTTTCCATCAACGCTGGAAAGCTCGAACCAATCAACATGGTGCAGCACAATCCGAAACTTCAAATACTACTACAGCGACAGCTACAGCAACGAGCTCGAGCTCTATGCTTCCTCCAACAGGGTGGGCATCTGTCAAGGCAATGAAACGATCTCGGAGTAATGAAGATGGAGATTCTGAGAACGAAAGAGACAGACCTTCCAAACGGAAAGGAAAGGAACCTGCGTCTATAGACGCCTCGGAAGTTGCTCTGAGGTATGCATGTCCATACCGGAAGCACAATCCAAGAAAGTACTCTGTGCAAGCCTGGCGCAGGTGTGCTCTCACTCCACATACTTCTGTAGCTCGCGTAAAGTACGACTATTTTCCCCTCTTCTACACACTTCAACATTTTGGCTGACCGAACTTCTAGAGCGCATTTGTATAAATACCATACCATCCACCAATGTCCACGGTGTAAGAACCTATTCCCAGATATTACTGGCTTGGAAGAACATACACTAGCACCGGATTCTTGTCTGGTGCAAGAAGCGGAGCAAGTCGACGGCATCACGACCAAGCTACGACAACAACTGCAAGATCGAAGAAAAGCCTTCCCTGGTCAGACAGAGTCCGACAGGTGGATCCAGATTTTCAAAATCATTTTCCAACCGGGAGAAGGCGATGAGATTCCAGATCCCTGTAAGTTCAGAACTGCTACAGTGCTATTCTTTCAGCATTTTGCAGAGAAATTTCACCTTCGAGTTGCGCATATTGCTAACAACAAACCATAGATTTCGAAGACGTCCGAGACACGGAACCAGAACCACCATTGTCGCCCGAATCACGAGTATTCGCAGAATACGAAGGCCACTTCCGTCGTGAACTACCCCGCCACTTCCAACACATCCTCGAAACGACCATAATCAGCGAAATGCAGCCCATCGAAGGAAGAATCCGACAACAGTTTATGGCTATGCTCGAAGAAGCACAAAATCGCACCTTGTCCAGCTTTCGTGCTAGATTCAGACCAGCTGAGACCCCTCTCGATGGAGAGGGTATGAGCTCCACGCAACAAGGAGAAAGTTATTCGGAGATGCTGGAGGCATCGCATCGCCCTTTATCTGGCGTTAACTTTGATTCTTTATCGGTATTCAACATCTCAGACCCAGTCCCTGATCCCTTAAGCGTCAAAGACGACAATCTTCAAGATTCGGCCTATATCTCAGATCCACCGCAAGCGAGTTCACCTGAAGACAATGCTTCCTGGAATATGGTCAGCGCCGTTTCCGACCACGGTTCCAAGCCATCCCAAGATGCCAGTGACCCTGAATACCATGGTTATTCGGAGCTTCAGGACCTCGATTTCTCTAGAGCCCCGGTTGACGATTTTCTTGTTGCACATGAAGCTTCAATGGAAAATGATCCTCTTCTGTTTGATGATGTCTTGTGGGCACAGATCGACCAAGAAGCATTACACGATGTGAAAGGTTGAGAGAATCTTCAAGATCGGTCTAGAATGCTCTTCACTCAATGTGCTTGTTGAATAGCGACTTTAAGATCAGCTATTGTCGGGAATGATGCTGGATGTAGATATGATACAGCAATTGTATGTCTATATGTACAAGAATTGAGGGAGAAATTCACGTCGATTGTTGAGGCAAATACCGCTGTCGGACTCGTTTATGCCATCAGAGTGTATATAGACATGAACTTCACAGTCTCTATCAATTCAAGCCGCCTTCACACCGGCGCCACCATATACGCACTCGAAGAGCAACAACGATAGAGGACCATCTATAACCACCGACGATGTTCCTCAGTGGAATTAGTTGACTGTACAATGCCAAGAGTGGCTTTGTGCGTTGTACGTAAAGTTGTTCGACTTCTCTTAGGGGGACGCTGGTCGTACGGCTCGCGCATTTGAAGATTTTGGAGCAACCATATACATGACCATATACATGGACATGACAGCGAAATGGGCTAGGATTGATCTTAAAATTCTGCTGAGAGAGCTAGCCTTAGTGGTGTTATTAGATAAGGGCTTGTCGTGAGGAAGAGCTCCGGAGCTTCCCCGGACCCCACCTCTATCCAAGGGCACCAGAAAGCCAATAACCCTATCCAGTACACGAAAGCTGTCGCCCTTCCGGGATGTCAAGACAAAGAAAGCAAGGGTGCTCACGCCTAGAGAAAAGAGACTGGTGGAGGCGGCGTCCAGAACACCGGACGGAAAGTTAAGCCAGAAGAAGCTGTTCAAATCGGCTCGAAAATCGACGGTCATCAGTAGACTGCTGAGGAAACTCAAGATATCGAAGGAAGTGGTTCTGAAGCGGAAACAGAAGCCAACCACTCCGGAAAAGGAATCTAGCTCGTTCAAGGAGGGATATACAGTGGAAACCCAGGGTCGTGAGAAGCTTTAAGGATTGTGCATGCCAAAAGTACTAATAGCTTCTGGGGCATTCTGGCTGTGAGCGTGTCTGGAATTTTGGTGTCAACACTATATTTCCTATTGTCTCACTACATCAAGCCAGCTTATGAGAAATGAGGACGAACACATTCAAACTTCTTAAGATAGCTATCAGAGAAAGAATCGAAACGATTGGGGCAGCTATTACCCTACGGGAGTAAATTGTACGGCATTAATCCAGGATTTCTACAGGATTCCTGGATTATCCTTTAAATTTATGTAGGAATTGTCCACTTCAAATATCAAAAATTCTAAATCCTGGACAAGAGCTGGACAACTGCTTCAGTCTTTCATTATAGGTGACGGTTTTTGGTTGCGAATACAGGATAAATCCCAACAAAATTTCGGACTTGTACTGGATAGTTTCTGTACAAAATTTGACTGGATAAATCCTGGACAATGACTGGATATTTTATCCAATAAAAATCCGGCCGTTGCTAACGTAGGGTATTGTGGCCCAGTTTTCGAGGAGTCCATGGCTCAATAGACGGGTCGCACGTACATGAGATAGAAACGTGTATTGAGATCTTACTCTTTCCCAACAAGAGGGTCCACGGTATGCTAAACCTTTTCCAACTTAGACTTGAGAAATGCAGTCACGTCTTGAGAAACATTACACACGCTTGCGAAGAACAAAACATCGGCAAACCGGTTTCCACAACAAAAAAACATGCCGTTGATGTGTATCTCCCGCACGTCGTACGACATCCCTCCAACGGGAACGTACATTAGCTTCCCCCGCCTCCTTCTCTATATGGCTGGCTACATTCTCCGGCTGCATGCACGTCGGCCATTGGGTACCAAAAGAGGCATGAAGACAATGAACACCCACAAGAATTGAGACATGCATTGCACTTGCATGGAAGGTAGATAAGAGCTGGATAACTAGCGTGATCCCCCACATCGAGTCGCTTTAGTTTCTCGTAGCTCCAGGTCCTGAATCTGCGCAGTAATGATATCGAGTATTCTTGCGTTGCTGGACTTCAGAGTTGGAGTGCTGGCTCTGATTCTTTATACAGCGTATGGCGCGATATATCGGCTGTATCTCAGCCCGATCGCAAAATTCCCTGGCCCGAAGCTCGCTGCGTTGACCCTCTGGTATCGTCCCAACTCCCCGTGGAATGTTTTGGGGGACTGACGATCCAGGTACGAGTTCTATTTTGATGTTTATCCTAATTACGGACAATATACGTTCCACATACGAAAACTCCACGAGAAATATGGCCCAATTGTGCGGATCAATCCTTGGGAACTGCATATCTCGACGCCGGACTTTTATGAGACGCTTTATTCGTCCGCCAGGAGGGATAAGTGGTGGTGGTTCGTGAGGACATTTGGATTGGAGGGCGGGGTGGCTTTTGCTGCAGACCATAATGTGCATAAGATGCGACGAGCGGCCCTGAATCCGTACTTCTCGACGGCGAATGTGCGACGGCTGCAGCCAGTCATTGAGGATAACGTGCAGAAGTTCGTGCAAAGGCTTAGAGGGCTGGCGATGACTGGCGAAGTTGTACGGTGTGTTGTGGCAGCAAGTGCTTTCAGTTCAGGTGAGGATCATCTTCGGTTTCTCTGGTATTGGCTGATGGTTGCTGAGATGTGATCATGATGTACTCCTTTGGTCGTTCGTATAAGCGGCTTGAAAAGTCGGATTTCGATGTTGGAGATTACGATGCGACGCATGAAGCCGCATCCTTCGGTTGGGTGGTCAAACACATGGTTTGGATCTTGTGGATAGTGAAAAGTCTCCCGACATTTGCTCAGAAGTCAATGGGCCAAGCACTCGCTACGTTTGTGACACTTCAGGATATAAGACCATGGAACCTGATTGTCCGAAACACGAACTAACATGATTGGAAACAGGAGTGTAAGAAACAAGTATTGGAGACAATTGCCGAAAAAGATTATGAGCGACAAGATCTATCACATCCTACAATCTTCCACGAGTTGCTTGACAGCAAACTCCCTCCAGAAGAGAAAAGGGTTCAAAGACTAGCAGAAGAGGCTCAAACGGTATGGTTCCCTATATATATACTAGCGCTGAATGGTGGACTGTACACTAGTACACACATCACTGCTTGCCATTGCTGACAGGTCTCAGGTCGTCGTGGCGGGCCAAGAAACGGTAGCCTGGACCCTGACCGTTATCACATACCACCTGCTCTCAAATCCAACCGTGCTGAGGACATTGAAATCTGAACTTGAAGCTGCAATTCCAAATACAAAGGCGTCTACACCTCTTTTTTCATTGGAGAACTTGCCATATTTGACTGGTGTGATAAAGGAGGGACTCAGGTTGAGTTACGGGGCTAGCACACGTCTTCAAAGGATACCTTTGGAACCTCTAGTGTTCTGTTCTGGCAAAAAAGAATGGACCATTCCAGCAGGCACTCCTGTTGGTATGACCTCTTTATTGATACATCAAGATGAGTCCATTTATCCGAACTGGCAAGAATTTCGACCGGAGCGGTGGATCGATGATCCAAGGTTGGACCGATATCTGGTTTCCTTCACCAAGGGAAGCAGGCAGTGTGTGGGCATGAATCTAGCAAATGCCGAAATGTACCTCTGGCTCTCAGGTGTCTTTACAAAGTTTGGATCTCGAGAGGTGAGGTTCGAGGCAGACGAAGGGGTGCTAGAATTGGTTGATACAGGTCCCGAAGACGTTGAGGTCGTTTCGGATTGTTTCGTGCCAAATATCAGGTCTGAGAGAGAAGGTGTGAAGTTTCGGGTGCTATCATGAATCACTTGAGTCGACTCAAGATGTTCTTCGTAGATTGACAGCTTCAATCACCTGCTCCAGCCACCAAACATGGATTCGAGGGTCTCCTGTAAGTTCTGGGTGAAAGCTGGTGCCAAACACATTTGCTTGCCGCACGGCAATGATATCACCCGCCTCTGCATCTAATTTCCCTGTGTTTTCGTCGGTTTTCAGAGCAGCAGCTCGACCAGGTAGAGTACCCATGATTTCCACTTCTCCTAAATTGATGCCTCTGGCCACACTCTCGTCGATTGTCCGAGACGGCGCAACGATTGTATCGCCAATGCTCGCTTCTCCTTGCTGCTCTCCAGCCACATGCGGCAACAATTTCTCCACGATAGGGGCTCGGATGAAAATTGCTCGGAAAGGTGATCGATGCTTGTCCGACCCTAGATCATCCCCATCACTCAAGAATGGAAGATTAAGGTCCGCTTCGAAGCTTTCTATTTGTCGTCCAAAGTGATTTCTATTGACTCGAACATCGAGACCGCCAATGAGCTCCTGGCCGCCCTTCTTGGTTCGATTTGCAGACTCGGCAAGCAATATCAGACCTGCACAAGTTCCCCAAGTTGGTTTTCTTGTAACCCTATGTTTGTTAGTCAAAAGTATCTCACAACTCCTCGAATGACTCACTTGACAAAATCTCGAAGGGGTTCCAACATATTGGATCTCTGTGCTACCAGCGAAATCGCAGTACTCTCTCCTCCTGGAAGAATCAGAGCATCGCATGATCTCAATTCCGGCTCGGTCCGAACTTCTGTGAATGACCAAGTCCTTTCTACGGTTTCCTTGGTAGACAGGATCTTGGCCGCTTGTCTCAACAGCTGCACGTGCTCGTTGAAAGCGCCTTGCAGAGCGAGCACGCCGACAGTGATATTTGTCACACCCTCAATGGATCCCATTGTGAAAATAATACAACAAATATGACGGTCTCCTCGTGATCATAAGACTCCAAATAGGTAAACTTGAGAAATTCATGTGAGGTGAGAAAAAGTTCGTCCGGTGACGTTCTCTGTCAAATCATCCGTCGTCGGCCATCGGCCCAACCTTAATTCACTACAGTAAGGTTAGCGTCTTCGGCAAAACTCCACCCAAAAGCCTCCAGATCTCTTCTTTCCAATCCTCAACATAAATCCTCCACCGTCTCTGAGACATTCTATGTTCGCTCTCCTCCTCCCTCGAGAGGGGCTCGACGATTGTGCAACAGATTCAACACGCCACTTGGCCGCTGCCGTGTCATAGACATGTTGTCCATCTTCTACTACCTCGGCTTGCTCGCAACTGGATACTTCGGACTGACCATCTTTCTCTATATGCTCTCATTACGAGTGGAAGCGGCTGGGTTCTTTGCGCGCCTCCTAGCATCGTATGCTTCACTAGTCATATGCGCTTGGTATGGAGTCTTTGCGTCTATACTTCTCCGTTTATTTGGAAATGTGCGTCTGGCACAGTGGGCCACAGCTCGCAGCTTCAAATATGTCATGCGCTTCACGACTGGCGTAACCTTCAAGATCGATGATCCCAACGGCTACCTCAAGAACACACGACCTGCAGTGATCATTGGGAATCATCAGACGGAGCTGGACGTACTGGCGCTGGGATGGATCTTCCCGAAATACTGTTCAGTGTCTGCTAAGAAATCACTGAAGAACGTTCCCATTCTCGGTTGGTACATGGCACTCTCTGGAACGGTCTTTATTGATCGAGCCAATTCATCGAGCGCAAGGCATGCAATGGCAGGGGCCTCAGAGGAGATCACAAGGGAAAAGCAAAGTGTCTTCATGTTTCCAGAGGGCACCAGAAGCTATGCGAAAGAGCCCATGCTTCTGCCTTTCAAAAAGGGAGCGTTCCACTTGGCTGTTCAAGCTGGTGTTCCGATTGTGCCAGTGGTCGTGGGTAACTATTCCGACGTCCTATATGTGCAAGGAAGAAGGTTCAACGCGGGGGAAATTCCGGTCAAAGGTAGGGACAATTGCGTCCAGTCTCACTGGCCACGCTGACACAACCCAGTCTTGAAACCTATCGAGACGAAGAATTTGACGGCTGCCGATGTCGAAGATCTGACTCGCGACACCCGAGAATTAATGCTCAAAGAACTTGTGAAACTTACATCGAAATCGAGGGGTCGTCCGATGGCAGTGCCGGCACGCAATTCTGGAGATGGGGTAATAAAGGCGAGCGGTGCAGAAGCGACTATATCATAAAGCTGGTGAGGATTGTGTGACGGAAAGCCAACGTCGGAGAACATGCAATAATTGTCACGATGACAAAATTCTGCATATACGGAGTACGGACAGGCGTTCTCTGTGTCAAGCATATACCCCCATAGACGTCCATGTTAAGAGACAATATGAATGCTTGTTCATGTCAGCCGTTGGCAAAGACAAGCGGATTTGTGCGCCAGCAGTGTTACTGCCTTTGACATTGGCTATAATTCTGTCAATTCGTTTTTGGTATCATGTTTTCCATATCTCTTTTGCCCTTTCATTTTACAATGAATATTGCGATTGTTGTACCTTCTTTGTCTTTTTTCGCTTTGCCCATCTTGAGATCCATGTGGAATCGTGCCATTCGAGATGCTTTGGATTGTCTACTTGCCAAACCAACGAGAGCTGGCAGAATGTGCAACGTTTGAATTACCATAACCTCTCTACAGTTCTTATTATGTATTTGTTTTCAAATTATTTTGGTATTCCTTGGTTGGTCAGTTCTTTGTTATGTGTGCATTTTACCCACACTATCACGTTCAGCGAATCTTTGAGTCTAACCTCGATATGAAAATCAGATTCCTTGACCTACAAATAAACACAACAACTTCGTCAACCAAAGTGGAGTGAGCAACTTTCTCTTATTAGATGAGAGAGGGGTAATCACGTGACTGATATCACCTAGCTATGTCGCTGTCTAATCAGGTTTCTTTGTGGGGAACAAAAGTTGACTGATGTTGTTAACTGTAAATGAATCCTTTTAGCTGTGTGTAGTCGATGTCCGTTTGCAAGCATTTCGCGAAGAGAACAAAGAGCACCAGACGCAAGCGTGCACTCGAGGAGCTTTTAATTGTTAGCCTCGATACCGAAAGGCCATACAAGGTCAATAATTTTCATTGAAAGGGTACTTGTCCTTTATTGTCCTTGTCTGGTATATAGCTTAGGTGAAATGTTTGAGAACGGTCTCTTGTTTCCAACTTAAATTCATTTTCCCTAGCTGAGCTGAAACAAAGTTATCAATTTTGCTCCCGATCTGAAGATCACCAAAGTCGCAATGCCTCCTAAGCGATTCATCAATACGGATCCAAATATCAATGCTCCTACGGATGCTAATATCGACAGAATTCGAGCGACGAGAAAGAATAATGAAAATCTGGTGCCATGGAGCCCAGATTGGCCGCCCGCATCTGAAAATCGGCCACAGTATCTGTTTTTGGCACCTCCTTTGGCAGTAAGTAATGATTCTGCTGGAACTGTCCGTACGTGCGAGGTCTGCGGACTCCAGGCCTCCAGTGACGGTTTCTACTACGAGCATATGAAGGGTCAGCATCCTTGGGCTCCCCGCAGCTTTAATCATGGTCAATACAGGGCCCCAGTGGTTGACCCTAATCTAACGCCCCAGCTTCAAATAGCGGCATATGACGAAAGAATTGAATCAACGAGGGCACTCGCGGATGATATGGCATTTGATATGACAAACCCAGATGGCCCATACCATCTCACAGAAATCCCCATCACAGACACGATGAGGGAGCGGTGTCTCTTTCTCTGGGATATCACCGACGGTACGGGTGAGAACGCTCCTCCGGGTACAACGCCTTATGTGGTTCCACAGAAGCCTGCTGCTAGAAAGTTCCGAATTGGCCGCATCATTGCTCCAACCCTCAAGAATGGATCACCTTTAACGCTCAATACCAGATTTCGAGACACCAGAAGAGAATTGGCCGCAGAATTTATGCTTCCAACAGAACATTTTGCTGCTGCTCCTGCTCCTGCTCCTCGTGGCAGCGACTTCGTGGTTGGCAGTTTCGTTCTATATCTCGACGATGAGGCCGAGCCATATCCGTTCTTTCTCAACATGGCAGGAACTTTGATGAAGCACGTTCCATGGCGTATGATCCAGCCGGTTGTTTTCCCATGGGGAATACCAGAAAACGTCACGTTGGCAGGCGATGGTGTAGGTCTTCCTATGCTTCGATCCGTGCCGCAGTTGGCAGCTGGGACTCGGGTCGGGAGCGGTCGTGGCCCGGGTTTGCACTCCGAGGTTCAAGAATGGGATGCACTAGACCAAGAACTGCTGCTACAGCTTACTCCAGCAGAAAATCGGGACGCGCTTGGCGCCAATGCGCTGGTAAGAGTCACAGATTATGAAATGAGACGTGGCAATCTGGCGGCTGGCGTTCTTACCGAAACCTTCGAGTTTCCTTGGGGATTGAGATTTCAACAGGAGTGGCTGAACACTCGCAAGCAAGGCTTGGACCAAGAGCTTCGTGCGTGGACTCCCGAAGTATATGTTGATGGGGCGATGCCACTCAGATTCCGCCTAGGAAGAATCATCCACCCAACCCTGAAAGATGGTACCAGTATAGCCGATGCTAATACTGCTGGGCTGATCGCCGCGGGAATGGTAATGGCGAGAGGAGCTTGGAGAGAGGGTAGCTTGGTTTTGTACTTGACCGAGAACGACGCTGATCCCAACCCTCGCTTCCGCAATATTATGGGCGAAGAGCGCCACATCCCCCATCGAATGGTCCAACGTCTGCATCTCCCGTTCGACCTTCCAGAGGATCTCCCTCGTGTCGAGTTTGGTGGTGAAGGCTTGCCAATACTTCGGGTAGATCAGGGCAACTGGTTCTTCCCGGGTGCAGCTGTAGACAACGATAGCATCCCCAGATCCTGGAAGGCCGATGAGCATGAGTTACTTTTCCTGAGTACGAGTACTCCGTACGCCACGCAGACGGCCTTCGGAGATTTTGCGGTTATGGATTACGAGAGAAGGACAGGCAACTACTCGGCTGCGAGTGGAGCGCGTGTAACTTGGGTTCATCCGTACCCTTGGGGTGTCAGAGTGGGTGCTGAATATTTAGCTGGAAGACGAGTTGCGCGAGTAATGCCAGCAAGCTCGCCTACAAATTCTCAGCCAGGATCGCCAACAGAGACTCCTGAGGAGAGAGATGCTCGATTAGCTGCTGAAGCCGAGACGGAAAGAGTAGCACTTCTTGCAGCGCATGATGCAGCGTTTGCGGCAGGAGTTCCAACACCACTCACCGTTCCAATTGTTCTCATAACCCCTCAGAGATTTTCAGCACTTTCGCAAATGGTAGAATTGGTGGACTCTGCAACGGCGCACCCAGCCATCAAAAGGTTGGCGGCTGAAATTAGACTACGGATTAACGAGCGTCATTCAGCTGTACTGACCGCGAAGAACTTAAGAGTAGAACCCGAAGATATGGCTGATTGGCGGCCAACATACTGGGTTGAACATTATCGATTGGTACTCAATGCACCTAGATTGACCGACACCAACAGTCTGAGGGGTCTGGGAGAGTTAAGAGCTATCGTCACCGAATTGATGGGAAGAGCGAGAGCCGCTCCAAGGTTGCCAACTCCACAGCTTCTCACTAGGTTTCTACTTGAGCAAGCCGATATAGAGCTGACACGTTTGGCTGCAAACGCAAGCGGAACCAATATCAAACTCAGAGATGCTTGCACATCGATTGCTGCGCTTGCTCGCGCCACGGCTGCCAAATTAGAAGCTGCGAATCTCACGGATGAGAATCCTGTATTAGCTCTTGAGAGAGTAGCCCAATACAAAAGGAAACACGCTGCTGCGTATAACGCGATAGCGGCCGACGCTGCGACGTTGAATGCAGCAGAAACGGACACCTTTGACAGATTGACAACGTTCATGGACATCGCCGCTGGTACAGTTCCCTTCTACTCCGCCAAAGTTCGTCTCAATACTGCGGATCTATACTACGCTAGTGAACGTCTGAATGAATTGATGGGGCCATTCATGAGCGGAACAAACGCAGAATTCAAGGCAGCTTGTCTCTCAGTCGGAGCCTTTGCTCGAGAGAGATATGAGCTTCTTGCGCGCACCAATCAAGGCATAGAAAACGAAGCTCTGGTCGCCCAGAGGGCCGCCTTGTGGAAAACTAAGAATGCTGCATACGAAAAGGTGAAGGACTGGACAGAGCCTAAAGATGGTATCACCGCTAATACTCTTATTCGATTGAGAGCATATGCAACCAACTTTGCAGGGCCGCTTCCGGCTCCGCCTGCGACAGTTGAACCTGGGTGTATCCTTACCGCTGACTTCAGAAGATATGCTGATGAGCTGAGAACATTCAACACGCCTTCAACTGAGGATAGCCCTGCCAGGATTTCCGCACTTGGGCATATCGAGCAAGTCCGAATAGATTGCGAAGAGATGTTCGCGTTGTTGACTAGACAAACCTTTACTGAGGAGACAACCGTCCACGCGCAAGCCAGAGCAGCAAAGTATATTCAAACATTAGCCTTCTATCAGAGCGCACTCCCGTCTTACCAGACTCAACTCGTACCAACAGATCTGAGAAACTTCAACAGGCTCATTGAGATTGCAACGATTTTCCGTGATACGATCCCTCCATTCGGAGACTCAGAGGAATACCAACCACCACAAGATCCCCCGCAACGACCTCCACCTACTACTTATCTCGGCATCTTAGCCTCCTTATTTGTAGAGACTGACCCGGTAAGCACATGAATTCCTGAGAGCATGACAAAAGCTAACAAGAACTAGGTCAAAATAGCAGCCGCCGAAGCTCAGAAAGCAGCAGACGCCGCAACTCAAAAGGCAATCGACGATGCACGAATAAACCAAGAGATGCGAGCCGAGAGACGCAGACGTCGACAAGCGATCCAAGACAAGAAAAAGAGAGAAGACGATAAAAGAGCAGCAGATATTGCTGCCGCCGCAAGAAAAGCCGCAGAAGACGCTGCTAGGAGAGTCAGACAGCCACCACCACCTGTCGATCCAACAACAACAACACCGCCACCTACAAACGCAGATGCGATATTAACTCTCGCCCGCTACCAAGAGTTCGTCGAAGCTCTCTACCAAATGAGCGCTGACAACAACCCAGACTTGACGGAACAGTTAGCACTGTACAGAGGGTACTGTGACCAGCGAGTCGCCGAGTTGATTAGAAGGCAAATCACACAAGAGACGCAGGTCATGGCTAAGCAAAGACGAGTCTTGATGGGTGCTTCGAGCGCTTATCTCTTTGACGACGCCCGCACTGTGGGCGCGAGTATCGTTGCAGCGGGTACCTGGGCGAGCTTGCGGGTCGTGGCTACGGTTCTGAGTACCGATCCTGCAGCTGCGGCGGCTGAGGCTAAGAGAAAGAGAGACGCGGAAGATGATGGCTTTGTTGTGCGGAATGCGAAGCGGGCTAAGACTGCTGCTACTGAGGGATGCACGACTAGTTGATCTGTGGTGACCGATTGGTATATACGATTCTTTTACATCGGTTAACTGTCACTCTACAATGCTCGTTTGTTTTCTTGTTATGATAAGCGGCAGTGTCGAGTGATATAGGAAGAATTTGTCTATGTTGCGGAGTAGGGGCTGTGGGTTTTGTTTATGAATCTTTATCTTTGCTTTTCGAAACTGTACCTGTACTTAGAATAAATATGTTGTGCATATAAAAATCAGGAGTTTGCTTCTTTATTTCCCAGCTATTCACTTTTCCCACTAGACAATTGAAAAATTTCACAAGCAAAGCTATAATTCACTACCTTGTGGCTTACAGGCATCTCGGAAGATAGGCTATTTTAATGGTAGAGGACATTTTATCAATAATGACATTTGACAGTTGTGGATATCTACATACTGCCCATATCATCTCCCAAGATCTCAAAAGGACCAAACAATACAAATCCAATTGCAATCAGTGCCCAGCACAGTGTTCGTGCCAGCGCTGCGTGCAATGCGTCCTTATCCAGAGACGCTCAACAACTCCATGCTATCATGCTGGATTACTCCCATGTCACCAGGACTCCATTAAAAAAACGCCTCAAACTCTATTCTTCAATTCCCAACAGCCAGATCCGCGACGGCGGCAACGAAACTCGCTGCTTCGCCAGCGTTTTCCGAATACGTGAGATGGGGCGCCAGGACGAGGTCGCCGTGGAGGCAAATGTCGTCTCCGGTGTGGCAGATGACTTTGGTCTTAGCAGCCGATGCGCCTTGGACGGCCTCTCCGTCATCTTTGTACCGTGTCAGTTTCATGATTCGAAGATGCTGTAGAGTAAAGTGGTAGCTTACCTGGGTCACCGAAGATGACGACCGAGTTCACTTTAGCCATTGTGCTGGCAGGAAGCAACTTCGCAGCGTTGTGTACCAGTTGACCGCCCTGAGAATAACCAGACATAACGACCTTTGTGCTGGGACAGTCGCTTAGAGCTTTGGTTATCATGTCTGCCCTGTATCGAAATCAGCTTGAGTTCATCCCCTGTTTGTGATGGGGAGCTTACATAGTCTGACTACCTTGAGGACTTCCTCCGACCAAGAAGCCTGGGATATCGGCAGGGTAGTCAACGCCTTGTACCGTTACGGCACTAGCTCCTACCATTGCTTCGAGAGCGCTGAAGAATGGCGGACCGGCGAGAATGCCTACATTTCCTGGCTCTGTTGTTCCGCGAGCGAAGATGACGGTCATTGCTGTGCATGCGCCGCCGCCATTTTGCGTGTCTTGAAGGTTGAGGGTTGTGCCAAGGTTTGTCTCGTAGGTGGTGAGTGAGTCTCCTAGATCGGAGATATTCTGTCCTGCACTAGGGAAGTTGGCGGCCTGGGTGCCAAGAGTGTTTGCGGTGCTAAGAGCAGATGCTTGAGCGGCGGCGGTGGGATCGGTACTGTTGGTGTCTGCTTCCGTGACGGGAGCAGGAGCCGCAAAGGCAGAGGCTGATAGCAGAGCCAAGAGGAAAATGGCAGACATGCTGAGTGGGAATAGAAATTATGATCTTTAGTAAAGAGCACTATCAACCTGGTGTTAAGGATAATGATGATGATGAGAGAAGGTTATCCAGTGGATGAACCTTTGTATTTATGGACAATAGGATGTGATGATTTGCATCATCATACGGAGATCAGACGATTGATATCATCATTGGCTAGACTTCTATTCGCAAGCAAGGCTGAAAGAAAGGGAAAAATATGCATGCTCGTGTTCGCGTGAGTGTTCAAGGAGATGTTGTGTCATAATTGGCGCCATCATCGAGGCTCTCCTATGCAAGTCGAGCGTTCTGATCCGGGGGCATCCCAAGAAGAGGGATGTTTCCCCACGTCACCATGCTTGGAAGCCGAGGCATTCGAGAATTTGTAGCTTTCTTGAATGCGATAGGATCATCCGAAGTGGTGAGCATGACGAGAGGCTGGTCTTTCCGTACCGTGATAGATGTCAGAATGGCATGCAAAAAGGACGGCTACTGGACGTGGCCATTTTGACACGGATCATCCTAGGTATAAAAACCAATTCGGTTGAAAACCGGTTGACGTGCATCAAACCGTTCGCATTGATTAGGCATAGTACGAAAAAGATTACCAACGTAGCCGATGTTCTCTAGACTCTTTCGATAAGCATGTCTTCGTTAAGTAGGGGTTGCTTTCGGAGATTTACCCTAGGATTATCGATAAAACTGTAAAGGCATGAAAGAGCGGCAGATCTGCAGCAACCCTCGCAAAGCTATACCCTTTCCTCACAAGCGATGCGACCGTCAGTAAGGTACAGCACTTCCAAGCCTCTTTAGGCTGAAACTATGTATCAATCGACGAGTAGGCGCGCAGAATGCTACGCGATGCGACTGACTTGAAACTCGACAAAGTTTGCAAAGGTAAGCATCACGTGGAGAATTGCTCCGTGACGGAGGAAAACCAGAGAACAGACTTTGCACTAAGTGAAGTGCCGGAAGCAGTGATGAGAGAGTATAACTAAGTCGTGAACAGAAATAGCAGTGCAAATTGAACTAAACCGTTGTCCAAGGGCTAAAAGTATGAGGCTGATTTGCACTTGGCAATCGTCACTACACGCAATGATTACTTCATCCCCCGAATCCTTCACGAATCAGACGGTTCTGACTAGATAAAAAAAAAGAGTAACACGAAAACGAGGCTCTGCTTCCTGCGATCTCTCTAGCCGATAGCTTGCGAGCTCTTGCCTTCGATGATCGGAAGATTCCTTTTGACCAGTTCTGATTCTTGAGATCTCGAGCTAGTCAGTTGACAGCAGAAATGCCCAAAGAAAGGGAAGTATGTCGAAGATCGGAGAGATCTATGAGGAGGGCCTACTGATCTTTGCAGGCAAGGTATTAAGTACATATGTATAGTAAATCGCTATCAACACCGTCGGGCAAAATCATTCAGGTAGGATTCTCTACTTCAAACAAGACTCTCTCTGAATGGCACAATCCATCACTATCCACGGCACCGATGGAGGAGAAACACTCGTCCTCAGGACCAACTGCCGCTTCATCCAACAGCCAAAACTTCAATACCATGCGCGCCCACTGCTCCTTATCCAAAGTCACGGAATTTGGGAGGAACGAACGATGGCGTCTCATCTCTTTCTTAGATGCCTCGAGATTGTTGAGCAACCACATATTGATTCGATCGTGCCGAGTCGCGTCTATCTTCAATGTGTTCAGGCGAAGGTTTTTGCCTGCTGGTGCTGGGCCACTCCTCTCCTTAGCTGGGACATCACCACTCATATCTGGAAGTTCTGACCCAGACTTTCGACATTCAGCCATATGGGAGTCAAGGTCCTCTGTGTTTAATCCTCTTCTCCAACAAGCAATCTGAAGAACCGTTGCTTCGGAGCGGATTGTGCAAAGTTGGTCTTCGAGCGAGTCGATCTCAGCTTGTAATATCTGATCGGAAAGCCCGAAGAAGAATGATGGTGCTGACTTGAATAGTTTGATCTTCGAAATGATGGCTTCTGCTAGGAGGATGAGATCAATGTACTTTGTTGTCTCCTGGATGAATCCTCTGCGGGACATTTGAGTCGACTGATTATAATGAACACCCAGACAGCCATCCTGTGGAGAATGCTGATGAGCTTCATAATAGTTAGCGATTGGTGCACCGTCCTGGCTTGCTGCTGAATATCGAGATTCACTCAGTGGGCTTCGAGCATCCAGCAGCGACTGCGTTATCCGTTCTGAGATGGAAGAGACGCTTTCACGATTACGAGGGGACGTAGAAGTCGAATATTGACTTGGTTCAGAGCCCCATCCACGCCCACGCCCTCCTGATACAGATGCAGAATCGAGACTACCAATGGACGCCGATGGTGAGCCGTATCTAGACTTACTCGGCCCGATAAAATCCCCTATCGTGTTTTCAATCCTAGAGAGACTTTCTGCGATGCTTGCTAGCGAGGAGCTACCAGCCTGGGACATAGTCTCATGAATTGAGGAGTTGGTCTCTTGCTTGCCTCCATTCACGAGTTGCATCGATTGTTCCATGCCGTCCCATACTTTCAACCTTTCACAGAGCGCTTCCAAGGTTGCGGACTGGTCAATATCAAAGCATCTTTGCGGCTTAGCAGAGGTTCGCTACTGTGAGGACGGAACGATCGAGTTTGGCTCACCTTCCAATTACAGACAACTTCGTCATAGTATTATCTTTGTGAACCGAAATCTCCATGTAGATATCCGTCATCTTTTGCCTCTCAAGTGCAACTAAGAACTTCTTGAAAGCTGCCTTCGTTCCCGCATTTGATGCTGGCAGGCACTCTCTAGCAATCGCTAGCCATCCGTACACATCTTTATTGCAATCGTCAAGTTGGATTTGTAACGAGGCTAGGATAGACTCTGGCACGATCTTTGGTGGGGCACTGCTCAGCTTTATCATCAAATCTCTCGCGTGTTCAATAATTTGAATCAAGTCATTGAGTCGTTTCAAGAATCTTTGAATGGCGTGCGACTCTGAGGCACAGCTTTGGAAGAATCCGCGTAGAATGATGATCCCATTCAGCGCTTGGCCAACAAGGCCGATGATTCCAGCAATGCTGGCGACTGCCGCAACAGCCTCCATAATTAGTCCTGGTGTGTGCGCAGAAGAGCTAAGAACCCAATTGTGAATATAGTAAGATAATATCGTCGACCATGTTTCATGAGTAGAGAATTGAAGGGAGCCGCCGAGCTCAGTTGATAATTGAGATGCTCAATGGCGGTTCGGTGTACTCAGCCTCGCGGGGCGAACAACCTGCAGCTCTGCCTGACCAAGCGCTTCGCACTGCAAAGCACCTGCATTGTGATATGAGCTTGGATTGGTGGCTGGACAGGAACAGCGCGTCAATTGAAGAACAGACACAAACAACACATGGAAAAAGCAGCAGTGAGATACAATACATCTATTATTGCACTTCTAAATAGCAGAAAAAGAGTATAGATCTACCGATCCTTCGACTTCGACAAATATTGTAATGACGGAGTTGTACGCCAAAATCACGAATACAGCGCAAAGACACACGGCTTCCGACCACTTTTCGAAGACATCGGGCGATTAATCTTGCTGTACATCCCGCAGGAACGCCTCCAGGCCATGTATATGCGCCAAAGCCTCAATCAATATTGTCCCAAAGCCTTATGCCTGCTTCAATCGAAGGCTGTACGCGCGGGGATGGTCGGCAGAAGATGGTGCCTTTTCGTGTCTCTGCTATCGAGTCTTGGAGGCGCTCGTTCGTTCAACAGCAGCCTGCGGAGAGACTATGTACTTCTCATCATTGTCGCTGGGGTCTGTCATGGCAGAAATATTGCGATGTATGATTTCGAGGTTGCTTTCTACGTAGGAATGAATGGGTTGCGACGTTTGGATAACCTCGAGGCGAATTCGGTTAAGGTTAGCGTCTTCTCCGCCACACGAGCCTTCCACTTTAAGTCTGTGCGCTACAGGGTGTTTTCTGAAAAGTCAAAAAGTAATTGGTTTATAATTAACTCCGGCCATTTTGTTGCTTGGATGCAACATTACATACAATTTTGCTTTATATCTCTTATGTTTTTTCAAAGTGATAGTCGCGATTTTTGAAATGTTCAGGCTCAAAAGCCTCGCTAAAGCCGAAAAAAAGATGCCCTGAAGAGCACAGACTTAATATGGAAGGCTCGTAACGAAGTAAGGGTTCAGGTACCCTCAACCCTGAAATTTCTCCCCTCAACAAACATCTCTTCCTTCATCAACAATTCTTTGTCCAGAGGCGACGTATTCGTTGCCCTGCGTGTCTTAGATCTTAATAATCTTCGGACTTGAGATCGTGCTCGAAGACAAACATTCTGCGATCAGAGCAGCCTGCACTTCCACAGCGTGTCTTATGAATTCTTATCTGGAGTTAGTTCTTGTCATTCTTCTTTCAATACACGAGACGATCTTTTTGAATCAACCTATTTTCGATTACTGTTTCCATCCTGCGGAATCTAGCTCTCCGTGCTGCAGATATCCCAAGGTGGATTTTCTAATCAATCTGGACCGACCAGTGTCCGATTAAGCAACACTCACCACAGACACTAAGTATTCATATGAGTTTCACATCCTTATTCGGTGTTATCGACGGTATTTCCTTGGCTTCACTTGGCTTCGGGTTTTGCCTAGATTGCACATATTAATGTAAAATACCCCGCATGTTCCAGCACCGCCGGTGTCACCACCCGGCACATGCTTGAGAGATGCAGCGAGCATTAAAAAAAGACGTGCACTTCCCGTCCCGCAGCAGCAGTATCCACTCTCGTCCCAATGTGGCAGTATTTGTTTGAGTATGGCAGTGTCGCCCAAAGGCTTCAGTCATCGTCATCGTCCAAAGAGGTCTTCTAGATTGTTCCCGGTACTGCTTGTCTTGTTCCTTTTCATTGTGATTTATCGACGGGTCAGAGAGCAGCTCTTCGAGGATGTGAAACTACCACGAGCTGGTCATAATGGTAAATTTGAGGATTCTCGGGTCGCTTTTGTTACCCTTCTCCTCCCACCCGATCCGGGAGAGGATGATGTCGTCGAAGCGGAAAGATATTTCACTAGCACGCGAATGCTGAATTATCAACTGCAACACTGCAAGTCCACACGTTCGAAGACTGAGATTCCATTCCTCGTTCTCACACCGCTGGACGTGCCACAATATCAAGTTGATCAACTAGCCGAAGAAGGAGCAACCATCATACCAATTTCGCTCATCAAAGTTCCCAGTTGGATCAAGCCTGGAGCCCATCGTTGGCAGAACGTCATGTCAAAGCTCCGCCTCTTCGAACTCACCGAATACTCTCGAATCTTGTTCCTAGATGCCGATACATTTATTCTCAAACCCATGGACGGCATCTTCTCCGACCCAGCCTCATTCCCTCTCAATACTTCACAACAAGTCATACAAGAAGATAACGAAGCGCCTCTACCACCAACCTACCTCTTTGCATCTCTCCCCGAGGTTCTTCACACCATGCATCCCTACCCTCCCCACGCATGGCGCAACTTCAACGCGGGATTCTTCCTCTTCTCACCCTCGCTCGCCTTGTTCAATTACTACCTCTCACTCCTGAACATCACCAACAGATTTGATCCCACGTATCCGGAACAGAACTTGTTGAATTATGCGCACCGGGAGTTTGGGAATATGCCCTGGCGGAGACTGGGTGGAAGACATGGGGAGTGGAATATCAATCTGCCGAATATGAATGATGTGAGGAAAGGCGTGAGAAGTGTGCATGCGAAGCTTTGGTGGGTGGGAAGTGAGCTGCAGCGGAATGAGAGGGAGTTGATGGATAGATGGGAGGGTGCGAGGTTGGAGATGGAAATGTTCTATAAGAATAGGAAGAAGAGTTGAAGTGTTTTTTGTCGAGATTCTGATATATATATATCTTCTTCCCGAGATTGCGCCTCTCAAGAATTTACCTCATTCGTGCAAGAATGATGCTCAGATTGCGGTCAAGAAACCAAGCAAAATTAATGATGAAATCAATCATACGCAGTTATAGCACAAGCTTCTGATATCGCAACAGGTTTTGGTAAAGAAAATATCTCGTCAATTTTCAGCAGAACCTCAACTGTGCAACAGCTGCTATCTCTTGTCATTCTCCCCGCTCCTCATATCAAAGAAGCTATCTTGAATACCGGGTTTGTGAAATCCAAAGGGACGAAGTTTTGGTTCACAAGTGAGGTGGCTATCAGATTAGTAAACAACGGAGCGTGCGGGGAGACTGAATCTCTCGCTAGACAGGCTTTCGGCAATCTTTAGCCGAGCCGGGAGGGTTCCGAAATTTGGATCCGAACACCAACTCGAATCTCAGTCCGAGATTTGTTTTCATGGAAGTACTCTTTTCAACAGCGATATCTACTCTCTCGAAATATTAAGGCCACAGAGATCTTAGTGGAGCCCTCATAAACAGATGTCCTAAGATATCGCACGGGTATCAATGCACGATTCCGCCTTCTTATTCGGGACGCGGCAATCTGGCTCCAACCAACGCCTCACCCTCCTGCGCCTCCAAAAAGCTTGACCGAGATCGACACAAAGTAGCTGCAGAACCACAACCCCCCCCCCTCCCCCCCGTAGGTAAGACGGTCAGACGTCAAGAGTGGACTTGATTGCTCAATTCCATCGCGCCTTCTTATCGTGGAACGTTGCATTATGCACGTCGCATCACGTGGACGCTGATCCAGATTAGCCATGCCATGCAGGAACGGCGGTCGTGGTTGAGGGGAACCCGGTCGTCGCCGCCGCCGCCGGTCATATAAACATGCTTTCTTGGTACGTATTGGAGAATGTCTTCGACTCGTGGCGTCGAGGCTCCGGAACTCCCAACCAAGCTCCTGTCAATTGGGTTTCGAGCTCAAAGGCGGTCAATATGGGGTTTCTGAAGTCGTGGCCGGCAGCTCTGGTGGGACTGTTGATGGGTACGGAGACTGTGGCGTTCAATGCTCCTCCGAGTGTCCCAGCTTGGTGCGGAAAGCCGTATATGAGCTCGTAAGTAATTCTTTGATGACCGAGTATTTGACTGACATTGACAGCAACCATTCTCTGGATCCAGGCGGACAATTCCAGTTCCCAACGCCACAGGCCAATCCATTACTGTATGTCGCTATTCAGCCAAGATACTCAATATTTCTCGAGAGTGACGAGTCTGGATCTTTCATCGTTGATGCCACGATTTCACACATTTTCGGCCAGTCGTACAAAAATGTCAGCTACGACACACCTGGCCAAGAAGCGGGGAACCCATTCACGACTATGGATTATGAGATTTACAGTGAAGAATCTGGATCACTACTCGTGTCCAACTCCGTCCCTGTCAACTCCACTGGCAACCTCATTGGCTTCTCATTCTCGACTTTCCAGGCAAGAACTCAGCCATATACGATTTCCATTTATGGCACTTCTCCGGATGGACAGCAGACGTATACTGCAAGCACGGAAATTTACATCTTACCATCCCGTACATCCGGCAGTGCAGTCAAGATTGATAATCTCTATGGAGGTCTGTACGTTCAAAATGCTTTCAATAACTGGAAAGGATGGTATGCAATCTTTCCCAATGGCTACTATGCCGACGGTGGCTATGTAACTCCCAGCAATTTCAGTCTGAGTGGCCTCGACACATACGCCTCGCAAGGATTCAACACTATCAACATTGTGCCCGACGGAGGATTGCCCGACCAATCGTACCCAGTTGCTTCCTTGGCCCAATACTGGGACCGAATGGACGAATTGAACCTATTCAACATCTACGACATGCGCTTCGCATTCATGAACTCGACAAGAATCAGCGAGCAAGTAGCTCTCTGGGAGAATCGAACGACGTTGTTGATGTGGTACACTGCCGACGAGCCAGATGGGTGGATGTACGCCTTAAACTCAACTAAGCTCGCCTACGATCAACTCCGAGAACTCGATCCCTATCATCCAGTATCCCTAGTGCTAAACTGCCAGAATTTCTTCTACTCAGACTACGCCTCTGGAGCCGATATCATCTTCGAGGACGCCTACCCCGTCGCCATCAACGCAACGTGGTCCATCCCCTGGGGCACACCATGTAACCTCACCTACGGAGACTGCGGATGCGACAACTGCGTCGGCGACCTAGAAGACGTCTCGACGCGCCTAGACGATATCCAAACCTACCAAGCAAACCTCCCCGGTCAAATCAGTAAACCGACCTGGTCAGTCATCCAAGCATTCGGCGAGCAGGATTACTGGAAAAGCATCCCCAGCGTCGCAGAAGTCGAGAACATGATGATGCTCTCCGTCAACCACAACGCGAAAGGCATCACGTACTGGATCTACCCCAGTACAAACGATGTCAACGTCGGAAGTGGAGAACTCGGAAAAGTATTCCAATCAGCGTCAGCAATGGCGTTTATATTCGGCACGAACGCCATCAAAGGATTGCCCGTCCAGGGCGAACCGCTGGTTGATGCTAGTGCGTGGATTGTGGGCACGCAGATGATGATTGGGGTCGCGAGTGGGGAGTACGTCGATTTCTCGTCGCAGGTTACGATTATGTTGCCTGAGGCGGCGGTTTCGGTGACGGAGGTGCTGTATGGGAGCTCGAGTTGGAGTGTGAGTGGGAATACACTTACGACGATGGGGTTGAAGGGATTGGAGGTTGATGTTTTGGTTTTAAATTTGAGTTGAGTTTTGGTAGAGGTATGAATTGCTTCTACTCAATGTCACAGATTGCGTGATACTTTGCCCTCTAAGTACTGAGGAAGCGTGAGTAACACGGAAGAGATCCTTGTTTGAACTCGCAGAACCACCCTTGGCGTGATCGACTCTCATTCCTTGATCGGCAACGAAGCTCGAGGAGATCATCTCGGATGACAGATGGCGGAACTGATATCAAAACCTCCTCCACCCACCCCTCTAATGCGCAAACCTAAAATCCAACCTCTTATTCCCCCTATCCGTCGTCGTAGCTCGATAATAATCTTTCTCCTCCGTACTCATCGCATCCCACTTCCTCTCCCTCACCCGATTTCTCGTCACATAATACACCTTCGTAAACAAGAACAGCACGATCACCAGCCCGTTGATGAGTAGCAGGTGATCATTTCCTTTATGATAGAGCGGCTTGTCTGATGCGATGTAGATATTGGCTGCGATGATGTTGCCGAGTTGTACGCACACTTGGAACGTTAGCTGAGTTATCTTCGAAGGTTGGGTTGAGAAAGGGGAAGATGGAGACTTACTGTTATACACAGCCGCGGAAATAGACCGTGTGCGCACTGAATTGGAGTTTGTTGACGTCCACCCGCTGGATCAAAATCAATTTTCGCTAGGTAAAGCTGGAGAAGAGGGGGGGAGGGGAGATCTTACACAAGAATAGCATGACAGTAAGGATAGCTAAGCAATACCGTCATCAACGCGTAAGTCTGCCATTTCTCGATAAGCAAGCCTTTCCAGACTCGCAGGGCAATGATGCAGGGTAGGGTCCAGAGCGGTTGGAGCATGGAGACGAAGGTGCGTTCGTTGACGGCTTCGCTGAGACGGGTTATGCCTAGGAGGGTGAAGATTCCGAAGACGGCGTTGGGGATTGTTAGGAGGTTGGTTGTGAACTGTTTTGTTAACTTGGTGGTTCCTTTTCGGGGTTACAGGAGGGTGACTTACTGGACTAAAGCCAATTTCTCGGAGAGTGAGGGTTAGATATGTTCCTGGAGGGGATTGTGGGATATAGGCTATTAAGCCTAAAGCGTAAATCTACTTGCAGATCAGTGGATAGTAATTTGGGGCAGTGTGATGATCTTACAGGCCAGAGGTCATAATCTCTTATAGATTCCCATAGTCTGGCAGGTGTAATGGACTGTCGATTGTGCATGTCGCCTTTGGAAGGATCGTCTCGCAATACGCGATTGACCACAATGCCGACTTCACGGTCCGTGAACCAGCCGTTGGGACGGAACCAGGCTTTTGTTTGGACGGCTGATGCGGGCATCAGGAAGAAGGCTGCGATGCCGACGGTTAGGGTGATGATTCCTTCGATTAGGAAAAGCCATCTAGCAAAAGGACTGTTAACCTTTATTCCTTGTGTGGAAGTGATAGGATTTTACCTCCATCCAGCTACTCCATGTACACCGTCCAAATGAAGAAGCGCAAATGCTAGTAGAGAGGTGAGGATACCGGTGACGTCTAGAGCCGTCCAGAAAAAGCTGATCCCAAGGTCAGCGAAGATTTGGTATGCGATCCTGGGAAACCTTACCTCAGTCGGATAGGAAGCTCCCGACTAGTATAAAAATAGGAGAGCCAAAGCACAAGATCTGGAATAAACCCACCCTGTTTCACTCCATCAGCACTCAAAAGTCCGGCACACTAGGTATGCTCACCTCAAGAACACCTAAAAGGGCACGGCAAGTGAAGAAGCTGGCTCTCCCAGACAAAAAGACTTGGCTCATGGCAACGATGGACCATAGAGTCATTTGAGTAGGAATCCAACGGTCGGGTCCAATTCTTTTGGAAATAAGTTGGGATGGTACTTCAGCGCAGAGGAATGAGGCGAGGAAGATGGTGTTGCCTAGTGAAGGTTAAAATCTGCTGATGGACCGAGCTCGAAGTAGGGAAAATGTACCATGATTGAAATCTGTATATTGTTCTAGTCAGCACAGTTCAACTCAACCATGAGAACAGCCAAATAAGAAAGAGTCTCGGTGAGCTAAGTAAATGATGGAAATAGCGCAACTTACCATTAGTAGTCAAGTGCAGTTGATCCAACAAGTTATCCGACACTGCTTGACTAAGATTCCCTCGATCCACTTGAAGAGCAAAGAACATGATACACTGATACAACCCTGATCAGTATCCCTCTTCCATCATAAAGCCAAAATACATACAGCCCACAAACAAACATGCCAATCCAACTTGCGGACCAGCTTCCTCTCCTCTTCCTTTGTCCATTCTAGCGTAGGATCAAATGCTGCGCGACTTTCATACTGCGACTTCTCGTACAGATCTCTGTAATGTTCTGCTACGGCAGGGTCTGCGAATGGATTGCTGTGGTCTAGATGACCTGCTGCCAATGTTCCCCTGACGTTGTTTTCGGTTACATCAACAACTGTGGTTGTCTTGTTGTCCGATTCCTCTCGAGTTGAGTCGGAATCGCTTGCTGGTGTAATTGGCGATTGGATCTTTTCCTCGGCCATGGCTGCGTTTGATGTTTGATATCAAGAGGATCTTCAGACAGCTACGAGCATGCATGAGCACAGCGAGCTCAGGCATACTTATAACCACCCACCTTCCAAAACATCCTTGCCGCTTACCTTGATGTTTGGTCAATTCGACTCCCAGGAATGATGCTCCCCCACTGTACGAAAGGGGATTGACAGATTCCATCATCCCACCGCCAAACCGGAACATGAAGAAGGTGGAGAGAATTCAAGAGCTCGGTAGGGTTTTATTGGAAAAATGCTGTCCTCAGACCGGGGTTGTGGATGAACTCTGTCAAGCCCTTTCATTTTTGAACCCAACGCTTGAGGCCTGTATGTCATTATCGAGAATCGAAAATCGTCTGAGAGTTTCATTGGACCATATGTAGGGACTATGCGAAAGAGGAAGCTGGATATCGCTTGGGATTTGCATTGAAGTTGTCACGAAATAACATGCATCAATCGTGCAAGATCGACAGCATGCTTCCGTGGTGTTTTGTGAAAGATTCGGCGCAAGAACTCCGTGCCGGGTATCTAGAATATAACGACTCTGGTATCATCTTTTATGTTCCTTCAGTAATTGAAGTTGGCTGTATTTTGTAGCAGTATGTGCATGTGGCATGCAAAATCTGCTGGTAAAAATTGATTGCTCTGCTCGATCTGGATCTGGGTAAAGCGACGAACCCTAAAACTGTCAGCGATGAAAACTCGGAGTCGAATCCCATACGGCCAACTAAACACCAAAGGTTTTTCCGGCCAACTCTGCTTCGGCGTCGAAATCAAAAGCGTGGAAAGCAGACTCCGTCTAACGATAGCCGTTGCACAGTTCTAATCCTTGCATTTCGTGCTTCGCATGAGCTCGCACGCCACACGATGGGTTTCTTCCGCCACCATACTCCAATGGAATGGAGTTGATAACAACGTATCATGCTGGAGCTGATTGCGTTCGGGTCGAGTTCGCTGTGTATGTATCTGCGTTCTTGTCGCCTTCGCCCACGCACGGGGAGGGTGCAACGGGATTTAGATTCCTTCAATCGCTGCTTGACTCCCGCTCTCGTGAAATAAGAGAAGAAATGGACGAACGGAAAGACTGGAAATAAATTAAAGTAGAGGGGATGATGTGGATGGAGTAGCTAAACACAGGAAGATTTGGGGAGGAAGGCTTGGAGACAAGTTCATGCTCAATTGGGATGCCGCATTCAGAAGGCGGCTGCGCTCTTCCTCTTCCCTAATGTCGAGCTACCGGGGCCATCGCTCTTTCTCCTACTTATATTCTGAAAGGGTTCCGGATGCTCGACTCACCTCATCGTTTGTACGCAACGTGTTGCTGATACTCCCCCAAGATTGAAAACATGAGTAACATAACATCACTGGAAGTAATTCTTTTCAGCACCCGCCGGATAGTCTTTGACTACCTGCTATTCTAGACGAAAGAAAAGATTACTCGCTGAGAGGCCGAATCGGTATTTATACGTCTCAAACCCACATTCAATGTGAGTCACAGAAATCATAAGTGGTTTGTCCTGTCGGTCGGGGCAAAGCGAGGCCGGTTCTGGCACGTACGCGAGCACTCAAGTTTTCTTGGATTCGCTTTATCGAAGTAGACTTTCGCATACTATATAAGAAACGCCACTTGGTTTTCTTTGAAAGGAAATATCCAGGGTTGACGACGTTGTTGACTGGAATATTTGAGAAGGAGGAACGAAAATCTCGTTCCCGGTCAAGAACCGAAGGATATGCCTTTGACTAACTAAGGTACAAAATCAAAGGTTCCTCCGAGGCTATCGATTTTCTCTACCTTACAAGGGTCTGATTATAACTTAATTGCAAGTCACATTTTTCCCAAAAAAAAACAAAAAAACACGTTTTTTTCGTACCCCTGCAACACAATCTAAACCATACCTTAGTCAAGCTCTCACTCTAGAGTCATCTCAGTATTCAAACGCTCTTAGTCAAAAGACGAGAACTAAAATAACTCTAGAGTTAAGCTCTCTTAAAGACTTTAAGTATTAGCTTTACAGGAAAGTATAGAAGAGGAGAGAAAGAAAAGACAGGTACAGTACTAAGAAAATAGAACAAAAATAAATAAGAAGTTAAGAAGTCTTACTATAGCTTTCAAGTTTTTAATTCCTAGTGTCAAAGTCGTAAACTGGGCGAAGCCGGATCATCTCTTTTACAACGAAAGACTTTCATCACGTTCAAAGACAAGATCTCGACCACGTGACTCTCCAACATCTCACTGCCTTCCCCTTCCTCCTACAGGATCCCCCACAAGACCCCACACACAATCCCCATAGCCATTCATTTGTCCACCGTTTCACACAAAGTACAGAAACCCCACTCTTTCAGGCTCAACTGCACCCCTGCCTCGTCCCAATTTGGCGGGAGAAATGGGGATTGCTAAATGGATGGGAGTGGAGTTTGCGGCTGAAAAGGTTTTTCTTTCGATCGTCTGGTGTTTAGGTCGAACTCCAACAAACATACTGACTGTGCTGACATGGTGAAGAAGGGAAAGAAAACATTTCTCTCAAAGAATTATGTGCATTCGAAGAGCTCTCTCGTCATATATACAATCTCCCTCCATTTTCCCCTTCCCTTCCCTTCCCTCCCCTCTCCCCCTCCCCCCCAATTCCCCAACTTTTAAACACCCCCACCATCACCACCCTCTCCCGCTCAAGAGAAAGCAGGCTTAGCATTCTTAAGCAACATCTCAAAATACGCCTCATTCCACTGTCCCGCCTGCGGCGCTGGTTTAAACGCATCATCATGCCCACAAAAGCTATCATACCGATCGGCGGTCGTGTCACTCGTGCCATCACTCTCTCCACCGGGCTTAACCCACACAAACGCATCGACGAGCGAATCGCCCGTCGAGCTGGTAGGACGCACGCCGAAGCCCGCGCCGTTGACGTTGCACCAGTCGCCCCACGCGGCGCGGAGGCCCTGCACGGCGTTGCGGCCCGTGTCCATGATGGCGTGTGCGGGCATGCCACCGGATTTGATGAGCGGGGAGAAGGTGTCGATGTAGGTCTTCTCGTCTTGGCATTTGTTGTACTTGGCGTCGGAGGCGGTGCTGAATTCACCCGGGGAGAGAGAGAAGGCGTTCCAGCCGGCGACGTTGGTGGAGAAGCCGAAGACTTGCTTGGGGGAGCCGGCCGCTGTGTAGACTTTGGTGATTTCGGCTGCTCCGGGCTCTAAAAGGGGGTTTGTTAGTGAGTGGTGGGGGAGGGAGGTGGAGGGGAATGGGGAGGTCAACGTACTCAGGTTGGCGTCCCAGCCGAGCCAGCCGCCGTGGCCGGCGTCGATGTACATGGCAACGTTGGGGAAGTTGAGCGTCTTGAGGGCGTAGGCGACGCCGGACTCGTAGTCGGATTTGGAGGAGGAGCAGGTGGTCAAGTTTGCGTTGGTGACCAAGTTAGGGAGGGAATCGGGCTCGATGATCAGGGCAACGGCTACATTCGGTGCAGCCTTGATGGCGGCAGCGATGGCTGGGAAAGATTTAGCTTGATGATGATTGTGTGGTGAAGAAGGGAAAGCTCACGGTCAATGTAGTCGGACTTGTACTTGGCCAACTCGCCGGTCTTGAGTTCACCGTTGGAGGCCTTAGCTGCGCAATCACGGCCTGGGAGATCATAAATGACGAGACCCATGATGTCGGTGCAAGGAGTCTCGGTCATCATCTGAGCAACCAGTGGGACTCTGGCAATGGTATCACTGTTCATTGAATTAGTAACCTGCGTCAATCTAAGATCTGGGGACTAGAACTTACATCCACAAGAAAGAACCAGTTTGGGCCACTTTAGAAGCTTGGGCGAGGATGGAGGTATCCGTAACGCTTTGCATGGCCGCAGCAATCTCAGAGGCGTACGCAGAGTTGGCATGGAGCGTACGACCAGAGAAAGGGTTAGAGCCCGCAGCGAGAGTGACAGCAGAAGCACATGCTGCGTTGGCCTGGGAGGCGTCACGCTTCTCGACGGTCTTGGTTGGAGTAGCAACAACAACAGCCGCACAAGCAGCCAAACCCAAAGTGAACTTCATCTTGATCGGACTAGAACTGGAGAGTTGAGGTGGTGGATGGTGAGGTGAGGGATTCGGATTGGGAGGTAGGACGATGTCCTTCTTATACGAACAGCTTGGCGATATGCCGTGCTTTGGCCTGAAGAGGCTTTCCCCGTGCCTGAATGGGATCAGGAACTCCAGGGCCGATACTTACGGATATTCTACCCTTCTTGGCCTTGTGACCCATGGAATGAACAGTTTTCCAGAAGAGAAGGAGGGGACTAGGAAGTCCCGCCGTAAGTTTCGCCGTCCTACGGATCAACAGGACTGTTTTGCCCCGACGAGCAGTTTGCTTCTTGGCAGAATTTGATAAAACACCTGACGAATAGATTCAAGCTTCGAATGGGGCTTAAGAACAGCCTGATAGGTGCATGGAATTGGAAATGCATGTTTTTATGATATGAAACTTCAATAAAGTGCTTGGCTTATTGCTGACTTTGCACTAACGGCACACTTCCGTCCGATACTTAGGGCCGGAAGAGCAAAAGAGGCGTCAGGTACGAGCTCAAAGGGGATGATTCGCACGAATTAAGCATTGAAACACAAATCAAGAGATCGTGGGTACCCTTGATACGACGAATGGGAGCACACCCCCGGCGCGGGTGTATACGACGAACGAAGGAACGCAAATGAGAGAAGACTCTGAAATTGACTTATTCTGCCTGTGGGAACTTTCGACGAGGCGATGGGTCGATTGTTGTGCCCAGCCTCGCTCCCCAGGTTTGGCAATATGTGCACTTTATCTGCCAGCCTTGGCGCTATATAAGAGTCCCGCGGGCCAATCATAGGCTAGATGCAGAAGTGCCGAGCTGGGATGGTCTGAATTGCCTCATGAATTTACCCTTTGACAGTATTGCGGGGTGCATGGCATCTCTTCGTTCCGATTGAATCAAAGTTGCTCAAATTCCGAGACCAGATGAACGGGTTGTTTAATCAGTGGGTTGCGGGATGGTTTCTTCATCTGGAGACTTCCTTCCGATGTGCGAGCAGATATTTACTACGGCATCTAGTCCGCAACGACAGCATGAGACCTCTCTCCTGACATGGTCGCGTGAAGTGGAATGATCTTCGAGGTACGAAGATTGAGATAGAACAGGAAGGCGAGGAAGGAAACTCGAGAGGTCTAGACAATCGTTAATGTGGCGATGGACAATTCGAAAGCCCTCAGATCTGCTTATCTGTGTCAACCGTCAGCCGTGATATCCGAATTGAAGTCTATCTAGTCTGCAGACTTGTAGGAACATTCTATTTGCGCATTTCCGCTTTGCTTGAGATTGATTGAAATGTGGGAAAAGTAGATAACAAGGCATGATCTGTGGAAACGGATTAACGTGACCAAAAGCAGAACGAGAAGGGATTATGAGATGTACGAGAATTGATTTTGTTGTTCTCGTGCTCAACCTGAATATGCCATGAATGTCGGTTTGAAAATGAGAGACGTTGAAGCTGTTGAAGTTGCATCACGAGGATCGACAATTAGCGTGACCGAAATCTGGTGTCCACATTTCCAAGCTAGTCCGAATTGAGGAGCTTCTGAAATAACATTCCATCAAGATTTTTTTTTTTCAATTCATTCGAACAACATGAAATTTTCGACTCTAGGCAATTTTGACTTATTGATGAGTCAAGCCAATAGTACACAAGCTTGTCTGTCAATATTCCACCAGCAATTCCTTCTCCTTCGCGTTGTAGCAGTCACCCCTTTATTTCCATTTCTCTTGACCGCACTTTGCTATTTTGAATTCTTGGTTGTACTTTGAGTTATTTCTGTTAATGTCTTCTGGTTTCATTTCAGATGAATCATCGATTCGAAACAAGTAGCAATGCTTTTCTTTATGGGCCGTTTTATGGGAAGTTGACTGCGAACGGCGAAGCAATTGAGTCACGTGGGTACGATGTTAACTCCCAAAATGTTCTCTTGTATGTTGTGCTACTTTGAAGGAAAGCGTTGTCATATATCTTTTGACATTTATCACTTTTTGAAAAACGCCGCAATTGGTTCAAAGTCGAATCGGTGGTATTGGTTTGGAGTCCCGTCACGTGCAGCATGATACTTCTCCCGTCATGCTCTCCAAAGTCTCTTTCATCAAGCAGCACCGTGCTCATAATATTCTGGATTTGATCTCCTCGAGATACTTCCTTAATGCGCTTCTCGCAATTGATATTCTACATCCTGTACCTGTTGCTCGAGTGCGATTGAGCCATCTCGATTTACGTCTCTGAATTGCCGCAGCTCCGTGTGTTCGAGGCCCAAAAAGTGGCTTGGTCCGTTCGCTTTTGACTCGCTGCAAGCTGTGACACCATCGGAAGGAATACCTGTCATAGGACAATTCTCGCACGAGCAAACAAGGAGAAACCCTGCGGTATACTTTGACACTAAGAAAAGCACGAAATAGATCTCAGTTCTCTCATTTTTAGGATGAACAAGAGACACAGGACTCGATTTGATGGGTGATATCTCGAGTTGACCGTCTGCTGGAGAGCTGGAGGTGGACGAGGTCTGGCAGTCCGGCACGCTAAATTTAGGCGATCTGCACCTAGACTTCCCCAGGCTTCCAGCTTCCAGCTTCCAGACTTCTTTCTTCCGTCGCTCATCGCATTCATTTTCGCGAACAACAATGCTCATAAGAGGCGCATTTTAATGCGCCGTAGCATCTGACAAAGGTCAGAAGTCTGTTCCAACCTTCTTCTTATTACACATCTTATTATCTGATGATCACATCGCCAGCAAGAACAAGTCCGCAATGCTGTGCTCACACGAAGACCATGGACACCCTCTCTTTTCTGCTGGCGCAATCCTACGCACAAGGAGGTCGGAGGGTTGATGGCGCAGTCAGAACGATGTCCGTGCCAAAGGGCAGAAATGTCAGTCGTCAGCGCTTTTCGAGGTTGCTGCAGAGTTCTGTGCGCGGGTGGAACCGATCGCTCGGAGATCAATTTTAATTTTTAGGCTGATTGACGACATGAGTGAGTTGCATTCGTCGCGTCGCAGTGTGCAGTTAGTGCTCATGCACGCTGCACGCCAGCTTGGGCTTGGTGTTCCCTCCTCCACAATTCCCACACCAACGACGAGTCCGTCCGTTCTCGAGCACCCACCACCATCGAGTACGAAGTACCACCACCACAATCCGAGAATCCTTCTCTCTCTCGGAGGAGGGGTGCCAAGGGAAAGGGAGGGGTCAAAGATAAGCATCCGTCGTGACACAACGAGCTGTTTGACCTTCAAGCCTCGTTTCCATCAATGCTCAAAGCTACCTTTCCTTCTCCCCTGCATTAATTAGTATTTATCATTCCCATTCATTGTCCACATCTTTTACTTTTTCTCCTTTCTCCTTCCTCCTATCGCGCGATCACGATTACGATTTTCTGATTTCATCCCGAGTTCGCCAGCTCGCTGCTTACGAACTTCCCACAGTCCCTGCATATACAGTACCGTCATCGCAATATTGCGGGGATCCTACAACGAGACGACGGCACAGTCAGCTATCAGCCTTCCTCCTGCCTAACCTTACAGCCGCCAACTGCCTCGACTCGAGTGGGTGAGACGGGAATCCTAATCCCACTTATCGCATAACAGCTACCTGTATCAACAAAAACAGCTTACCTCCCCTCCTCTTATTATTATTTCCTCCCAGCCTTACGACAACCTGAATTTACCCATCCATTATCAACAATCAACAAACAAACAATTCAACTGTTATAAATATATCGCTCGCTCGCTCGCTAGCTAGTCAAGATGTCTTCCTCCCGCCGCACAACCACCACAATGACCACACAACTCTACCCCGAGAACCTGCGCCTCTCCGCCCTCCTCTTCCGCACCGCCGGCCTGGGCCTCAGCATCGGCGTCCTCGTCCTCGCCATCCAGCTCAGCAGCGAAGGCGGCACCCCCGTCTTCGCCTACGTCGCCGCCATCTGGTGCCTGATCCTCAATCCCCTCGACATCATCTGCTTGCTGTCCTGGACGCGCATCCCGCCCGGCGGCCTGATCTTCCTCGACACGCTGGCCGTCGGCTTCTGCGTCGGCGGGATCCTGAATAATATCGTGGTCAAGAATGATGGGGATGGGAATAATCGGCCGTTGCGCAACCCCGGGTTGGTTAATACGTCGGATTGGTTGCTGGGCGCGCTTTTGTGAGTAGCACTGGCATTGGAGAGGAGGGGATGAGAAGAGATGAGATGCTAATTGGTGGTAACAGGGCGGTGCATTTTATTATGATTGTTTCGGGGGCGATTGATTGTTGTTGGATGGCGCAGTATGGACGGAAGCGCTCGTCGCGACATGGAAGTAGCCGAAGTCGAAGCTCGAGGAGTGAGACGGTTACGCGGGTCAGAGTGACGAGGACGAATGTCTAGGTTGACGGGAATCGAATTGTATATCTCAATCGAAAGGCGAATTTACGGAAGCAGTAATGGAACGGAAAGAGACGGTCATTACCAGAGAAGCCTTTGGGCTTGTGCGAATACACGGATATCTACGGAATTGGAATCCGGAAGCTAGGAAGGATGAAGTGAAGGACGGTCCTTACAACAACAGAGAAAACCGCGAGCGCAATGCCTCCCAACGATCTGCACGGTCCAAGGGCATTTGATTGGCCAATGAGGTCTTGTTCTTGGCAGGAACATAGGTACTCATGGCATCACTCACTACTACATCCGCGATAGCCTTCGCGGTTCAGGGTTTGGTTTGGGTTGTAAGCGAAGGAGTTCCGGTCCTCATGATGAATTGGTTGAATCGGTCTGTATTTATGGACAGGTGTTTGAGGTGTTTGTATATCATTATTTTTTTTTTCAAGGACAGTATTACTATATAGCTGAGCATGTATGTATGTTTCCAGGCATGAGACGAATAACATCGATATCGATGGATCATTCTTCCTCCCTGTCTATGGTCCCATACATCTCTCTCTAAATCTCTTTCATAACAATATTGCATACTGACACACAGCCCCGACACTACTTACATCCAAGTACCTTTTCTTCTCAAACTCGTGTGTATATTAAAAGCTAGCTAGCAAGATACACAGCACCCTCATCTCCCCAAAGAACGCAACCAGCGGCCAGAACACCCTCAGATTTATACACCGCAAAAAGTCCCTAGCGCCTTTATCCACCTCCTAGCAATATTTATGGTTGATATCCTTGCCTATCCTAGCTGCTTGATCTTGTTTTATTCGCTGATTGTATAGGTGGTCTCCGGTTCTTCGCACATATTCCTCAGTATTTTGATCCATCTTAAGTAGTCCTATTTTCTTTGCAAACACGTTTTGAGAAGCCGCTGAAAAGAGGGAGAGAGAGAAGAAGATCAGGATTAGTTCAGAAATTTACTGCGCTTAAGGTACAATGTTCATTTTATAAGGATCTGCATTTCAATCAGAATATCTTTTTCTTTGGTTTGACGGATACGAAAAGCAATGTCTCGTGAGGGAAGGTGTTCCTAGAGTCATGGATAGAAGATCGACTAAAGGCAGGTAAAGTCAGTTGCACCTAACAAAGGACTATCAGGTTTTATAGTGATAATTCGAAGTATACAACCCCTTTTTATCTCATTTTCAATCCCAAACATTTACCCCAAACCCACCTTCTCCCCTTCCCATCCCATCCCAAACAACTAACTCGACCCCCTACTACTTGGCATCGATCCCTCACTCCCCACCTCCTTACTCCCCCCTCCCACCACCACCACCCTCCTCCTCCCAATCGGCGCCCCCTCCCACGCCTCCCCCTCCGGAACACTCTCCCCCTTCATAACCAAACTCAACGCCCCCACCCTAGCCCCCCTCCCGACCCGACTCCCCGGCAACGCAATACTATACGCCATCAACACCGCCCGCTCCTCCATCTCCACCCTCCCAATCTTCATCACCCTGTCTTCAAAAAGATGCGTTTGGGGGCCCGCCAACTTATTCACCACCGCCTCATCGCCCAGGGTCACCATGTCGAATTCCGTGATATCGTTCGACAGCAAAGTAGTGCGTTTCCCTACGTGCACGCCGAAGAGACGGAACGTGAGGGGCAGGAAGGGCGTACCGGTTAGGAGATTGAGGAGCAGGGGGAGGGCGAGAGTTTCGGATGTCGAGGTTACGAATTCGGAGAGCCAGACGCGGGGGCTCCAGAGCGGCCAGGAGGCGGGGCGGTAGTGGCCTATGAGAGCCCATTTGCAGGCTAGTGTTACGAGGAGGGCGGGGAGGGCGAAGACTTGATTTTTTATCATCAACGTCAGTTAAAGTGCTTTTTCATTTGAGGGAGGGAGGGAAAGGAGAGGAGAGGAAAGAGGACGTACAGAAAAAGTAGAAAAAGGGTAAGAGGACAATAGCGGGCAGGATCCCGATAGCGTTATACCCGGCGTCGAAGACCTGCACCCCGAAACCGAGGCCAAAGGTAACGATGATGCGTGGGACGACGATACGCATCCCTTCGATGAAGAGCCGGAGCGCGACTTGTGAGGCGCGGGGTGTGTACAGGAGGTGATCTGCGTGTTTTTCCCGCCCGCACTGCCGGGAGGGCATCAGGACGGGAGGAGATCCGAAACAGCTCTCTCCCTCCTTGAGCGGGATTTCTGGCGCGCAGGATAGGACGCCCACGAGGGTATTGGACGCCATTTCGGTGCCTTGGGGCACTAAAGAGGCGTTTCCTAGGAAAGCTCGTTTGTGGAGTTTTGTTTTCTTGAGGGTTACCATGTTGCGACGCACGTCGCCGTCGCCGATGAAGACGCCGTCCGCGATGAAGCATTCTTCGCCGATGTCAGTGAGTTCGAAGTTGATACCTCTGGCGGTGGATACTTCTGCCCTGCGGCCGATTTTGACGCCCAGGGAGCGCAGGAAGGGGACTACGTAGAGGGTCGCGTAGACGGGGTGTAGGATCGCGAGACTCATGTCCATCAGCCGGTCTACGAACCACTTGCGGAAGAAGTAGACGGACGTGGTGCGGTACGAACACTCGACGACCTTGCCGAGAACGAGCCAGCGGAGGACGATGAGCTCCAGGAAGACGAGGATCATGTAGATGAGCGCCGCGGGGACGGAAACGATGGCGGTTTGCGCCCACCAGCCCATGCGGGGGATGTTGATGTAGTCGAAGAGCAGCATGCTGGGGATCTGGGGCGCGAATACGATGATTGGGAGCAGGAAAATGGAGCTTAGAGACATAGCTAGTATCATGGCCGAAGCGCGGAATTCGCTGGGTCGAGATGCTCGCATGCCTCCTATGTCTGTCGAGCATTCTCGGAAGCGTGCAGGAGAACCAATCCATCGCTCTCCAGCAGGTACATGACAGCCTTGCGATAACATACTCATAGATCCCAATTCGCCGCCTTCCTCGATATACGAATCGCCTTCCATGACCGAGTTGCTGCCGAAGTGGGCTTGTGAGGCAATACTAACAGGAGCGAGGATGAGACGGCCGCGTTCAACCCAGCTTGTGCTCAGGACTGTATCTTTGCCCATTGTGACATCGTCGCCAATAGACACAAGATCAAAGGCCGCACCGATATGGGTAACTCCCAGATGGCAATTCGTTCCAACGCGAGCCCCCATGCAGCGCATCATAGCTGGTAAAAGAGCCGAATCGGCAATGGTCACCATATCAATGAGTCCAACTAGATGATCGGCCAGCCACCAACGGAAGTAATAGACGCCATACAGAGGATATTCGCCTGCTTTCGCTTTTCCTAGTACGATCCATTTGCCGACGATACCGATCAGAGCCCTCAAAAGCGGTAGGGACACGAAAACGAAATAAGTGACAGCGACGGCGGTCCCGAGATCGATGGCTTGGAGGATTTCAAAGAAGACGAGGTAGGGGCCTAAGAACGTAACGCCCTCGATGAAGAAAAGAAGGAGGAGAGCAATAGCTTGGGCTATACCGCAAAGAACGTATCTGCGTCGCGAGACAGGCCAGTGGTCGTTCATTTGCGAATTGAGCGTATCGGCTTTCTCGAAGAAAGAATCTCTCCCATCTGTATCCGTGACTTCAGCTAGGCTTGCCGCGATCTTCTCGGCAGTGCAATAGATATAGATATCTTGCAACCCTAATTTCTTCAATGAAGAACCCTTGGGACTTCCTTTCCGGAGCTTCGAAACGAGTTTAGCGGCAAGTAAACTATGCCCTCCCAAGTCATGGAAAAAGTCACTAGAGGCTGTAATGTTCGGTGCTTGCGGGAAGAGCTCAAGCATTGCCAGGAGCAGAATACTCAGGTCCGAACCATCATTCGGGATAGAAGTGCCAGCATAAACTTGTTGTCCAAGTTCCTCTTTCTGCGCCAAGGCCAACTGTGCCGAAGTCTCTTGCAGCGCTTTTGCATTAATTTTACCGCTGGGTAGACGAGGCATCTCTTTCGCGGGAACGAAACAAAAGCCTTCGGGTTGCATGTAAGCTGGCAGATGACGAATCGTATTCCGTAGCTCTCTGGTGTCGAGAATCTCGTCATCTTTGGTGACCATGTATGCTTCGAGACAATCTGTGCTTGTGGAGAGGATCACGGCTGTAGTTTGCACCTTGGGATGAGAGGAGATGGCATTTTCGATTTCGCCGAGTTCGATGCGGAAGCCGCGGTGCTTGACTTGGGTGTCGATGCGGCCGAGGTAGACGATGTTGTGGTTTTTGTCGAGGCGGACAAGGTCGCCGGTTCGATAGAGTCGTTCGTTGGGGTGGAGGGGGTGAGTGATGAACTTTTCCGCTGTGAGGGTTGGTCGTTGCACGTAGCCTTTGCCGAGACATGGACCGCCGATGGCAAGTTCTCCTTCGGTACCTTCTTGAAATGGTATTGGTGACCACACTTTTTCTTTTGGAGAATCTTCAAGGATGGGTAGGATCATGGCGTGGTACATGGGCAATGGTTTGCCGATTGTCACTGGCTCGTTAGGGAAAAGTTCCTGGAATGTAGCTGTAACTGTCGTTTCCTATATTCAACATCTCGAGTTAGTATGAACTTTTATAATCTTGTCTGGGGTATCGAGAATTTCAAAAGCTCCTGAAAAGTGAGAGAGAGGTATTCGCTAGGACAAGGACGAGCTTACCGAAGGCCCATAAGTATTGAAAATGCGCAAGCTTGGAGTCCACAGATGATTGACCAGAGCCGGTGGACAGGCTTCTCCACCCAAATTGAGCAGACGTACAGACGTCGGTAGACGACAATCATCATCAAGCGAAGTCATGATATTGATGAGCGTAGGCACAGCATTAACTATTGTGACACCACGCTGTGTCCAGACCCCTGCTGCACCTCCAAGGCTTGGCACATCTTGACATTCGGAACGATTGCCGATAGCGAGTTGTGCTCCGCCGGCTATGCTGACCCACCTGTGTAGAACAACATGTTAGTGTTGTATTGCTTAATATGGATGAGATTGTCACTCACACTTCCTCGATGAACATATCAAACGCTGCGCTGAATCCTTGCCAGACGATGTCTTCGGGTCTCGTTTCTAGGACTGATCGTTCACTTAAGCAGAATGTGAGGGCGGCGCTATGAGGGATTTCGATTCCCTATCAGAAGACTCAGCATCTGCTCCATATTATTTTGCCCTAATAATCTGGGACTTGGTCGGAGTTCAGACGGCGAAAAGAATTCTCTCAATACTTACTTTTGGTGTGCCAGTGCTACCAGAAGTATAGATCAAGTATGCCGTATGATGCGGACTTGGACCACGAACGTCCTTGACTGCTCCTCGTCTAGTTGGTGTTTGTCTAGACAAGGCATCGAAAGTGATGACCTGGCATCCAGGAAGATTCTCTGTTGCTTTGATAGCGGAGTCGTAATGAACCGTATCGCAGAGCAAGATACACGCCTTACTGTCCTCCAAACATGCAGAGACACGAGTTGTAGGAACATCGGCATCGAATGGCAGCCAGGTGGCACCTGATATCGTAGTTGCTAGAATAGCGAAATGCAACTCAATGGACCTTTCCAGCCATATACCGACTACGGGGCTCTCGTTCTCGTTGCTAGAGGATGAATGAAAGCTGTGGAGAGACTCTGCAAGTTGACTGGTTCTTTCGTATGCTTCGGCGTAGGAGACTGTGGTCAAGGCAGCGTCTGGCGAGCTTCGAAAAGTGAATAGCGTTTCGCCATTTCGACGCTGAGCCTGCCATTTGAACAATTCTGGAAGAGTAGTAACATCTTGGATGGTAAGTGCGTCTGAAGTTATGTGTTGTGACTGCAAGATGTAGCTAGCATCGGCATGCAGTGCATCTCCTCTCGACGAACTCATGCCGAAGCTTTCCTTGAAATATTATCGAAGAAACGAAAAGAAGACAAAGTAGAAACAGTCCAGAGTAAGAGAAAGCCAGAAAAGCTGGGGAATCGTGGCAAATGCCAGACACTGGTTCAAGTGCCAAGACATATATATCTTAATGGGCAGCATCCTTGGCGACCCGAGGACGAATTTGACTTTCGGCATTCTCAAACAAAACCCCATAAGCGTAACGGCAGCACCGACTACGTTCGAAAATACTCTTGTCCATGCGACGTACAGTACAAGGAGAAATCTTCCATACCTGTGACGGCGTGTAACGGTGGAAATGAGCACGCACCCGCTGGTAGGGACATTAGCGGAACGCCTACCCGTAAGAACTATTATTGCACTGGCCTTCCAGTGTTTCTGTTACCTGACAGGATGTTGCAATGGCGTCAATTCGCAGGAAGGAGAGTAATATTATTGAGGGAATATTGAGTTACACCTAGAAGTCAGCCATGGCTGAAGCCTCTAGGGTGGCGTCTAAATCGATATTCAAGCTTTGCGAGCAACAACGGTCTAGCGCACCAGCCCAGGAAGCCTCCTGCATAATTTCGGCAGCGACCGGCTTGGCAACAGTCTGGCATGGTCAAATGCCGGAGCTTGATTGGCATC
Organism: Mollisia scopiformis; assembly: GCF_001500285.1. Taxonomy (NCBI): domain Eukaryota; kingdom Fungi; phylum Ascomycota; class Leotiomycetes; order Helotiales; family Mollisiaceae; genus Mollisia; species Mollisia scopiformis. The sequence goes on from NW_017263588.1 coordinate 1,038,886, forward strand.
TACACATTATGGTTAATCACAAGTCTAATCCACGCTACCCATCACGCTGTGGGGCCGAGGAGACTGGATGTCAGCTAGACTAACACATGTCTCATGTTGAACAGAGCTCAATTAGGCCTACTCGATCGAGAGTTTCGGTCATAGACCTCCACGGCCCCTGAATCTCGCAACGCATGTATACGTACCTCTGGGACCCACGTGGTTGTACAAAACTTCGGCAGTGAGAAGGGAGGCCCACAATTGAGACCGCGGGGAAGGGTCGATCCAACGTTAACAGGACCTCTGGGCTCTGTCGTCCGTGTACCGGGGACGAATCGTTGCGTATAAAGGTTGCACAGAAGTTGGTCGGGACATTATTTCCATGGGGGTGCGGGTGCATACTTGGGATGCGACCGGCTGCGTGCCGATCGAGATCACCATTACGTGGCTTTCTAAAACGAGGGACAAAACCCGAAAAGAGATCCTCGGATCCAAAAGGAGCAGCAAAAGCAAATTGCACGTGCGCGCTTGCGAACGCACTATCTCTTCAAACGGCTACGGTACTTTATTTAATACCTCGACGATGGATGGCTGTAGCTTTTCGGCACTGCTCTCCATAGGTCAATTTCCAGTCGTCATGGAGCAGAATACTAGATTCTCATTCCCCCTTCTTGGAATCGATCATCGACAAAAGCGTCCTTTTCAAAGATCCCATTACTCAACTAAGAATGTATTATTCAATGTTATTCGAGTACGACGTGTTGTTCCTTCTGTAACCGCGCCGACGTTCCTAAGTTCACTCCTGCATGCCAACCGAAAGAAGGAAGGAATCTATTGAATATTTGTGAGCTGTCACGCAATTCCTTCCCGAGACTTGACCATATTCGCTTGTTCAAGCAGCTGAGCTATTGAGTTTATCGCTTACACTTTCTTCCTCATCTAGAGTTTCTAGAACACTGCTCATTAGCTTTCCTTTCCGGTTTCTCAACATCATAAACGTTTATGCAATTTATGAACTTATGCTTCCTCCACACTTTCATGAAATTAGCAATGCTAAACTTTGTAGGTCGCAGTTCTGGGCCCTGTTTCCGTTGTCCCGGTGGCTTCTTCTCCCGTTCCGGAACTCAGTACCTGAGCTAAATTGAATTGCCAGATTTGAGAGTCAGGCGGGTGCTCTATATTAAGTGAACTGGGTAAAAACACACAGATCCCCGGTTGGCACTGCAGCTCAGTACGTGTTCAGAGTTTATTTGAAACCATCAACTCGGAGTACCACGTGATGACTTTATCTTTTCCGTCAGCTCAAGTTTCGAAGTGCTTTCTCTTTTCTTTCACTTCTCTGATGCCCGATTAGGGAAATATAACGTGAGGTAGCTACGCCATGAGCACCGTGGATCTGAAGGGGAAGCTCTGCCACTTTCTCACGCGCGAACTTTTCCATGAACTGGAACTTTTCTTCGCGGACTTCGAAGAAGACTTGACTCAGGATGTTCAGAAAAGTGGTTTATGCCACGGGGTTGCAGCAGGTCTTACCTCTTTATCTCTCACTTTTCCATTTCTTGGGCTCATTCAAACATATCGAGTAGTGCTTACGACTCCTTCCCTCACAAACGAAATGGTTCAACAGCAGTCAGTTGCAATGAGAAATATGTCACATGCCAGTTCATCGATATCGTGATAGGCCAGCTGGGTTATGAGCACACGATGCACTATTGAAACTGTTTTTTTTTAAGCAGAGTACTATTCTTACATTTCCTCAAGTTGCCCTGTGGCTGTTATCTACCTTCTACTGGCTATTTACCATGCTGCCCTCGTCCTTTGTCTCGGGAAATTGTTCGGCAAACCCCTCGGGGTCTGCGTACCAATATTCAATGCATGCTTGGTCGATCTCGTATACATCTACCTTGGTGGTATCTGCCTTTCCACAGTCTTCGCCCGCCGCCTTTGCCTTCTCGCAACGGACCGTCTTGATGTGCGAGTAGCCGCAGGCACTGATTGTTGTTGTGGTGGTACACATTTGGAAGTTTTTGTTTGGAGTTGGGGAGTTTGCTTGAGTGTTAGTGAAGTGGTGGTATAGGAAGTCTTAGGTGTTGATGAGAATGAGGAGGGCAGATGTGAGAGGTTGGTGGGCAGGAAATAGATGAGCGGTGCTGGGTGTTTTGCTATTCACTAAGTGGGACGGACAATTGAAGTGACAAAGGGTTGTTTTTGACTTTTGATGTGGGCTATTGGCTCAGCCATGGAAGGTTGCCTATTGTTCTCTGAACCCCTTTATCCATCGTGAAAAGATCTTGTCGTTGTGAAAAATCAAGAAATTGGTCTAGTCGAGGCTTTATGTGTGATTGCGAGCACAATTCATTAAAAACTCAATGTTTATCTTATTTGAAATGAAGTATTACTAATTTTCCAAAAGCTGCGAGGCATTTTAGCCACGAATCTAGCATCACTTTAGCAATGGTTTGATGCCTCTCCATTCGACATTCTGCATGCAGTTGGTAATCTTCCAAGGAGCCAGTGAGGGAAACCCGAAGCCTTATTTTGATGCACCATTGGGATTGTTTTACGAGCTACGCAGGCTTTACAATCATGCAGCTGCCTCATTGTGACTTCAAATACACGTCATCTGCCTAGCTCGATCTGGGGGCCACTTGCACTGCGTTCGGAATACTGCTGTAGCTCACACGTCACATTCGAATACCACCGAGTGTCTAACCTGCCGCAATTTCTTTCAGATACCGGTCTGGGAGGTTTAGGTAATGGTCGCGGAACCACACATGATCACAATTCAAGTCTCGAGACATCCTGCAATGTTTGATGGTCAAGTGAACACTGCACGATTACGCGTCGTCGGCAGCTTGCCAGAGGTTGTCATGGTTGTGCGACCTTCACGACCTACCTGGCTGTCCATAACGTTATCCACGCAAGCAGTCATACAGAAGTCTTATGCTTTGCAGCACAGTTGCAGGTGCAACATCCCTACTTGGGAAGTACACCGAAGATAGTGTCACAGTTCCTCAAAGCCTCTAGATACTCGGTGAAACATCTAAGACACGCATTATCATGTTGAGTTTCAAGGTTGCTTTTTGATCAGCGGCGAAAGTTGCCACTGTTGTCTCTTCGTCATTGTTCTGAGCCCTGGTGGAAGTTGACAAAATCGGTTTGCAGCAATGATGATGTAAAGCAGTGGGATGGGAAGCGATATCTGTAAGCTTCTGACTGAGTTGTTGCTAAGTTGATGATGTTTAGATTCGAAAGCGAGAAGTGAAATTGGGGAACGATGCATGATGATCGCGTCACTGATTGAAATCATTGTTTGATCGTATGCCATTCCTGCCAGAATCACACATCACACGTCAAACTCAAGTGCATGTGCACCACCTCTGCATATCTTGCCTCAAAGGACTGAGATCAACCCTACTACCGACGGTGCTCCGGTTGTCTCCGAGCCGAACTCGCTTAACAAAGGCTCGGTTAAAAAGGAGACATATAACGTGAACATTAATCGCGAGTCAATCAGAAACAACAGGAGCTTCAGCCGCATTACGCCATTACCCACCAAGGCAATGGGATTCTTGTAGCCTGTATGAATAGTGGCTTTTCCCATAGTTGCTCAAACCAAGGTGGTGGCGTACGAGTACACGATAAGCCACGGATGACCGGAAAAGGATTTGTCCCGTGGCCATGAGGGACAAGGATATTCTCCTGTATAGTAAACTTACTTTATATTATGTTTTATGTCCTCGGACGGTCATACCGGTGGTATAAGATCTGCATTTGCCCAGGTGGGGTGTGTGGGAAGCGATCACGTATTTCGATCTTGACAGTTGCGAAAACCTCTTCGAAATATGGCACGCACAAGGTAAGACTGGTTCTGTTAGTCGCCGAAAAATCTATCGTACCAAAGCCTATCGTTGCTAGTCAGTATCTCCACCTTTTTATTAATTCAAGTGACTTCAAGCCAGTGCCCCTCATCATGCCCCTCATCACGTGAATCATTAATATTGATCCGGAACTAGGATATAAACAACCTAGCGTTGTGGCTTTGTTGAGTCTATTGCGTCCATTTATCCAGCAAATTCGGTCGTCCCCATTCCTGTTTCTGGAAGTTTTTGTTAATTAGTGCATTCAGCCACATAACTTTCAGCACTGTAGTCCAAACGCGGATGACAGTGAACGGACGAATTCGCTAGGCTGATGAGCCTATTGTTCTCGTGGCAAATGTTCTCTGAGAATACTTATCAAAGTCACTATCGAGTAATGTTCTGTTTCCATGAACACAGAACGATCGATCAGTTGAGGAAAGAGCAAAGGATGCGGAGATCTGCTTGAGAGCTCGAATACTATCCTTAAATTTCTTTCGCACATATTCATCAGCACACGCAATACACAAAAATATCTTGTTACAGCACAAATTACAACTGCAGCAAAGTCTGCGATCTATCACAATACCAAGATCCGAATCCAACTCACAAAAATCACCATGATGAACTACCAGTCACTCTTTCTGGCCCTGGCCTTCTCATCCCTCGTCAACGGGCACATGATGCTCCTCAATCCAGCTCCTCTCCGCGCCAAAAACAACCCACACTCCAAACAATCTGCTATTGACTACTCATATACATCACCTCTTTCCGGTCCATCTCAATTTCCCTGCAAAGGCTACTTGGTGGACATGTCTGATCCCAGCGGAGCTGGCGCCTCAGTACAGACCTACACTGCTGGTGCTGCCTCCTCATTTTCGGTAACCGGTGGCGCTACTCACGGTGGAGGGTCTTGCCAAATCACACTCGCATATCCTGCCGATAACTTCAGGAAATTTACCGTCATCCATAGCTACGAAGGTTCTTGTCCCCTGAGCGATGGTCAAGAATTTCCGTTCACAGTACCAGCTGACGCGCCCACTGGCCGCGCTGCTTTCGTCTGGACGTGGTACAACAAGATCGGTAACCGTGAGATATACCAAGATGCTGCCGCAGTAACAATCATAGCAGGCACAGGAAGCACCCCAGACATTCCCTTCTCGGAAAGACCTGATATTTTCGTCGCCAATATGGGGTCTTGCACCACCATAGAAGGCACAGAAGTTATCTTCCCGGACCCAGGACCTGATGTCACTCGCATGTTATCAAACACGATGGCTAGCACCATGTCCAGTACCATCAAAGGAGTCTGCTTACCAGTAAACGGCATTGGGAACTCTGGAGGCTCCAACGGAAATGCAGGACCGGGTGTTGCTTCATCAAGTTTGAGCATGCCGCCTCCTACCCAAGCGACTGCTACCCTAGCAAGCAGCGCAAGCTTCTTCACTGCTTTGCCAACCTCTGCAGGTACCACATCTGCATTAGCAGCAGCCACTGGAGGCGTGTTCACGATTTCCATGGACGGCTCATGTGGCGGGACAGTGAGGTGCCGAACAGGGTTTTGTTGCTCGTCGTCGAATTACTGTGGAAACACGCCTTTGCACTGCGGCGTAGGGTGTCAGCCGATCTTTGGGCAGTGCGGTACACTTCCTTCTCGGCGAGGCATTGCGGGAAGAGTGAAGTTATGAGGACAAAGATGAACAGGACCCAAATTTAAGCTGGTACTTGAATAGGACGGGAGTAGATTGGATTCTTGTACATGATTTATAGATATAGCCAACACTCGCTTATGGCTTTTGAATGAGGCAAGTTTGGAAAGTTTCTCGTTGACGAATATGCGATATGCCAAGTGGCTTTGATCTTCCTCAACTTCTACTTGAAAGCGACTTGAGTGAAAGGAAAAGGCAGTCTCTGTATGAAACATCTCCAGAAGCGAGCTAAAAATGTTGTAAAATACAAAATGCAAACGTCGTAGCGCGCAACACGAGACTTAGATAGAGAGTCAGACTGTCTAAGGCAGATAGGCGAAAATTGTATGGAGCGAGCTGAAGCACATCAGCGCAATCCTCCCCCAGACTCTATGGATATTATCTTTCTACAACAGTTCGCACTCAACACATGCCTCAGGCTCACTTCCTCTCCATATCTTCTTAATCTTAAGCCCACTCTTAGCCAGTAGTTCTGTCCACTGGCTTTCATTCCTCTCCAGTCCTCCAATTGGAAACATGGAAAGATCTCTGACCGCATCTTGCATCGTAGCATTCGTATCTGGCAGCACAAGATCCACCAAGAGTAGCTTACTCTTCGGCTGAGCCTTCAGTAAAGGCACTACCTGTCCCAAGAATGTCGTACAATCGGCATCACTCCAATCATGGAAGATATGGCGATAGTAGTAGATATACGCATCCTTGACCGGCTGGGGAGTGAAGATATCATGCGCCATAAACTCCACTCCTTCAGGCGGGCCAGAAACAGCATCGAAAGTCGACTGTAAATCCTGGACGATAAACTTTCCCTTGATCTCTGGGTTTCGTTTCCGGACTTCTTCCATAATGTGGCCTTGTCCGCCAGCAATATCCACAACGGCAACCTCGCCATCTTTTATATTCAGCTTGCCGAGCTCAGTACCCCATGGGTAAGCGTCTCCGGATACATTTCCAGCGTTGTGGGATCGCATTCCTGCAACCATGTTGAGTGCTCGATCAGGGTGGGAGCCAAGCCACGTCCAGAGTTCCTCGCCGTGTGCCCATTTATACGGGGTCCCGCTCTCTTTTGTGGGGGCTTTGTATCCGTGTTCTGCTAGCGTTCGTGGCATGGCCATGATTGCGGGGATGATGTCGAAGAACATCAAGTTGTTGAAGGCGCGGTGGTCGGGGTTGAGGTACGGTAATCCGAGAGGGGTGAGAGTGAAACCAGCTGGCGATTCAACGAATATGTGCGCGGCTGTCAACTGACGGAAGACACGGACTGTGAGGACTTGTAAGCATGGGTCTTCGTTTATGGAGGGACATCATACTGATTATGATCTCGTCTGCTTTGGTGAGCTCCAATAGCTCGGCCATTGAGACGGTCTTTCCTCCCTCGAATTTCTCCCATAGTCCAAGATTGGAAAGTATCTCAACTGCGGTACTGACATTGACCTAGACATACGATAAGTACGTATTTAAGAAAGGAAATACAATAAGCTACACTTACCTGAAAAATACGAGGCCAAACTTCAATATTTGGCTCTTCCAGAGAATACAAAAGCTTTTGAGCTTCCAACTGCAGATTGCGGCGAGCAACGTGGAGATCACCTCCAACAGCAGCTTCGAACCCAGCCGCAGCCTTGTTCACATTTGCTACCAAAGCAGCAATCTCTGCAGGCGGTGTATACGAGTCTGCCATATCGACGAGGAGGTTTAAAGTTCTGAGCAATTCCAAAGGGTACAGGATCTTGGAAGCGAGTAAGGGGGAAGATGCAGGATAGGAAGATAGATGAGGGAATGCAACATCGCAAGATGCAAGCTGCTGTTGGAACAGCGACCTTATCATGCCCCCATGCAAGCCTCCTGACGATCTTGCCCGGATTGTCTTTTTCACCATCCTTCAACTGGAGATGGGGATTCCAAGAATGAAAGAAAAGCCCCACAGTTTGATCTCGACTGACAACTCAGAAGACTTCTGAAAGAGATCGTCCCACGTCGCTGGAGCACTTCCTAATTCAATTGTCAAGCGACGCGGAGGTTTGGGTTTCAACTCGAATAGGAATCATTTCCGGGACAAGAACGGGTCGGCAGTCATGCATGACCGGTGAACCTTGCGGTGGGGGCCGTGCCGCACGCCAACGACTAGGTCAAGGTCACCGTCCACCCACGGAGACTTTGATCCTTCAGTGACAGTTCCCCGGCATGGCAAAGATGAAGTTTTCCATTATGTTCTGTCTGATCACTTCTCAACATAGCGAACAGAAGTTACTGAGGTTAAATGGTCCTGTATATCGGTTCTGGGAATACAAGAAGTGTGCGAATTCCAAACTTGCAATACTCCCAAGAGTGGGGGGTTTCAGGAGCAAGCGAGTCCCAAGCAGCTGCAAACCCTGTCATTGGGATCGACTGTGACTAGGTAAAAAAATCCAACATGCTCTCAGAAAAAGTCGGTAAGTGACAGAAATGATCACTGTGGAACGAAGGATTCGAAGTCTGGACATTTCCATGAAGATTGTTTCCTATTTAGCTTAGTCGGACTCGCGAGGAGTCAGTCTTCCGACTTTACAGGATTGAGCCAAGAACCCAAGTGGGATCATTGAGCAGGTTGCGTGGACCCTTCCTTGACCTTTGTCGTGGAAACTAACGTCTTAGCACCGGGGCCCCTGATGCCACAGCCGCTCCCGACCGTTGTCACTTGGTTCCTGAGCCCAATTCCTCCACTCTATAGGCTCGCCTGATGATCTGCAAGTTCAACGGTCGCTTTGAACGTCCTCAAACTCGAACGTGGGTTCGACAGAATCTTCCTATGCCAGAATCATTGCGAGATCGACGGACTTCAATGGCAAACACAGGAACAGCACTTTGGGTTTCTGAATAGATAAATCTGCTTGCATGTCTTCTGCTCTGCTGGTATAGTTCTGTATCTTCATTCGCCGCTTTTTATTCACAATGACGGTCTCTGTTTCGGACTTTCCGGCTGGTACTCCTAATCGTCTGAGTTTGAGAATTGGTTGTTACATTCTCTTTGGGGTTTGTACTGCTACTCTTTTCGTGAGGTAAGTTGATATTGTTTTGCCTGAAGTAGAGAGCTTTGTCTCTAACCTAAAAACAGATTCTACGTACGGGCTTTCATATCACGAAAGTTCGGACTTGATGACTTATTGATCACACTATCATGGGTAAGAGTTTCCTAGACACCGCCACCTATCTCCAAGATGGTTTACTCACCGGGGATGTAGATGGCAGAGGTCGTACACATTGTTTGTGTGAAGCTTCAATTCGAAAACGGTACAGGATGGCACGTTGCAGACCTAGCAATGTTGCCTAATGGCGTCGCCGTCATAAATGGAATGATTCTCTGGCCATGGATAACACAAGCCCTCTACTACTTTGGCCTGGGATGCATCAAAGCCAGCATCGTAGCACTTTATCTTCGACTCGCTGTTACTCCTCTGCAGCGCAATATCCTTTGGGGGATGCTGATTTTTGTTCTTGCACAAGGACTTTCGTCTACAATTGTATGGCCAGCTTCCTCTCTTCATGTGTAACCTCAAGCTAATTGATAAATTAGGTTGTTGCAGGTTTCCTGTGCACACCTTTAAGTCAAGTCTGGACCACACCTACTGCGATTGGAGGCCCGACTTGCATCAACATCTTGACATTCAATTATTACAACGCAGCTTTGTTCATCATAACCGATATCTTCCTTGCTTTGGCACCCCTAGCCGTGATCAAAAATCTGCAAATGGATGTTAAGAGGAAACGTAAGTGATCAGCACTTCTTGTCTTGTGCAAGATATCTTCGACGGTATTCTGACAAGCAGTAGGCGCTCTCGGCATCATGTTCTCTCTCGGTGTTCTTGCAATCGGAGGTACAATCGCTCGTCAAGTAACAAATGCAATCGCCATCAACAACACATCAGACTTCACATGGTACGAGTCACTCCTCACTTTAGCTCAATGCCTGGCAACTCCCACGCTTGAACAAAATTTACTAACCTGGACTCCTCACAGGCACTGGGCTCCCACAGCACTGTGCTCGATCCTCGAATCCAGCCTCGGAATAGTCTTCGTCTGCGTCCCCGCCATGGCCCCCCTCTTCAAGAACTGGGTCGGCGGCGGCTCCTCCGCCAAATACACACCCAACAACTACCAGTCCGACCGCCCCAGCACATTCGGCAAGCTCCGCAACAAACCAAAACTCAGGCCCGATGACGAGAGTATCCTTTGCACAACGCAGATCACGGCCGTCGATCGCAAAGACCGAGATGGTGCGGTTGAGAGCTATGAGATGGATCAACAGACTGGCAACTATATCGGTGATGGTGGGAGTGAGAGGAGGATTATAACGCCGCCGACGTATAGAGAGCAGAATGGGAAGAAGGAGAATGAGTGTGATGGGAAGAGTGGGGTAATGGTGAATGTTGAGTATCAGGTTAATCGCTCGCATAGGAAGTCTGGGGCGAAGTGACGAAGGAAAGGTAGATCGACGACGTGTATGAAGATAGAACAAGAAGTGGGTATTATGGCGTTTAAAAACAATGTATCATAATTCTCTCATAGCTTATGGACATCCTGTGGCGAGTTGAAATTTTATACCTAACCTGGCAGCATCAACACTTCTAGCGCACTTGACTCGCATGTTTAAAGCATTAGCAAGATGGATTTGACCTAAAATGGAAGAAATTGTTTTTAGTCATTGATCTAAGCGGACTCGTTTCAATTAATTTACAGAGTGAGGTGAGGTCTACCCAGTGAACAAGAGGAGATGTTTTCCCACAACCGACAGATTTATTCGTACACACATGATGGTTATCGTCGGGCTACGGCATTGATAGGCCAGGCCCAGCACCGGTTGGTAAGTTCCAATCCATGACGGACCAGTCCAATTGATTGACATCGATATCCAACGGATCAAATGTAGGCCCATTTGACCAGTCCTCTTGTCCTACTATGCCGTAGAACGCGGGGTGACTACCAAACTCTATTGGCGTAGACATAAGAAATTGGGGATCACTAGCTACGCCGGGTTTCTGCGCAATATGCGCGTTCAGCGCTACTTGCGCCATCTTCTCTCGAAGCGACAATACAATTCTCGGTATGACCAACGACCCTCCTGATTTGCCTATCATTGCTTCTCGAGGTCCCCATGCTTGGAGTACGATATTGGCAAAAATCTTGAAGAAAGGACTCTCTTCAAACGGCTCGCCAAACGCGCCGAAACGAGCCTCGTAGTTATCACTCATGATTTCCCATGAGGGGTCAGCGAAATCACTGGAAGGTCGTCCCGTCAGGTATTGGGCGATGTGAATGTATGCAGCGAAGGGAAAGTACCAGTTTGTTATCCAGAGGAATCCTTTGCAGAGAGGTGAGTTCCGAAGCTTTGTGTCGTATTCAATCATCTGGAGGGCATACGGAATGGAGGCGGTCGGGGTAAAGGTGTCAGAAGATGCGAAATGATGTTCTGCCAGGCGACACCTAGCGAGGAATGCTCGTGTTGACCAGAGCGTCATGAAATGAAGTGGATTGTCAGGGTCGCAAAATGTGAGATATTTGTCCTCGATTTTCTTTTCGAGGCTGTCCAGGTCGCAGCTCTGTGGGGTGGTGCTGCGCTGAGATTTATCCACAACAGGTGGACTATCCAGAGTTACGTGGGATTTCGTGTGCCGAATAAAGTCGGCCATTTCGCTACGTACAACGGCGAATATTGCCTCTGTGGATGTTCCCTGAACTTGTGGAGGCTCTTTCATCTCGAGCCGCAAGTCAGAATCATTGACATTTATAAGAACTTTACAGTCCCATGTGGAATTCAATGTCGGGGCTTTGAAGTCTGCAAGCTCGCCAATGCGGGTGTCGAAAAGGACCAGTGACCACCAGAGTCTTCGGCGCATTTCAGCCTCGAGGGGAGTGCATTTAACTAACGACAATTCTCTGTTAATGCCCATTCGTTGGGCAATACGAATGGCAATGCCAAGCATCGAGGAAAGAGCATGAGGGGCTGTGCTGGGTCTGACCGAGATCTGATATGGTTAGAAGACAGTATGAAGATAGAAGGTAATACCCAATTACCAAGTAGAAATACAATGCGGTCAAGCAGTCGCGTTCGTGGCACCTCAAAAATCCAGAATTCAGTAAAGCTTGTTGACATCCGAATTGATATCTCCTCAACAGGTCTACTTGTGACGATCCAAACATGGCTAGACAGTCATCAGGATCGAGACTTGTAACTGTCATGCAATATATGCTAAACATAAGCGCCTCTAATGTGGGCTTGATATTTGAGACGTCACCAGCGGCTTCTATAATGCGTCCTTGTAGACTGGGAGTATGTGTAATCTTCAGCAGAGGGTTGACATTCTCAAGGTAGAGCTGCCAAAGTCGAAATATCTGAACGGGCTCGGGATGTAAAGTGCAAATGTCGACAGCCAATTTACGTGAGCCAAAAAGAAGGTCGTCATCATTCTCAACGTATCGATTCCACGCATGGTTCAAGATCACATTAGGAGGATCTCTATCTGAAGAATCGCTATCATCATTTGGATCGCGGTACTATTTCGTTCACCAGTCAGTAGAGCTTGAAAACTCAGGGAGAAATCCAAACCGCTTCGCGCATAGCATGCCAAATCTTGTTACTGAGCAATTTAGTCAACGTGAGGTGATATTCTATTGACTACGTGGACTCACTTGGTATCATACATCCATTCTGACTTGATAGCTACAGAAGGAGACGACGAATTTGCACTGAAAGCTTCTGACCACTCGTCGTCCACCTCGTTGTCTCCTTGCGTTTGGGGATCTTCATGTTCTCTCACTTGCTCCAGACCCTTGTGCAGTGGCTCGAACTTGACATTGTTCTCCCGGAGGAGGTCCTCGTACTTGCGGAGGCGATCTAATAGTTCCCGTTCGGGAAATCTGCGTCGTCTGGGGCCCCGCGGGGCTAGAGTTGACGGCACACACTTTACACGGGATGTGTTGCAACTCTCGCAAGGAAACTGGCGATTACATTTGACCTTACGTTGCTGGCAGCGAACACATGCCAGTATCCGCTGGGACTTTGCCGGTTGTGATTGAGAGGACGGGGCAAACAGAGACATGCCCAGTCAGGTGGGGCTCGGGTCCTGGAAGTGACAAAGAAAGGGGAGCCGAGCGTGACAATGACCGAGCGGCAATCAGATGCAAGGCGAACAATACAATATGCGGCTTAAACCGATCGTATTGTACGGAAATGGGATGTCTTCCGTCAAAACATGGAGTGTTACCTGGGAGCGTGATGACTAATATCACGTGAATATTCAACACCACCCGGGACTTTAGTAAGAGTCCGAAAACCTCCCTTTTCTCAAATCCTTCCATTCGTCTCTCACTCTCGGGCCCTTGAGCCTCCCCGTTATAGTCAACGCACTTCCATGTCACACATACGCTCTCCCGTTGACAAAATAAGACCTGTATATATATCAGGGTCTGCCGCTGCAAAGTTGCAACAGCAGCATCACGTTCCTGGTAAGACGAGACAAATCAATCTTCACTGAGTTTCTTCTTCTCAGAATTCCATTCGTATATTCTTTTCTTCACGTTAGCCTTGTTCAGCTACGAACTATGAGTCCTTCCAGACCTTCCTCCAAGCAATCCTCCGTCCGTCAGTTCCCGCCAGAAAAACCGACTCCAACTCAAGCAGTTGAAGACGAATACGAAGATGCCGAGAAGAACTATCAACCAAAGTCCATCAAGTTTTGGATCATTATGATTAGCAACTACCTAGCTACGTTTCTTGTTGCACTGGATCGGACCATTATTGCGACAGCCATCCCGAAAATCACAGACGAGTTCAACTCGATCGAGGATATCGCTTGGTATGGAAGTGCTTACATGCTGGCTGCAGCCTGTTTATTTCCTATTGCTGGCCGAATATACCAGCTCTATTCGACAAAATGGGTCTTCCTTGCTTTCCTGGTGATCTTCGAGATTGGCTCTGCTCTTTGTGGTGCCGCCCCCAGCTCGGTGGCATTCATCGTTGGACGAGCCATAGCTGGTTTGGGGTCAGCTGGAATCTTCGTGGGCGGCATGATGATCATACTTCCTATTGTTCCCCTGCGCAAACGTCCTCTCTTTACGTCCTTGTTCGGAATGTCCTTTGGTGTTGCGTCGGTGGCCGGACCTCTGCTAGGTGGTGCTTTTACGGACAAGCTGTCAGTTGACTTTTTGTGTACTACTATTTACTCATTGCTGATGCATCTTAGGACATGGAGATGGTGTTTCTACATCAACCTACCTATTGGTGGCTTTACCATCGCTGCAATCGTCCTCTTGCTCCACATCCCATCGCCCAAACACGAAAAGCTCACTGCACTTGCCATAGTCAAGAAGCTTGACCCTATCGGCATTCTTTTCTTCGTTCCATCCATGGTGTGCCTCATCCTCGCTCTGCAATGGGGTGGATCCACATACTCTTGGTCGTCACCAAAGATCATCGGACTCTTCGTTGCCTTCGGAGTCTTACTCGTCCTTTTCATCGTCGTGGAGGTTTTGACGCCCGAGACTGCGATGATTCCGACTCGAGTTGTTCTGAATCGCTCCGTCGCTGGAGCCATGCTGTTCATGCTCTTGCTATCTGGAGGCTTGTTCTCCATCGTGTATTACCTAACAACCTGGTTCCAAGCCGCGAAAGGAGTCTCGGCAATACACTCTGGTATTGATACATTACCAACACTACTATCTATGATAATCTTGAGCATTCCGAATGCTATCATTACCCAGAAGACTGGATACTATGTACCGTCTCTGTTGATAACCCCAGTGTTCTCCGCAACCGGTGCTGGTTTACTATCAACACTTACACCGAGCTCAAGCTCTGGCAAATGGATTGGCTACCAGATTCTCTATGGATGCGGCCTTGCTACCGGATTTCAGACTTCAACTTTGGCTCCACAGACCGTTTTACCACGTGCTGACGTTGCTATCGGCATGGCAATGATGTTCTTCATGCAACAACTCGGTGGAGCCATCTTTCTTTCCGTCAGTCAAAATGTTTTCTCGACTAAGCTGGTACATCTCCTATCTGGTGTTGCAGGTCTTGATGCCGAGGTCATCGTCAACACGGGCGCAACGGATCTGCGCAAAGTCGTACCTCAAAGTGAGCTGAGTACTGTGGTAAATGCATACAGCTATTCACTGACCAGAGTTTTCATTATGGCTGCTGCATTGAATGCAATCATGATTTTGGGAGCCTTAGCTGTGGAGTGGAAGAACATCAAAGGGGAAAAGGTCTCTGAAGATCAAGCCAAGTCTGGGGATAAGGCTGAACAAGGGGAGAGTAAGATTTAGTCAAGTTTGTTTATCGAAAGGAGTTCAGGTTGTGAAATGTATCGTAGTAGGATGGGACGAAACCCCGCACTCCAAAGTTGTGGAAATGTCTCAACTCAACGCAAAAAAGAGGAATTTTATAATAGATAAAGGGAACCCTAGATATATAAATCAATGTTAGTACTTGACTACAAATCTGATGCTTCTCCAAGTGCTCGTATTCAAATGATTGAAGGAGCTTCGAGGTGATTTGCAGGGACATCACACCACCACTATGCAGTCTTCGCAAAATGATTCCTAGCCCATTTAACATCTCGAGGAAATGATAAAAGTCTCGAATGATGACAGCTAGAAGCGTCGACGGGGCTGGAAGATTGCACACTTGTGCGAAGAGGATCAAAGCATTCTTTTGCTGTCGATTCTGCATGCTTGCTTTGTACAACACATGACCGTTACACTGCATTTCGGGGCTGTGACTTTCGAGGCTTTACATTGGTAACACAACAGCGACCATTAAAAAGTGAAATCTTGCGAAAGACACAAGAAGAGAGTCGAAGCAAACAACAGATGTTTAATAAAATGACTTCAAACACCTTGATGTCTACCCATCGGAGCCACATCCGTAAGGCTGCAAGGCTTACAAGGCTGTGCCACCTGTAGCTCCACTACGGCAATCGATAGTGGCAATTTCTAGTCGATATAGCTGACTATCACCACGCGTTACGTACATTCACACTCTCACATGGTGAAAAGTCAACAGTGTCCTCAAACACGCCTTTGTGCTTGATCAATGAGTTGGTCGTCTTTCATGACCTTACTCGACATGGCTGCGAGAGAAAATGATCCAGATTACCACGGGCCCCCTGCTGAGGTCGACACCACCTTAAGAGCACCAAATCATCGAGGCGGCGCAGTGGATGCTGAACCAGCAGGACCCTCAAGTACAAACGATGCGAATACTAAACCGATCGAGAAAACGATATCGTGCGTATCATGTAGGAAAAGGAAGCTCAAATGCGATCGCGTCAAGCCCTCTTGTGGGACTTGTAATAGGCTGCGACATGACTGCGAATATCCAGAGCGGAGGAGGAACTTAGGTTCCAAGAGGCGCAATATGAAGGAATTGGAAGCCAGACTTGGTAGCCCTTTTGTAATGCTATTATGCGTGTAGTAAATCTAACAATACATAGCTCAGGTCGAAACACAATTAGTCTCCGAGCAGACCAAGGCAGCTACGACCCAAGGCGCAACCAGCATTAGCATGGACGCTGACTGGAACGATTTGACAATGGACATGAATATGGATATGGTTGATGATGCGCTTTTGGATGGGACCTTCGATTTGAACGCAGCTGGCTTCGATTTCCAACCGCCAGGTCCTTCGCTTCCTATGGGCGATATATTCTCACAAGAGCTGCTAGAGCTGGGTCTGCAGGAACCTCTTCCTCCTCAAGAAATGATGGATGATCTCCATCAGATCTATTTCGAAAAATTTCATCCACAGGTCCCTTTCATACACAAATATCGCTATTATACGTCACTGTCAAAATCGCCTATGTTTCGTCCTCCTGTTTGTCTGCGGTATGCGATTTGGGCTGTGGCAGCATCTCTGTCCGATAAATACCGTTGCTACGAAGATTTGTTATATGAACGATCACGAAGGTACCTGCAAGATGCTGAGATGAAGGTATGTAGCTGAGCTGGGAGACCTTGGCCAGTTCTAATTGGATTTAGGGACACGGCGAGGGCTTTGTTTCAATATATTATGCTCAGACTTGGGGACTTATATCTAATTTCGAGGCGAAGAAGACATACTTCTCTCGTTCTTGGATGAGTACAGGGAGAATGGTTCGATTAACCCAAATGCTTGGGCTTTACAGACTAGATATTGAAAGGGGAGAATTCAAGCAAATCTTACCTCCTCCGCGAGATTGGATTGAGCTTGAAGAACGACGTCGAACTTTCTGGGCAGCTTACTATGGTGATCGATGGGCGAGTTCAGGTATGTTTCGCCGGTTATACATGTTTGATCTGCCATGATTGGAGATACTAACTCTCATAGGGACTGGTTGGCCGATGTTAGTTCATGAAGATGAGGTATGTGCCATTGTCGTTTTCTATTATTTGTACTGAGTTGCTGCAGATTTTTACAAACCTGCCTTGCTCTGACGAGGCATTCGAGTCAGGCGTGGTGGAGCCAACTATCTCTCTTGCAGAAGCACTTACCCCTGATGGAGCTCGGAATCTAAGTCCTTTTGCTGGAGTCATACTCTCCGCCACCCTTTTTGGACACAACTTCCTCCATCTTCACAAGTCGGGTCCCGACGAGCATCCCGAGGATCCCGTAAATGGAGAATTCTGGAAACGACATAGGAAAATGGATAATGTGTTATCTAATACCTTCATGTTCTTACCAGATCATCTCAGGCTGCCGTCAAACGTTCGGAATATGAACGTGGTATTTCTCCACATGAATATCCATGCTTCCGCCATTTGTCTTCATCAGGCAGCTATTCTTACCGCCGAGAAGCACTCGCTTGCCAAGAATGTTTCGGATCAAAGTCGTGGACGCTGTCTACTTGCTGCTGAAGAGATCGTTAACATAATGCGTCTCATCTGTCATGTTGATCACAGCTTGGTAATGTGCACACCTCTTTTATACAATAGCGCTAATGTTCTTCAGTTGCATCCTTGGATTGGCTTTTGCCTATACGTCGCTGCTGGCGTGTTCGTGAAGGATCAGAAACATGGAAGCCGTAACCCTGGTGTCATGACGAACTTAGAATTCTTGTTATCGGCCATGAAGTCAATCGGATCGAAGCATAATATCACAAATCACTTCACCGCACAAGTCGAACTAGACATGCAGGCAGCAGGTCTTGGTAAAATTACGGCAATACCAAGTATCGAAGCCTATGAGCAAGAAATGCCAAGCTTACCAATCAGTGGAATTCTCCCAGACCGTCATGGAATGCCGATGACCTACGCAAACCTTCAGAATTATTTGTCAGGCAGACCAGGCTCTGACCCTGCCACCAGTGTCGTGAATAGGGGCGGCAGCACCAGTAGCCCTCACTCGGGAGAGAGCCCAGACGTGCCATCTGAACCGTCTTCGGTTTGGGATTCCGGTATGAAATCTGCTTTTGATGCGAACAATCGCTCTCCGCAACTCGGGTCTCTCACTCCCAGCGCCAATCCCAACAACCTTTTCGACCAGACTGGGCTTGGCCAATTTTCAACAGGTGCTTCAATTCTCAGCGGAAGAACACAACCGATCCAATCGTCTAGTGGGAACACAATGCAAGTTCCAATCCGATCGTCTACTCCGGGTCACCCTTCACCTCCACCAGGCTTCCCTTGGTCAAACACTGGCGCGGTAGTTGGTGCCGACCTTGATAGACAAAGTGCTCAACCTCCTCATACTCAACCACCTACAAACACGACTTCAAATCTTCCTGGCTCTTCTTCCCAGCGGCTAGACCTCAAGTCATGGATCAGTGGACCGACTTTTCCAACCATTGGCGCAACGGCTGAAGGGCAAGTCAGTGGACAAGACATTGTAGACATTGGACTCAAAGGTCCGAATGGATTCACCTTACCCGAAGAGAACTCCGGCTCCAGGAAAGATAAACTTCCCGCTGGGTATTCTGAGGTCCGCGATGATTCGTGGTGTCCCTTCGAAGGCTACACTGGGGATACATGAGCCACTTAACTCGATGGAAACCGTTCATAATTCGACGCCAAACCACTCGTCAAGATACGGGGACAAAGTGGGCTTTTGTCTTCGGGATCTCGCGCCATTTTGGATGATGAGTCGTGTTTCGTTTTCGCAAACATCAACCTTCCTCCAAGCCCTATATTGTCCCATCAAGCTCCCATTAGGCCATCTCTCTCAACTCATGTTCAGCGAAATATGAACCACTCCACTTTTCCAGTATGATTTGAAACACAATTAACGACATATCATGAGCCATTTCCAACATGTACAGCGACTTTTAGCTCACTATCGAGATATCTATGAAGACAAAATGGATCGGCAAGGGGATGTTTAGAATTGGTATCTGTACAGTACTTGGCGCATATTTAGGCGCACACTGATGATAATGAGAGTGGGAAGATACCTTTAGATATAATGACATACTGCAAGACAACTCTTTGACGACTGAAAAAATTGATCTATATCTCTTTCTACCCTCTCTTTCCCTTCATACCGTATTGGAGTTCCCATCGATAACAACACCAAATTGCATCTTTGCCATCCCGTAACTTGACTTCACAGCTTCACTACCGTAAATTCTCATCTCCTTTTCATAAGCTTCTGTAATCCCCTCTTTATACCCGCCCGCGTCTGCCAACAGTTTTCCCAGCAACGCCGAATCCCTCATAGCCGTATTCGCTCCAATGCCCCCCGCAGGAGTCATCGAGTGCACCGCATCTCCAATAACAGTAACACGCGGTTCATTCTTCCATTCCGGAACCCCACTCGGAGTTGAGCAAGTGATCTTCCAAAACGCAGCTTCATACTCCGTCATCTCCGTAAACAGAGGCCTAAGCTTCGGATCCCACTCCGCCGTCAATGCCTTCGCAATATCCGCTGCCGGCTTCCCAACCAAAGAATAATCATCATTCGGTACTTGAATCACGCCTGGCTGAGACCCCAATGTCCACCCAAACTGCACATCCGGATCATCCATCTCCCCCGGCCTCACATTCGTAATCACAAACATCTTACCCTTCGGATTGCTCTCATCCCTCATAACCCAAACCCCCTCGCCCAGCCCCTTGAATGCCGTACTGGGCGCCTGTCCATGAATCCCTCTCGCTCCCGTATCATAGACTTTCAGTTTCCCTCCAGAAACCTGTTTTGCGACTTTAGAATAAATGCCCTCGCCACCAACCAACATCTCCCCCTCGACTGACTTCGACCCATCCGCAAACACCGCTCTAACTCCAGAATCCGTAAGTTCGTACCCCGTGACCTGGTGCGAAAAATACACAAACGCCTCACACCCCTTCATAAACAAAGCCCTCATATCGCCCCTCGAAATCCCCACAATCTTCCCCTCCCTCGAAGACAAATTCTCCACCCGATTCGTCGGCTTCTCATCAGCAGGCGGCTGCGGAAATTCTTTCTTCAGCCCAGTCCTGGCATCTATGGCAGTAGCTCCTCCGCCGCCGGTTTTCCCGCATCGGTCCCAGAAGGTCTGGAAATCTTTGGGGCCGAGCACGGATTCGATCGCGTCGAGGCCTTCGGCGGAGAGGCGGAGACGGTAGCCTTGGGCGCGGAAGGAGAGGGATGCGTCTTTTTCGAAGATTAGGAAGGGGATTTGGGCGCCGAGGAGGGATTGTGCGAGTAAAAGAGACGCGAGACCGGCGCCTGAGATGAGGATTGGTTTTCTGGGGTATGTGGTAGTTGCCATCTTGCGTCGGAGTGGAGAATGGTTTTTGAACTGTTGGGAATTAGGGTCTGATGTACTTTGCTTTATCTTAATGACTGTGTGTACCAAAAAATATTATTTGTGATAAATGATTCATCACATGTTATGGAATCAATTGTATTCCGAAGTCCGCAAAAGCGATTAGAAATCATGGTGATACCCGCCACTAATTACCCTCACCGCATAACCGGCCCCCCTCGCTAAAAGTTAGGGGGGCCTTGGCCATTCGCTTAAACTTTCGTCCGGGTTTTTTTGGTCCATCTCGAGAATATATCCCAACATACGGATCTGAAAAGTCTGAAATGAAGATGTTTAATTCCACGTCGGAATGCACTGGCTTTTTATATATACAATGCATAGCTATGAAAGTATGGAAGGCTAGAAAATAAAATATCACGTTTGAATGCACAAGTTTCATATTGATTCTCTGAAAAAAGGGAGAATGCTTGTATTGCTATCAACTATTTTCTTGAAAGTCTGCAATGTTTCTGGTATTGTACAATATGCCCTCTTCATAGCCCGTCTCAGGAAACGGACTTCTACCAGCCAAAAGTCACCAATATGGCGAAATTATTCTTCGGATTCTGGACGCGGAGGCGGAGAAGGATTATACGGGCTGCGGTACGTAGAAGGAGGGGCATTGGCAAAGAGGAATTGTCCGTAAGGTGCCGGGGGAAGATGATCGGACGGTCCCTGAGCGCCCGACTGGGCCATTGCGGGAGGAGGTTGTTGGGGTGGTTGTTGATATACTCTGGTCTTGGGACCATAATCGCCATGTTCCCAGATAGCAACGACTTTGAGGAGATCTGGTGTGATGGCCTATTAATAGTATCAGTATGAGCCCAATGGTCCGACTAAAGCAGAGATATACACACCGGGTCAATCTTGGTCTTCTCGTAAACGTCGTAGTTGAATACGATGTACTTGTAGCTCTTTCCAGCTTCGATACCAGCCTCGGTAAGACCTTGTACGTCTCCTTCAACCATTGTGGTTGTATATTCTTTTCCGTCGATCATGAGGACTTGCTGTTGAAGTGTTAGCAAGCTATAACCCCGCCTTTCAACAATTGAAGAACTGTCCAGCATTCCATAGCCGATAAGTGTGGAGAGAAAGATCTAGACAAGAGGGTACGAACAGGGTGGATAGCAGTCTGCTTATAGACCATTTGGTTGAAGATCTATAGCGCATTAGTTGAAGTTGCGCCAGTCGCGAAAGCTGTCACTCACCACATTGTGGGGCTTTCTGTACTTCGCAACGTAGACAGAAGACATCTTGATAGAGAGGGCTGACTTGGTAGAGGGAAGTGGCGTTTGGAAGAGAGACCGAGTCCTTGGTAGGAGAGCGTTACCTGCTAGGGATAGTGGTGCTTGGAGAAAGACCGAGGACTTGATAGAAGGGCCTTGCTTGATAGAAGGGCCTTGCTTGATAGAAGAGCGGTGCTTGACAAAGAGTACGTTCTTGACTGAAGGTCTATGATTTTCAGGAAGTCTGGTGTTGCGAAGAGTTGTATTGGGTGGAGGTGTTGTTGGAAGTTGGTTGCAGATATAGAAAGAAAATCTCGAGAACTATATTCAACTGAATTGTCGTACGATTCCAGCCGGAGAATCTTCGCTGGATATTATCGATAAGAAAGACGGACATGACGCTAAAGAATTCTTTTGACTCAGTGATTCGCTTTCAAGACAATAGCGGTTAGCGTTGTTCGGAGCTTTATTCAATTGAATTGTCGTTCGATTCTAGCCAGACAATCCTTGTTGACTATTATTTATAAGAGGAATAGACTTGCTAAATAACTCTTTTATTTTAGTGATTTGGTCTTAAAACAAGAGTGATTAGCGTTGTTCGGAGCTATATTCAATCAAATTATCGTTCAATTCCAGCCAGATAACATTGGCTGGCTATTATAGATAGGAGTGACAGATGTGCTTAAGAACTGTTTTGACTTAGACTCTCTCAAGAAAATAGTAGCTAGCGCTGTTTGTTTTTACCAGAACTATATCTAATCGAATTGCTGGGCGATTCAGTTGAGTTGTTTTTGCTAGCAAATATCGATTATACTTTGCGCAGAATCTTGACTTGACCAAAGTCCATTTCCATCAATATTTGGAGCTAAGCAATCACTACTCTAACTTGAGCTGAGTCCTGAGTCTTAAGCACGCTAATAAATCAGCTGGATTATGTTCAAAAAATCCTTTTCTGGCTCCTTCGAGAATCGGTTGTAGTTTCTATATTATCTACTTTTTAGATATTACTATTACTTGTTGTCCAGAATAAAACTGTCTCTTTCAACATATCAAAATCGTGATAACGTTGAAAAAGGAATCAATTCTGGCTCTTCTGCCCACCTTTACGAAAATACCGCGCGGAACCGAGAATCTTATGCTCTAACACGCTTACTACCAAAGTGAGACTCTACTAATGGTCAGAGAGTATAAGAGATCCTCCTAGGCTCCCAGGGCTTCATCATACTCCCTAAGTACTAAGCTCCTCCTGGTCACACGTGATCCGTAACACCTTGCTAAAAACCAAAAGTCATGAGTCATGAGCCATGCATTCAATAAGCACAAAGGCCATCAGTATTTCCTCCCTGTCGCTTTCCTACGTGAAACCCAGAGGGCAGCATGCTGCTGCCTCATCAAGATCTTGGGCATTCAAATCCAACCCATCCGAACCCTCCACAGCATCTTCATACACAAGTTCTTCATCCGAATCATCACTGTATAGACGGGGGACAGGGTTCTCTAGCCCATAAACGTCCGCCGCCTCCTTTTCGGTCTCGTATAAAACGGCTAGCTTTGAAGGAGGACGCGAAAGAAGTCCCGCCTCCATTAGGTTCTCTGTGCTTTGCTTCCCCGGTGGCTTCTGCTTGCAAACAAGAAGCAAGTCGTCGAATGCCTCGATCAGCTCATCTGTCACATCCAAGCGATTGGCCGACCGTTTCGCAAAGTCCCCCAGAGTAAAATTGTCGTCATAATTCAATTTAACGTGATCGGTAGCTGTGAGTATCTTCACTGTCTCCAGGTCGGCATATAGTGCGGTGATCTGGAGCAAGTGAGGACCTTTGAGACGTGGGCACTCGGTGTACTCGTCCCATCGATCTAAGAGAAGCTGGAGGACTCGATGGCTGTTATAAGTTATTGCAGTCGTCAGAGGGGTAGCAGCGGTGATCGAGATTGCATTGACATTGGCATTATTGTCCAGAAGTAAGATAGCGAAGCTGACATTATCAAGACGAGCAGCATGGATGAGAGCAGTATTGCCATCCACTCCTGTCGAATCAACGTCGGCGCCATAGGTCAATAAATACTTGAGTAGTACAGGGTCCCTAGCGTTCCGAGCAGCGCAGTTCAGCGGGCTACCTAATTTCACTCCAGGTGGCAGCTTTGGCTCTGCCAGGGCACCGGCCTCGAGCAACAGCCGCACACATAGGGTGTGACCCCTATCAGCCGCGTACGACACTGGAGGTGCGAGGTACGTGTCCACGATGTTGGGATCGGCGTTGTGACTAAGAAGAATCTTGACCGACGTGTGATCTCCTCGTGCTGCAGCCCATAACAACGGGGTGCGACCCATTGCATCGGTCATGTCAACCTGTGCCACATCATCCAAGATTTCCTTTTCTAAATCCAGCGGCAGAATTCCGCAAGTAATCTTGTGCAGCTTGCTGAAGTTTTGATCCTCGACCCAGTCGCTTGAGGCTGTCAGGCACCGGACGTTTTCTTCGGATTCTTTGTCGAGAGCCCCTTGAAGGAGGGCATCAAAGGCCTTGTTGCGAGCGCTGTTGTCTGTCTGGGCTATCGGCCTGTGTCTTAGATCAAAATTGTTCATCATGTTTGATCGAGAGGAGTGAAATCACCTATAATCGGGATCGGAACCTGCAATAGCTAAAAATCTAACAGTCTCGTATTGCTTTGCATATACTGCCCACTGGAAACCATCAGTTCCGAGAGAATTTTGTGCTTGAGAAATCTGAAATCACTTCTCGGAGTAACGTGTAACCACGAGTGCTACTGACGTCCAGTGGAGAAGCTAGACCCCGCTTGAAAAGGTCTTTCAACCCCTCGATATTACCATCCATAGTGTAATGGACGCATTGCGCCGAATCAGGAACTCTTCGAAGAGATTTCAGACTGAATTGCAGTCCTAGATTTGATTGAAATCCAACCTGAAGTTGAAGTATCTGGGACCAGCAGAACCCGAGAGGGAACCAGTATTCAACGTAGATACGTGGGGCCTGCGATCGTTTACACGCCTCCGAGTCGCACTTCTGGCTGAGATATGGCACTCCAGTATATGCAACAAACAGTTGGCCCAGCATGCGGTTGAACAAGGTAGGGTAGCCGCTCTTGCTTGTGTGTGACAGGCACAAGAACAGCTGGATGCGCAAACCGAAGCATACTGGGCCACTCGAACTGCGACTCCTTCAGTGCGCAGGCCAGTCTTCTTCTTCTGCAGCACACCGGATGTATTATTTCGAGCAGGTCGTCTGCTCTTCGGAGGAGCGCGGACATAGGGTGCAAGTCGTGCATCCTGATCGTTAAGAAGTTGCGTCGTGTGTGATTTGATCTGCTCCATGTTCTCCTGCAAGGACAAGGATTGTGCGATTCAATCGTGATTGTAGGAGAGCTTGGTCAGCACGTCTCGTTTCGGAGGTGTTCCTGTCCTGTCGGAGAGGGATCGAAGCGGTGGTCGCGTGCTGTAAGACTCTGCAGATCGATTCTTATGTAGGTTCGCAACCGGTTTGAGCGGTCTTGTCTTCAAGAGCCCCTCGACAAGACGAGTATATGAATTATGGCGCTTTCAAAAGGCTGTGCAAAACATGTGATGATCTGCAAGGTAAGAGATGTGTCAAAGGCTATCTTCCATTCGGTGTCATGCCATGACTCTGATCGCGATTGTAGAAATTATGCCACTTCTAACATGCGCAATCGACGCGGTTGATAGCTTCTATAACAGCAAATACTCCACCCTCCATCATAAGTCAAATTCCAGGTATCATGGGGCGAAGCTGGAACTCGCAGGAGAGTCTGCTCTGGAAGAGTTTGATCAATTTGAACTGCAGCACTACAAATTGACCATTGTGGAGCTATCATCCGACCTCGACAAGGTACGATGGTTCGGACGAGTCAACACCGATGCCTTCCTAAAAATCATCCGAAAGATAGGCATTCGCGGCGCCGAGGGCACACAGCTTGCGTTTGATGCCAAGGCATACTTATGCAGACTCGAGTTTACAACCCAGTCGCGATGTGTAAAGGACTTAGAGAGGCTGAATGGCATTATTGGCGCCGTCGTGTTATTTCAACAATCAGGTAGCGTGTTGTCAATTGAAGACATGTTCTGCACTCGATCGATGAGGCTTTGTCCTTCCATCTCGCCACATATAATCTTCCACGCAATTGAACATGACAATGCTCTGGATTTTGGTGCTCTGATTGACAGTGCCTGCGAATCAGACCCAGCTTTCTCACCCAGTGCCTTCCTTCTGATCATGCTTCAGTGCTCAATTCGATGCTTCTCTGAGTCATGTATTGACCTCCTGTTATTGCGATCAAGTCATTGGGATACAACCGAAGTCGTCCAGCACTGTCTTCACAACTTAGTTGTCGAGCTTGGACGTGGCCACACAAGGAAAGGTCAGCAGTCTCAGTGCGACTTTGATTATGCGAAGTCCGTCTCTATCTTCAGTTTCTTCGTCCACCGCCTGCCAGCCAAAAATCGCCACTTTCTAAGCCAGAAAGATTCCTTTGGACGACTGCCTCTTCACTACGCCTGCGAATATGGCTTGGCGGAAGTCTGCAGGATGATCTTGACATCATGCCCCGGGCCAGAAGCCCTGTCAACAATCTTACTTGCAGATGATGAATCAAACACACCGTTGCACCTCGCAGTGGTCACAGGCAATGTTGATGTTACGAAAGTCCTAGTTGATTCGCACAGAAGTCTATATGAGACACAAGACACCACGCACGCACAAACCTTCAACGCAATCTTAGCCAAGGTCTTGATAGTGGCTGTCAGGTTGAACTTGGCAGAGGCAGTCCAGCTCCTCTTGAATACATCCGTTGACGTTGACTGTCGTGATGAGTTAGGGGAGACACCGCTGTATATTGCCGCCCGATTTGGCAACGAACGGTTAGCTAAGCTTCTGCTCGACCACAATGCCCTTGTCGACAGCTGCGAGAGAAACAAAAATTGGACACCGCTCATCATCGCATGTACGGAGGGTTTTTCGAATGTAGCAGAGCTTCTTATCATGTCAGGAGCGAATTTGAGACATAGTGATTCCTCTGACTGGATGGCAATCGACCACGCCAGCTACAGGGGACCTATTCTACTTGTGAAGAGTCTTTGGCTGGCAGAAAGCAACTCTCCTCATTCATATGCGGCAAACATCATGTTCCCAGTTCAGGCTCTTGCGAAACGGAAGTTCCCAGCTGGAGGACAACCTCGTCGTACGATTTCCACAACCCAGAGTCACATTGTGCTAAATATAGGCTCTTTGAACCTATATAATACCACGCCTATACTCTAACTAACGCCGCATCTAGCTCAGAGTTCTTCTATGTTGTATCCTGAGTCTATGTTTTCTCTCGGATTCTCAGTCCTCGATACAGAAGAACCAAGCTATATTGTCCGCCTGCCCCTGTTAGAAGATACAACAAACATTCCTTGGATCTTCTCCACCCAAGACCCCAGCAACGCCAAGTTAGCATTCGAACTCTTCCGCACCAATCCAGATGCCAACAATGGCCGTGAAGTCATCGGTTGTGGTATGGCTCTCCTCGCAAGTCTCAAGCAAGCTTTTGGCATGAAAAGAGAAAGTCTCCATCGGCATTTTACCATTCCCATCGTATCAAATACCACATCGGAATATCTCGGGGCAGTGACTTTCAGCTTCATCGTATCACATCCGCTTGCTCTACCAGACACGCCGCCGATTTCCATAAGTGACTTATGGTCCGAGAACTGCCCCACTAAAGTCGTTGGACATCGCGGTAGCCTACCTCTAAAAATGTATATCTTCAAATAGCTAATGAGTCTCGAGGACAGGGCCAAAATATGTTAGCGGCAAAAAACCTACAGGTGGGGGAAAACACAATACAGGTCAGCACGGACGACTTTCTATGTCGTGAACTAAGAAACTAATGACAACCCAGTCATTCTTGTCAGCAGTGCAATTGGGGACTTCCTACGTTGAGGTAAGTTGCAGCACCTGAACAGCGATAGCCCCACTAACGAGACATTATAGCTTGGTAAGGTTGTGGGTGTGGAGCATCAAGGGGGACTTCGCTAACAGAGTGCAATTGACAAAAGATCACATGCCTGTAATCTACCATGACTTCTTGGTATGCGAAACGGGGGTAGATTCTCCAATGCATACTCTTACCTACGAACAGGCAAGTTTGACCTTTTATCTCCATGCCTACTTTTCGCAGGATGCCCTGACGGCTTTAGTTTATGCGCATCAGTGTCGAGCAGTCCGATCAATCCTTGAACGCGCCCCCTGCGATAGTGGAGACAGAATGCTTCAAAACACCTATGAGAAGAAAAACACGCACTCGCTCTCTGAATGCTTGCGACAACGCCCTGACCGAGGCATTTATGGCCAGAGTTAAACACACTTTTGACTTTAGTACCAGAGGGTACCAAGCTAACACCAGGGGTGCCTTCATTCACGAAGCATTTATAACACTCGAAGAACTCTTGACCACCCTTCCAGATACTATAGCAATGGATATCGAAATCAGCAAGTGTCCTTTCTCTAATTCTCTACTCTCTATTATATTAATTCTGCGCATCTGTTATCTAACATAGCCTACACAGAATATCCCATGCTCTCCGAAGCGGAAGATGATTGGAAAATGGACCCTTACTTCATCGAAGCTAACTTCTTCGTTGATTCCATTCTACTCTGCCTTGCAAAGCACATCTCAACACGCTCTATCTTCCTCTGCTGCTTCAGTCCCGAAATCTGCATCCTCCTCTCTCTCAAGCAAGCTCGCTGGCCCATAGTCTTCGGCAACGATTCCGGCAATTGGCAACCGAGCGATATCCGTGCTAAGAATCTTCAAGAAGGTATTCATTTTGCAAAAGCTTGGAATATCGATGGTTTGGCGCTTGCTAGCCAACCTCTGATTTTTGCGCCAAAGCTAGTGGGATTCGTCAAACAGAGGGGGCTGGTGTGTGCAAGCTATGGGGCTATGAATGATGAACCAGAGGGCGTAAAGGTATGTTGACGACTCTGCGAATTTCAGAGACAGTCGCAACGACCTCGTTGCTGATTTTTGTGTATAAATCCAGATACAAGCTGAAGCAGGGGTGGATATTTTGATCGTGAACAAAATCAGTATGGCCGCAAAAATTATTGCTACACTCGAAGATAGCGGTTAGAGTCTCAGCTAGACGAATCAGAGTTACTATTTCCCCCCCTTCGTGTGTGGAATAGGTATTCAGCAAATAGAAATGCGATCGGCTTACTTCTCACCTTCTAATAAGTTTGGGCACGTGTCCTGGTAACGCTTGCACCACTTACTTCAGCGTTTATCGCCTTTCTCTATCGTAAATTATATAACACTTCATGATTAGAACGGGGTCAGTGGCGCGACGGTCAAGCGCAGATCACTTGGAGTTGGTAGCGTCTCTAAGAATTAACGTGGAACACGCAAGCAAAGGCTAATAACAATCTGCTGAGTTTATGCAGTATCTGATGCCAAAATAGTCGCATTGAAGAAAGTCGAATTTTCATATGCTTTATTGGCTGCCTGATTTGTAGGGCTTGACGAAGTCATCGCCAGGCGGGACTCTTCTTTCTCTCAAACTTTATACTCAATGGTATTTTTAGTTCTTGTCCTATCAAAGTTCCGGCTTAATTGGTGTCCCGCCGAACCCAGTTCGCTGTAAGCTGAAGAATAAACATCACATTGTCGAAGTAAACAAGTCGTGTCACTCGATATTTCCCCAGTGTAGAACTACGCCCGCAGCGTCGGCTTGTCCTGACCGTTATAGTGCCGCATATGCTAGCTGTGTGAGAAGACTGGGTGAACGTTTTCTCATTTGGTATACTGACGACGCAAGGGACGTAATCCCGCTAGTTGGCCCTTGTTGACCGTGTCACCCAGGATCCTATAAATGTACTTCTCTTGGTCGCGCAAGAGGTTTTGACAAAATGTGACGGAGGCACTCAGGACAGGTAATATCAAGACAGTACTCTTCATTCTTAGAACAATAGATACAGAAGAAGGACGACAAGAAAGAACAGATGTCGGCCTCTATATCCTATCACTTGAAACACCAGTGCAACAATGTCTTCCCGAGTCCAGCAAGAGCTAAACATTTCAAGCCCGAACACTCGCAACACCTTCTCGCCTTCAATTAGCAATCTATTTGGCAATCATTTGGTGGTGCTCGATAGCGAGTTTCCTTTCCAACGCACATCGTCATTTGTCAACAACAGGTTTGCTTTGGTAGACTTTGAACAGCTAGCCTAATAGTAGCTTGCTACTCGAGCGTGGGTAAAGACGGCATGCTGTAGGGCAAGAAAGAAATACACCTTGAAACGTTTGATCGGCCATCCAAGTTAGAAGGAAATGAAGTCAACATACCCGACAATCTTGAAGTGTCAACGACCATAGTCAAGGAGGGGAACGGCGACGCCGAGGGAATGATGCGAGAGCAAGTCATCGAATTAACCCAGAAGGCTTCAACTACAGAGCTGAGTTCTCCACATATTCAGGAACATCAACAACGAGCCAACAACAAGAAAAAGATGGGCGAATTCGCCAAGCGAAGCTTTTTCATAACTATGCAATATGCAAACACAATCAACTATGCACAAGAGCCCACCTCGTCCATCAACCTAATCCCTAAAAGAGGAGCCTCGAATCAAATCTCAGCCACGAAGTAAAACCCCCTTCCGCCCCCTATTGCACGCCAGACTAGCACGTCTGCCACTGCACACCAACAACGAACGTGATCTTCCCATCCACAGAATCATCCGTGATTTGTCCAGTGCCAGAGGTGCTCGTACTAGCAAGTCTAACCTGAGAGTTGATGTTCAAGGCCGTGGAAGCGCCGCACGGGGACCAGACTACGGATGTGAGGGGAAGGGAATCGGTTACGGAGTAGTCGCCGGATTTGGGGCCGCTGAAGTTGGTGCCTGTGCTGCATTGTGCGGATTCTGGGGTGTTGGGTTAGTCAAGGATGTGGCGAAGATTACGGGGGAGGGGAAGGACTCACGGCCAGAGAAGTAGAATGTGGATTGTTGGCGAGCAGTTACACCAGCGTCAATGCCGACATATCCACGATATACGGTGTTGAAGACGCTGTATTGGAAGCCGGACGGGTAGGAGAGGTCGAGATTAATTTGGCAGTTCTTGCGGTTCTCGGTGACGGCCACTCCAGGGCCGATTGAGGCGACGTAGTTGTCGAAGATGAGGGTGAAGCTGCAAGACCATGATTAGTGAAGAGTCTTAGCTGAGCAGGGCGGGATACGTACGTCTGCTTATCATCTGAGATGAAGGAGCCGACTGAGCCTTGGGGACATCCAGTGCCTCCATACGTGATGCTTTTGATAGAAACTTGGCCTGCAGGTGGCGCAGGAGAGGTAGGTGCTGGTGCTGCAAGTGCTGCAACAGCCAGAGCAAGAGTCAAGAGGGCTGAGAACATATTGATTGTGAAGGTGGAGATTATAATTCTTGTTCTGGATGCTTGAGAATGTGTAGATGTGCTTTGGTGTGTAATAGCAAGCCATCTTTAAGGGTCCCACCCTTGACTATATACCGTCTGGAGATTGAGCATGTGTTGCGATGTGAGGTGATATTTTCATGGCGTTCAAAATGAGCTGAGTGTCTGCCCCGCATCAATATAGGCACTTGCCCAATGATGTGCAGCACCAGCCTAAAGATCACAGAAGGAGGTGACTAGACCTAGCTGAAATGCCTGTGGCGTTGCCTGGTACGGGTCGAGAACTTGAGAAGTAAAGAGCTTCATGGTCACCAGTCACAAGATCGGATCTCCTTGCCGTCAAGAAAGCTTGTTTTTAACCAAGGGTCCCCGAACGTGGCGTGTAGCATCGATCTAGATATTGGCTTCTCTATTCTCTCGAGGTATTTATAGATCGCCCCTCACGAGACGGTTGGATGCTGTTCGTGGATTCGTAGATGAACAAATATGCATACCAGAACCTGAGAGCTGACTCTCAGTACGATGGTAAAGATTACCTCTGGACTCTGGACAAGATATGTGCACAGGAATAAGGAGGCCAAGAGTTTTTGCTTTCTAACAATTATGAATTAAGCTTATCTTGACAGACTGAAGAAGGAACTGATCAACAAGGGTTCAACCTACCAAACCCCAAAACGGCAAGAAAGTCAGGAGCTATGCAGGCATGTTGTAGCATGCGTCTGACGTCGTCGGCCTAATTGTACCTCGGGTTCGACCGATATTAAAGTTTTTCAATTGCAGAATTGATTCATCTATATAGGTATAAAAATAGCATTCTTGTTGTGTACTTTAGATGAAGTAATTGAGGCTGAATAAGTAAATGTGTCGCTCGCCTAGACTGCCAAGCTCGCCACGGTCGAACGAGAATCCGGGGAAATTCTATTGGATAATGCGGGGTGTCTCGGGCTAGAAACCGCTCTTTCGAATATCAGCCGAGATACTTTCTCGGCATGCTCCATCAGAAGATCGTGCACTTGGGACGATTTCTATAAATGGAATCGAGATCAAAACCAAGAAATTGCAATATCTGGTACAAATGCGATTGGTAAATGGATTGGAGAGAAGAACGTAAGGTCCTAATCACAATGCCGCCCACAGTGTTAATAGGTCTGTCGGAAGTGCCAATCTTCCCGCCGCAATTTGCTTGGTGATCAGTAGAGGGCCTTGTCCTTCCCAACTGATCTCAAACTGCTGACCATCCGAGTCTCTGACAACGTCTACAATGCGCTTGACGAGAGCGTGGTAACGGGCCAGGTGGCTAGAGTTCTTCTTTTCCCAGAGCTTGACATCGTCCAGAATCGGAGCCACTTCCGGCTCGGAGAAGAGCCCAGCCTGGTGGTATGCCAACAGAAAGTTTGGAGTCTGGTTGACCCAAAACCGCGGAAGGATACCTTCCATGCCATATTCTTTATACCAACGACTTTTTGTCTTGATATCGAATATGTGCTCTTGTGCAATGGGAATACCTTGCTGGCGAACCTCTAATAACGACCCTTCTTGCAATTGACGAGTATCTACGCTCATGCTGCCAAGAACATCTTCGGTGGATACTACACTGGGAGCTTCCAAGGAAGAGGCAGTCGAGGTCGACAGGGTAAGCGTTTGGGATGATGTCCTGACGTACCCGTCTGTCTCAGAGCGAACGAAAAATCGCATGCCGCCCAGGGTATAGCTTATTACTCGCTGGTGAGAGCAGGAGCCTCGTACGTCCGCATCCCAAGTCGTATAAGCCGCTGGAAAATTTTGACCATATCCTTGAAGATCTGTGATCTTTTCAGTCGGACTATCCCCTCTGCGAACCATGAACACAACGTCGAATCGAAAGGGCGTTGCTTGAGAGCGAGCACATCGCAGCAGGCTTCCCAAAGTATTTCCGCAACCAAATACATCAACAGATGGCAGCTCGGAGTGTGATTGCATTTCTAACACCGAGCGGACCGCAGGTTCCATGGGGCATTTGGGATATCGTGCAGCGTTGATGTCTCTGTATACCGGTACGCTGTCGCGGTCAAGTTTGACATCTTCTGCGAGTGGTGTCCATGCTGGTGGTGAGCCTGGTCCATTTGTAGTTAGTATAAATTGTAACTCGAGAAGATGCAAAGCATAGCATGGCTAGACAGTGATGATATGCGTTGACGGGATGTGAAATAGACATACCTGGCACTAGGATAACAGGAGCTTTATCATCCAACCAGTTATAAGATCCCACGTATCTGACATCTTCAATCTCTGGGCTCTCTTCTTCAACGAGCAGAGCTTGGACGCTGAAAGTATCAACTTGAGGTCCGAAAGGTTCGTTGGCTCGTGGTTGCGACCGAGGCGTAGAGTTGCGCGACGCGTGTGAACAACCGCGCCATACTCCTCTTGTTCTGGCGCCAGTGACCCCCGCTATTGCCACGAAGAAAGTCCTGTGAAGCCATCTTAATTTCACTCAACTTAGTGCAAGTCAAGTAAACTCAGCATACCATATCATGAGTCTGGGCAGGCATTCCAACGAGCATGCGGTCTCTCTTATCTTATTGGGGGCTCAAATGCCTTGGTCGTTCTTCTTTTGTCATCTTGCATGCGGGATCCAGTGACATACAACCCAATAACGACCTGCACCTCTGCACCTCTCCGTCCTCGACCAAGGCTATCGTTTTATACGATGCAGGTAGCCACGATCCGGGGGTCAGTGAGTCTTTCGGGACCACGACGTCTGCTGAAGTCAAAGTGCGCCTGAGGCTGAGAGCCAGCAAACGGATCATATTTCCAGCAGCTTCTCCAAACTCCTCTACATGATATTATCAAAAGCCTCTGTCTCGATAGACTCTCTATCTTATGAGACGATCAGGTTCTAGATTCTTCTTGTTCATAAAGACTGCCGGCTGCTATGTTCGAGATCTTTCAACGATTTATAGATATATGGGTAAGATTTCCCCGAGTCTTCTTGGAAAATACCCATCTTTGCTTCCGTCATTCATCCTGAGTTGCATATTTGCTTATCTGAAGCTAGCAGCCAGATTCTGAAACATCCACTTGATTCCTGTACTCTCCGATTCGCCATGGCTGAGGTCACAAACCATGCCAACTCCAGGTACAGACGAGCTGCGTACTTCTCGTCTATCTAAATTCTTCAACGATGTCATCTATGGCCGAAAGACAGTCACCACAGCCCACCATGGCCGACTTTTTATCGAAGCTCTTTGCCTCCAGCCTGATCCCGCAGCATGTGTATCTGAAATTCTATCCGGTGGCTCTGGTCTCAATGCCATTCAAGTATCCCTTCGATTTGACAATTCTGTCTCGTTCCTTAACAGCCATGGATCAATGCTCCTTCAATATCTCCAGGAGGAGTCCCTAAGAACGATTGGCTCAGGCTCTGTTTTGTCAAAGGTGCTGTGTAATGTTGTTGAGCCTCCATTTTTCTGGGATGCATACACGAAAGCCTTCCGAGAAGGGGCTTTGGACATTGATGCATTCAAATCCTACGCCTGGTTACTTTTCCAGCTAATATCTCTTCCTGGAGATTGGGCTTCACTTCCTCCGCAGCTCGCCAGAATGCCAGACGTCCTAGACATGATATTGACTTGCTCAGACGGCAACGTACGAAACATCGGTCACAAAATCAAGCATACGCTACCACAAGATCCTACTAAGAATCTAGTTGGCGCTGACGCTCAGCCAGGAGGCAGGCACGACAACGACCATGTTGATTACAGAAAGATCTCCATCATGCCAACGGCAGACGAACTCTTGTCGCAAGAGCGTGCTTTTTTTCGCACAGCAGAATTCCTCGAAGATCCAGAAAACATTTTGTCTCGCAGCACCATGCACGTAGACAATCAGTTTAGACTTCTGCGAGAAGACATGGTTGGAGTGATACAAGATGAGTTGAAGATACTAGGTGGGCTCAAGCATGGTCACCATAAAGGAATGGTAATCGACAAACTCAGGGTACGTGGTATACAGGCGAATACTGGAGAAAAATTCATCCAGCCATGGGGTCTGCGGCTCGAATGGGACGAGCTATTGCC
Source organism: Mollisia scopiformis (assembly GCF_001500285.1). Lineage (NCBI taxonomy): Eukaryota > Fungi > Ascomycota > Leotiomycetes > Helotiales > Mollisiaceae > Mollisia > Mollisia scopiformis. The sequence continues at coordinate 1,073,892 of NW_017263588.1, forward strand.
ACAGTTACGGAAACTGGCTCCAGGTAAAATGACTGATTACCTAAAGAATGATCAACACATCCTTCGCCACGGGAATATGTGCTGTATCATGATTGACGATGAAATAGCCGCCTTTCCTACGATCTCGCGCGATGTCCATCAGCTGGTGAAACAACCGTCATCAATCGTCGTACAGTTCACGGATGACTCGACACTTTCTTCTACTCTTTTCAAGGCCATAGGCGCATCCAATATCAAACTTATTCAACTGGACTCGGCAATATTTGCCTTTGAACCATTCCTTCGACGACTGCAGGCAATAGCCGATCTGCCCCTCGAGGAAGAAGTCGTCACTTGGCAATCTGGAGATGCAATTGCGACTTCTCCACTCAAACCATCAAGAATCTTGAAGGGTCTGGAAGCCTCAGCTGGCAAGGATGTGGGACGACTCCTGGGAATTGCCAAAAAGGTGATCCTAGATGAGTCACAGGTAGCGTCTCTTTGTTCTTGTCTCTCCCAGCGTGTCAGTCTAGTTCAGGGGCCTCCAGGTAATCTCCACAAGAGTGTGTCTAGGACTGGTGCTAACATGACCAGGAACCGGCAAAACTTTCCTGGGCGCTCTAGCTGGCAAAGTTCTCTTCGATGCCACCGATGCTGTCAGTCTGGTCATGTGCTTTACCAACCATGCATTGGACCAGTTTCTCGAGGACCTCATGAAAGTAGGGATCCCGGACACAGACATCGTTCGACTGGGATCAAAAGGCACACACCGAACCAACCCACTGAGGCTCAGATTCCAGCCACCTGGCAAGCTAACTCCTACCCAATGGGCAGAGACCGACCGATTGAAGCTCAGACTAGCTCAACACGAGAAGCGATTGCGAGAGGCATTCAAAACCTATGAATCTGCGAACATCACCAAGAAACAGATCATGGAATATCTCGAATTTGCGTCGGAAGACCTCCCCTTCTTTGAGGCTTTCGCTGTACCAGACGAAAGCGAAGACAACATGACACGTGTTGGCAAACGTGGTAAAAAGGTGGATAGTTTCTATCTGCTCGATCGATGGATCAGGAATCAAACGGATGAAGGTATCTTCAAAAACAAAGTACAAGTTGAGGGGAGCTTGCCAATATGGGCTATGATATCCACAACTCGAGATTTTTGCATGAAGAGATGGCGCCAGGCAATTCTCAGCGATATAATCCATTCCATCTACGAAAGTGGTCGAGCATTTAATTCAGACCAAGCAGAGCTGAGTCGCATTCTTGCCGAAAGAGATGCAGATGTCATCAAGAGGAAACGCATCATAGGTTGTACCACAAACGGAGCTGCCTCTCATTTCTCAGCCATTCAAGCAGCATCTCCAGGCATCAGTAAGTTACTCTTCTCACTTGTCTCAGCAAGTGGTCCGTACATCTTGGAAGATGACTACTCACATTTTCTAGTCCTCGTCGAAGAAGCTGGCGAGATCCTAGAGTCGCACATTCTGACATCACTTGGCCCACGAACGCAGCAATTGATCCTGATCGGAGATCATAAGCTACTTCGACCTAAATGTTCTTACCCTTTGAGTGTGGTGCAGGGAGATGGCTTCGACTTGAATCGATCGCTTTTCGAAAGGCTTATACTTCGTGGATTTCCTCATGTAACTCTTACTCACCAACATCGAATGAGACAAGAAATATCTTGCATGGTTCGGGAATTGACATATCCCGATCTGAGAGATGCGACAACGACGCAGAGCCGTCCAGATTTTCGAGGTTTCACTGACAATGTCATGTTCGTGAACCATGCCAGTCTGGAGGTTGAGGTGAAGAAATCTAAAGAGCTCAGAGATGGCGGGACCCCTTCGAAACAGAACGAATTCGAGGCACAGATGATACTTAAATGTGTCCGATATTTGGCACAGCAAGGATACGGATCGAAAAAAATGGTAGTACTGACGCTTTACCTTGGACAATTAAGACTGCTCCGAGATAAACTTGCTGGAGACAATGACCCAATCCTCAACGACCTCGACAAATTTGATTTGGTCAAAGCTGGCTTATTGGGAGATACGAACTCGAGGAACTCGAAGCCTCAACTTCGATTGTCGACAATAGGTATGCTGAGTTTCTTCCAACCCTTGAGATGGTGTCTCCTTCATGACAAGCTTGATAGTCTCGAACCTAGAAGCACTATCGTGTTGGCCATATACTGACAGAGTTGGTGTATACAGACAACTATCAAGGCGAAGAAAGTGATATCGTGCTTGTATCACTTACCAGGAGCAACAAAATAGGGGACATAGGCTGTATGCATGAACCGGAACGTCCTTCTTTCCAGAGCACGTGACGCCCTTATTATGGTTGGAAACGCCGAGACCTTCATGCACGCTAAGAAAGGAAAGGAGCAGTGGCGAAAGGCATTCCAGTTACTAGAAGAAAATGGGCACATTTACAATGGTTTCCCTATCAAGTGTGAGAAACATCCCGATCGAAAAGCTACACTTTCTTTTCCCGAAGATTTTGAGCTACAATGTCCAGATGGTGGGTGCATTGAACCTTGGTAAGTTTATGATACATCCCCCACTTACGTGGCTACCGCTCATATCTTTGCAGTGGTATTCTTCTGTCTTGCGGAAAACACAAATGTCCCAGCAGCTGTCATCAAATCGTCGATCACTCGAAAATGAAGTGCCTCGCCCTAGAGCAAAAACAGTGCCACAAAGGTCACAAGTCTACCTGGCGCTGCCACGAACACGAACCGAAGAGTTGTAGAGCTTGTGAGAAGGAGCGAAAAGAAGTAGAGAGAAGAGCACAGGAAGCAGGCGAGGAGCAAATCAGACAGGATGAGGAAACTCGCAAACATCAAGCAGCTGTTGCCAAACTTGACGAGGATATCCGAAAGCTTGTGCAGAGTGTCAAGGATGAACGTATCCGAAACGAGCGCATAGCAATTATCGCACAGAAGAAGCAGGACCTCATCAACAGGCTGGCCAACCAGTCAGTCGACTAGTCAACTGACTGATAAGTGAGCAGTTAAAGTGAATTAGTTTAGACATCTTGAATCGTCTCAGTCTATCAATGATCTAAAAGTCCAACTGGCAGTAACTGATAAGTTTACAGATTCGATTTTGGAGTCATTTTTGAGGTGGTTTTGAGGCTTTTTGGGGTGGTTTCAAGGGCGGGTAGGCAAAAAAAGACTCTTTGATTGGTTAAAAAAAAGCGATGAAAACTTTATTATAATGTTTTTGACCTTTGAATTTACTACTCTGCCGATTTAAAAGTTTTATTAAAACACTAAGAATTATGCTTTTTATTGAGTTAGAGTTTAGTTAGGCTTTTAGTATTGATCTTATGATTTCTTAGCCCTTTTCTAAGACTTATGAGCTCTCTTGAAGCATGCAAGTGCACTATCTTAATATACATTTTCTCAATGTATACTCTTTTAGTGTGTACTCCCTCAGTGTGTACTTTTTTAATGTGCTGTGCACTTTATATATCTAGTTTTTTTAATAATATATACTCTATTTATTACATAGTTTGGTGGCTATTTTTTGGTAAGGTAACGTGATTAAAAATTACGTTTCTTCACTTATTAGTTACTTATAAGTGATTGATAGTCGATTAGTTAGATGCCTTTATTTTGATTAGTCTATTAGTTGAAGAATTAGCTCGACTGATAACTAACTGACTGACTGGTTGGCCAGCCTGCTCATCAATGCGAAAGATCGAGCCCAGAAAGCACATGACGTCCTGAGAGCTCAGACAGCCCAGGAAGCTGCAGCAATCCATGATGCGGCCCATCTCGTCCGTAATGACACCGAAATTCTTCATCTCCATGATGGCGAGGGTCTTGATACCTAGGGAGCTCGAGGTGCTGCAAGCTTCGAGAATTATATCTACGCGAACTGCACGCCCCTTGTCAGGATGCACCTCGCAGCGGATTTTCAGCTTGAAATGCTCTGGTAGTTCAATCTGCAGCAGAGCAATCTCGACCGGGTACATGATAAAGAGGTTGAACAGTTTGATGACATCTTGCTCGCTGGAGTTGTTGTCAATAACAGTGAGACCGGGATCTTCTAACGCGCTGACGTTATCGAGTTTCTCCTTGACGTCTTCAACAAATTGATGGGCCTTTGAGATGTTGTCATCAAACTCCAATGGAACCCAAACTTTTGGTGGATCAGTTGCAATTGTGTAATTGCCGCCTTGGCCTGTTGACACGTCCGGGCGTTCATTTTTGTTCACCATGTTACGAACATAGGGACAAAAGTCCGTGCGTTCAGGGCATCAGAATCATGAATTTTATTAATTAATTAGCTGTAGACCAGCCACATCGCTTAATTAAGTCGTGTACCCAGAAGTCCTGCTGCTCAATAAGCCCATTGATCCATTCCTGAGGAATTTTGTCCCATTCTTCTAATACTACTACAACCATTTGAACCTCAGTTGTTGGCTGCCTTAGGCGCCTATAGAGAGCTTGTTTTATTCTCCTCCAGCACTTCTCAATAGGATTCATATCAGGGCTAACTGTAGGATGGGGGAATAGAGTAATACCCATAGAAGTACGCCAAGTAGCACAAATATTGCTAGTAGTCTTGTGGCCGTGAGCAGAGTTGCCGTCTTC